>NC_041055.1:5478699-5833699 GCF_900634775.1 Gouania willdenowi | reverse complement strand
ACTACCTCTCCCAATCTACCAGAAGCCACGCCTCTACTTTTCTGCACATGCATCGCAGAACATAACACGGTCGCATCGGGTCGCAGTCATATATGTCTATGGGTCAGGTAAGAGCCAAAATCATATTTACCTGTTTGCTGTTGTGACATGCGGCCTTGTTTCCGTGCATAGTTCCGGATTCACATTGATTCACAGTCTCAAAAACACAAAGTCAAAGCCTATTGACTGGCTGCACTCGGTCGTTTCCATTTGTATAGGGGTCTATAGGACGAAGGAGGGACTTATATAAGTTTATGTATATGAATGACAGCAGTAGACCATAGTAAAAGACTCGTTAGGTATTTTTTCGCATTTCAAAAGAATCATATCACATAGATTTCTCAGAAACTCCGCATATCAGCTTTAAGCAGACGGAGAATGCGCGCACGGGCAGATTTGAATGGGAACACCCACATTTCAGGGACGCTCAGCAGAGAGTGCGTAACTGGGATAAAGGCGCGCAGTGACTGATTTAAATACAGGGGGCAAGAATAGTGTGCAGCCAAAAACAACGCCGCTGCGCTGCTTTTTGGACTCACGCACATGGGAGAATAGAGCCCTATATCACCAAATACCATAAAGTCATCACATGGCCCTCGACCAGTTGAGGTGAGTGTACAGGAAGAACAAAACAGAGCAGGATAGAGAGAGAACATCAGCAGTTGAATCACAAACCACAGATTTGAAACCATCATCTTGAAAGCTACGACACCTGGAGAGAAAAGGAGAAGCAGATGAAGAGAAGAGAGGAAGAGAAAGCACAGAATACAGACAGATGGAGTGAAGATATTGAATGTCTCTGTGCACCAGAGAAGGTTCCTCAGTACCTAAACCTCCAAACTAAGACTCTGGATGAGGTTTCTGATATAGATAAATTGGTTTTGTGGTGAAATCTCAACACTTAAACTGTTTATTCACTTTTTTCGTTCACACAGAGTGATGAGAGCCTCAGAGGAGACGACGTCCAACAATGTTTTTCCTTTTAAGATCATCCACTTCAGTAAAAAACACAGGACGTGGTTCTTCTCAGCAGCCAGCGAGGACGAGAGAAGGGTAAAAACAGCAGCCAGAAAACCCAGGATACAACTTCGGCAACTTTGTACAGACGTTCCCTTCTACTGGGTTAATCATTGGATTACCGTAGTTCACAACTCATACCGCATTTGCAGAATGTTGATTAAATACATTTTTTTGGTCAAAAATCCATAATCATCTTTGAGCAAATTGTAATCAACGTGTTCTGAGTGGACAGTGAATCTTTAGAAATCCAGGAGCGTTTCTGCAAACACGTGCTCCATGAGCTGTTTTGGGCGTTACTATTGGCTGCTCGACTAAACTCATGCACGTTCAATTACCAAGCGAGTCGAATAATGGATGGAAATACGATCCGCATTGAACGCGGAGTATTTTATTTTGAAAATAAACTGAACGTTTTGTTCTGTGTCTGTGCAAACTTTATGCGTCATTGCCCCAGCGTCTGGCAAAAATAGACAGTCTGCGTATCTGTTGCGGAGAGCGTTGGACTGACGGAGTAGTTATGCAGCTGTAATGGGCCACATATGCATGTTGTATAATTTGAGACAATGGCCACGGTGACATGATTCTTTTTTTTTAATTCAGAATTAGTTATTCTCAATTAAATCATTCTGATTTTGGTAATAGTAATTCCCGAATTGAGATTTACATGGAAAACTGGTTTATTCGGTTTATTCAGTTAAATCCGCTTTAGGTCTGGGGGTTGGGAAAGCTCTGATTGGACAGGGGGAGAACATGACGTATCACGTCTATCACGTCTATCGGAAAAAACACACAACAAACATTTTATTGTTGGCTGTAACACAGAAGACCACACATGAGAACTGTTTTCACCTTTATTTTGATTGTAGTTCTATTCCGGGCCGCCATGTTGGATTATGTCGTCACCCAGCGTGTCATCGACGCAAATTGCACATGCACAAAAGGACAGGAATTAACTTAAAATGGAATTAAGTGTTAACTGTTTACAAGAAAGAAGAATTTTTTAATTCAGAATTAAAAACGTAATAAACCAGCCACCTATTTTGGAATTAAGTTTAATTCCGAATTAAATTAGCATTAGGAATTAAGTGTTTACAAGGTCAGGTTAAAGAGGAATTAACTTTTTTTCCAATTTAAAAAGGAGAACAGTGTACAGAATGTGGAGAGATGGTAGGTTGCAGCATAGATGGAAAGATATCAGCTCTGTTGCAGTTACACATCCAGTGGAAATTGGGGGTTAGCTCTCATTCTCAAAACACTAAAACGACTGAAATACTAATTCAAATAAAATGTAAGATAACAAAAATAAATATCCAAAATGTCCGTCCTCAAACCTATTTGTTGTCATGTTGTTGTCTTACAGAAATGGATGCGGCAACTACGAAAGGAGATCGACCACTACAATGACAGAAAGGAGTGTCACGTTCCAAGGTTGGATCCACAGTGTTTATTTAAACATAGTTTTGCTATGAACAAAAAAAGGAATTATCATTTTTCACAAAAATCTAAAATCGCAATGGTAATCTGTAGGCTAATTAGCAAATTCAACACGAGAGCTAAAGCTAACATAATACAAATGACTTGACAATACTGTGATTTGTCAACATGTTGTTTCACAGTTAGGGTTATAATTATAATATATTTGTATGTTAACGCAAAAAAAAAAAAATTATATATATATATATATTTCTGTTACTGCTTACCAGACCTGTTAGCTTACCAGCGCTATGCTAATAGGTTTGATATCATTACAATTCACAAAAACTATGAAAAGTGCAGCAGATATTGTAAAACCCAGCCTAGTATGCTGTGTTGTAAAGTTTCAGGAAGCTGGTTTAAGTTCTGGTTTTAAAATAAAAGCTTGTAAAGAAAAACATAACCTTAACCTGTGAAATTAAAGATATGGAAATCCTATCAATAATATTTGTAACATTTTCATTTGCCTTCATAGTGACTCGGACTCAGACAGTTTTTATGGCACAATCGAAATGCAGATGGACATCAAGCATCCCGTCGTTACAGAAGATGGTGAGCTTATATGGATCACTCTTAGCGTTTATAAGTTACAGGGTGTAATAAATAGGTGGAGGTGGAATTTAAACATTCTCTTTCTCTTCCTCTGTGTGAAGACTTTGCTGAGGATGAGGACGAGGAGGAGGAAGAGGACTATCTGAAACCAGACGACGACTGTTTGCAAAAATCAACAAGTAACATATCAATGGGTAATCACATTGATATGTTTCCCATATTGCTGCGTGAGGTCATGGGTGTGATGTTGAAAATGATCCATCTTCATTTAATTGATATAGAAATATTTCTTTTCTTTTTTTTTTTTTGCTTTGTTGGATATCTGTGCCTGCAATGTAATGTGCAGAGGGCAGTAAGTAGCAGCTATAAATAAACTGTATATGGCTTGTCCATGTTCTTTACATACATGTACACAGCCACGGATACAGAGATGGTTCCCCCTCGACATCGGTTCATAATTGACCGATCTTCATGCAATTTGACTCAGTTATTTTGGTTCCTCTTTTACCCCATTGGGTTTAATCTGGATGGGTTCTGGATTGTGCATATTCTTGTGATTTTTCAAAAAAATAGGGCTACTCATACATTTAGACCTACTGTATCGTTGTTCATGGAAATATACATTTCTTCCAAGCCTTTAAAGTGTGAATGATCATGGTACCATGGTCAGGATCACTGATCCAGATAACGGACAATATTTGGCAAAGAGGAGATTTGGCGCTAGGCGCAGGTTTGCGCTCTTTGAGTGCTCTTGTTTTGTTTATTTTTCTACGCATTATGTGGGTTTTAGCTGTTTTGTTTATTTTGGAGTCATTTGTTTTGGGGGTCGCAAGAATTTAGACCGAGGTCCCCAGGCCACCAGATGCCCATGTTTCTGTAAGATGGACATAAAACATATGATGTCAAAAATTATAACATATGGACTTTAATGTTGCCCTTTACTGTGTGATAAATACTCTGCTGAAGTCAGACCTGCATGTGTTGTCATTTTTCACAACACTGAAACATTTCAATACAATTGCTTTATGTTGATTTGATGTTTCTGAAATCTTTGTTTCCTCCATCACTATCCATAGGTCGACCTGCAGGACCACCCCCGTCCTACCCCCCTCCTCCTGTGCCTGCATTCCTCCAACCCCGTCCGTCTTCCTCTCAGGGATTCCACAAAAGCCCGCCTCCTACCGTCCCAAACCGAACCCTGACCTCCAAGTTTCCTAAGAAACCTCTGCCTCCTGTTCCCTCGCCTTCTTTTCCTATACTGAAGGACAACGCCCCGCCTCTTCCTCCACCAAACGTGCACCAGCATCCGACCCTGCCTCCTCCTCCTCTGCCTGTTTCAGGAAAACCTCATCCGGACAGGAAAGACTGGAGATCTCCTCCCATATGTGACCAGTTGGACACTTGCGTGTTACTGAATGGTCCGACCCGTTGTGAAAGCAGGTCAGTGGGCAGTAGTTGTCAACAAAGAAAGCTGAGCCTGGGGGCACAGACCACACATTTGACTGTAAACCAGGGTCCTTCAGGACAAGCTCCGAGGCCCGGCCATCGTCCTCGATCTCCTCTACTGAAAACTGGACTGCACAAACAGCCCGAGACACCCAAACCTCCTCTACCAACAGTCAAACCGCCCTTGCCCACAACCAAGCCTAAACAGATAGGAACATCCATTCAGTAAGTCACAATCACAACATTTACTTTTAAACTCAATGAACAAAATGATACCACCGATGATGAGGTTTTTCAGGGATGATTTTGTCAAAGTTGTCATGAAAGATAAAGAAGGTCATAGACTTTTAATATAATTCAAATTCCGAAACAGCAGCAAAATGTCTGGTTGAAGGCTGATTGTTAAATGTTTAACTTAGTTAACACGTCATTGTCCACCTTTATTCAAAACATAAATTGAACATCACAAGGCGAGCCTCTCCGGACGGTCAGAGCTTCCGCTCCTTAGAGGACGTGACGCCGACAGAATTCAGGAGAAAACGAGACCTGGACAGACTCGGTGGAGGAGATGATTCTGATGAAGACTATGAGAATGTAAGATCGAGAAAAACTAACAATCAATGCTTTAATTGTTAGGTTTTATACCAAAACACTTTATTTTAACGGACACATGGTCTCTTCTTGTGTTTCCAGATGCTGCTGCCGGACTCTGTATTCATTGATTCAACTGAAACCTACGTTGTTGAAAAGTATGACTTCAGTAGATTTTTTTCTAAAATACATCACAGAGCCATCAGATTATAACAACCTGGTTAATGGAGTTCTCAGTGCTTAGTGGTAATGTTTTGCTTTATTCTGAGTCACAGTGTTTGTGTGCAGGTTATTCAGAGAGAATCACTTTCCTCCTCAGGATGGACTGTACGGCATCCGAAACTCAGGAACCAAAACTTCTAAGGTAGGAGAACGAAAGCAGGTTTGCCTGTTGGAGCCAATCACAGCTCACAGAGAGAAATGGGAGGGGGACACCAGAACAGTTTACCAGTTCACCTAAAAATCAACAAGTCAACTTACATGGTCCTGGAATCTTGTATGCACAGGGATAATTTTTGGCTGTAGTTCAAAGATCAGCACAAGCCCTAGTTTGAGTGACTGGTTTGATTGGTGCTGCTGAGTCGTTTGAAATGGGTTGACTAGTTGACTTGTTAGCTGATGTATCTGCTAAGGTTGGTTGGTTGCTTGGTAGGTTGTTGCAGTTGATATAGTCTGTTGGTTGTTAAAAGTTAATTGAGTGGTTCATAGTGTATTAGTTTAGTTTGAATAGTTATTGGTTAATTAAATGGTTAGATAGTGAATTTGGTCAGTGGTTAGTGTAGTCACTGCAGTTGATTGGATGGTTGGTTGAATGGTTGGTACATTGGTTTGTTGATCGGTGGGTTGGTTGGATAGTATGATTGATTGATGGTTGGTACATTGGTTGACTGGTTTGTGCATAGGTTAGTTATATTAGTTTGTGCAGTCTGTTGGATGGTTGATTAGTTAAGTTAGAGCAGTTGGTTGGATGTTGGTACAATGTATGGTTGAATGTCTGGTTAGATGGTTGATTGGTTGGTGTTTGCAGGTAGGGGATTTATTGGTAGGTTGGTTGATTGATGCATTGGATGGTTGGTAGACTGGTTAGATGGTTGATTGGTTGTTCAGTTATTGCAGTTAGTGGGTTGATTGGTATGTTGGTTGATTGGTACGCTGGATGGTTGGTTGACTGGTTAGATGGTTGATTGGTTATTCCAGGTAGGGGGTTTATTAGTAGGTTTGTCGGGTAGTACATTGAATGTTTGTTTGGCTGGTTAGATGGTTGATGGGTTGGTTGGTTGGTTGGTTGGTACATTAGATGGTTGGTTGACTGCTTAGATGGTTGATTGGTTGACTAGTGGATTTGTTTCTTATTGCAGTTAGTGGGTTGATTGGTAGGTTGGTTGGTTGATTCATTGGATGGTTGGTGGACTGGATAGATGGTTGATTAGTTAGATGGTTGATTGGTTGGTTATTGCAGGTAGGGGGTTTATTGGTAAGTTGGTACATTGGATGTTTGGCTGATTGGTTAGATGGTTGATTGGTTGATGCATTGGATGGTTGTTTGACTGGATAGATGGTTGATTGGTTGATTAGTTTCTTATTGCAGTTAATGGTTTTATTGAATTGTTAGTTGGTTGGTACGTTGGATAGTTGGTTGACTGGTTAGATGGTTGATTAATTGGTAATTGCAGGTAGGAAGTTTAATGGTAGGTTGGTATGTTGGATGGTTGGTTGACTGGTTAGATAGTTGATTGGTTGGTACATTAGATGGTTGATTGGTTGATCAGTTGGTTGGTTGGTACGCTAGATGGTTGGTTGACTGGTTTGATGGTTGATTGGTTGGTTGGTTAGTACGCTAGATGGTTGGTTGACTGGTTTGATGGTTGATTGGTTGATTGGTTGGTTGATTGGTTGGTACATTAGATGGTTGGTTGACTGGTTCGATGGTTGATTGGTTGGTACGTTAGATGGTTAGATGACTGGTTTGATGACTGGTTTGATGGTTGATTAGTTGGTTTGTTCGCTAGATGGTTGGTTGACTGGTTTGATGGTTGATTGGTTGGTTGGGTTGGTACGTTAGATGGTTGGTATGTTGGATGGTTGGTTGACTGGTTAGATAGTTGATTGGTTGGTACATTAGATGGTTGATTGGTTGATCAGTTGGTTGGTTGGTACGCTAGATAGTTGGTTGACTGGTTTGATGGTTGATTGGTTGGTTGGTTAGTACGCTAGATGGTTGGTTGACTGGTTTGATGGTTGATTGGTTGGTTGGTTGGTTGGTACTTTAGATGGTTGGTTGACTGGTTCGATGGTTGATTGGTTGGTACGTTAGATGGTTAGATGACTGGTTTGATGACTGGTTTGATGACTGGTTTGATGGTTGATTAGTTGGTTTGTTCGCTAGATGGTTGGTTGACTGGTTTGATGGTTGATTGGTTGGTTGGGTTGGTACGTTAGATGGTTGGTTGACTGGTTCGATGGTTGCTTGGTTGGTACGTTGGATGACTGGTTAGGTGGTTGATTGGTTGGTTATTGCAGTTAGTGGGTTGAAATGAGTAAAACGGTGGTTACATGTCTTCCATCTGTGTCCGAGTCCAGGAGTTAATCAGCTCTGATGGTACCTGAGGTTAAACACAGTGAGCGCTGGATGAACAGAGCTGTGTGTGTGTGTGTGTGTGTTTCTCTGCTCTCAGGTGTTGGTGGTGTGGGATGGTAGTTTAGGAAAAGCCAGGAACTACAGGCTGTTCAAAGAGGTGAGAACACACATATCTAGTGTTTTAAAACATGTGTGTGAATGAACAAGAAGAAAACAGCACTAACTCTTCACTGTGCTCCTCAAATAGGACGACTGCGTGTTTCTGGAAAGTGCCGTGACTTTCCCTTCCCTGTCGGCGCTGATCGAACACTACTACGATCATCTTCTTCCTCAGCATGACTCTCTGCGTCTGCAGAAGCCTTTCACAAAGAGCGTCTGACCTCCTCCCAGGAACCCCCCCATGTTCAAACCCCATCATAGGGCTCAACAAATCCTAGATCAGGGGTGTCAAACTCATTTTAGTTCAGGGGCCAAATATGGAGCAGTTTGACCTCCAGTGGGCCACAGATTTTATGTGGGAAAACAAGTAATTTCAACATTATTGTTCCCTAGTTTGCACTTCTACGTATACATAAAATACAAAATATGTAGGAAACCGACCTTATCCAAGCAAAGACTGATAGATATCAGTCCCAACAGGCTCTTCACTTTAAATTTCCTAGATTTTGGGACCAATTTCTATTTAATTAAGGGAAGTATTATGTAACAATTTGAAGAAAATTTTAGGATTTTGTAAGAATTTTGAGTTTTTCAACTGTTTAACATAATAGATGACTGCCATCATGCTATAAAAGCACTGGGAAAACTGTGAAGCCCTGAAAATATTGTTTAGTTTCATTTACACAATGATTCATGTTCTCTCTGTCAATTTCATTTTCTCCTGTGGGCCGGATTAGATGCTACAAAGGGCCAGATTTGGCCCCCGAGTCACGAGTTTGACACGTGTGTCCTAGATGAATCCAAACAGAGGAGCCATGATCACAAATCACTGAGTGCTTCTCCCGATGTCCTTGTTTGAAAGCAGGATGTTGATTGTTGCTTTGAAACCTTCAGATGTCACTTCTAAAACTAACTTATGTGAAGTTTCTGAGCATTATTTTATACCACATTCTCAGACATTTGGTGCATTAAAAACAAAGAAAACCACCTCCATTCATTACAGATGACAAATGACAGCCTGCACTGACCTACAGTGTAAAATGCTTTTTATCTATTTATATGTAAATAATGTATGTATCACACATATAATTGTACAGTTTTTTTTGTTTTTTACAGAGAAAATATATGACTAATGTATAAATGCTTTTCACATTTAAATTTGTGTTGTTTTCTTATTTTATTTTAAAACCTGAGGAGACGTGGAAAACAATGAAAAATGCAGGAGTTTCGTTTCCATAGCAACGATGGCGTAACGTGGTCTTGAAGGACTTGACAAGTTTGTTTAAATCCTGATCATTGAGTATAGGAACTGTTCATTGTTCAGTCAAATCAGTGGTTCTCAACCTTTTCAGCCCGCAAACCCCCAAACTGAAGGTTCCAGAGACCAGGGACCCCCACTATAGCTGAAGGTGGTAGAACACAGACATGAACATTGAAGAACAGTCATGTGGAGACAGGGCCATCTATAAGGGGGAATAAAGGGGAGAGATTTTTGGGGTTCATCCATAAAATCAGCAAAATGATGGTCTATTGTTCTATGAATCTGTGATAACCACATTTATGTATTTATCTGAATAAAATCCACTGTTATCCAGGAAGTTTATTATTATTTGGGCCATAGTATATAGTCATTTAAAAGATGTAAATCCTTGTTTTAATTAGAAATAAAATGGGTTTAAAGTAACCAATGGTGACACGGAATTTTAGAAACCATACAATTGGATAAAGGTGGTAAATGAGAGTGGCCAAAAATGGACAGAAAAAGAGGTAAAAAGGGCTCCAAAGTGTCAATATTGGCTTAAAAGTAGGAACAGTTAGTTTAAACTGGCAAATAACGAGCATGACAAATCGTGAATGTGGTTAAATTGGCAAAAAAAAAAAGCGTCAAATATGGTGAAAAAAGGTTAAAAATCACAATAATTAGTCAATTTTTGCGACATTAGGTGGGAAAAGTGGTGAAAAGCATTTATAAGTGCTGAAAATGTATTAAAAGTGGAAAACATGTATAGAAAAGGCTTTGGAATTTGATGGAGAAGTGGCAGAAATTAGAGTAATGGAGCAAAAATGCATTAAAAAGAGTGAAAATGTGGCAAGAAAAAGAAAAATGTGACAAGTTTGGTGTAGATACAGAAAAAGAGTAAAAATAAACAAATATGGGCTCAAATTGTGCAAAAAAATATTTTGTTTCTTAAAGGCATCAGGTTGTATTCAGGGTTGGGGTCAGTTATGTTTACAATTACCCATCTTCAATTACAATTACAGTGATCGGTATTTTTTTTTTCCCAATTACAAATCATTTAAAATATTTCTTTATTCTCAGAGAGTCAAATGCAACTACGTTCTCAATTACTAAAGTTCCATTACCATTACCATCACAATTACTGAGCCTGAAATGAATATAAAAATATAGGTTTTAATATTTTTGGTGGGGGCATGGCATAATAGAGCCTATAGGTCTTTGCCTGGGGCCTCAAAATCCTGCATGTGAAGGCCCGAGGATGTTCCTTTGTGAATTTGTGATGGAGTTTCCAGACTGAACTGTAAAAGTTTTTACTGCAGGAAACACTTCTTTTTCTCTCTCTCTCTCTCTCTTTTACTGCTTTTCTCTATTTTTGGTTTGAGGCTCAACGTTGTTGATGCTGAGGAGTTTCTCAAAAAACTTTAGTTTCCTTAAAATAAATGTGTGTGAGGCTTACAGAAGGAGCAGCTCTCAGAGGTTTGGACTGTTGCATCGGGTGGTGTGGATGGTGATGACGAAAAAGGTGGTGTGGAAAAAATCTTCGGGGCAACTGAATTGCAAATATTATGACATTTATTGTACAATCAGAGTCCAAAAACAGGGCGTCAAAACCTGATGAGAGCTGCTGGCCAGGTCATTACAAACATGGCAATCTCTGCAAACTCTAAAACATTTTCCAGCAAGCAAGTACTTATATAGACAAGGGTAAGGTCATCCAACAGGGTCATGTCTCTAACCTTAGCTCATCACCGTATATGGAATTACCTTGCTCTAGAAATACATAGAAAGACATAGGTCTTTTTGATAGGTCAGAAAACTGCCAGCTCCAATCAGCAACATACCTGTGACCATAATTCTAATCATGTAGATGTTTTCCACATCCTCAACGGAAAGGATGGACAGACACACGACCCTCCACTTCTCCCAAGAGTACATCGCATATCGCGCCGCAAACATTCCACCAGGACAGGCGGGCTCACCTCTGCCCTCTCTCTTTGTCATAAAAATTTGGTCGATTGCATTGAGAGACCAGCTGATCAATTCCATCATTTCGTTTTTTGGATAGAGATATAGAGAGAGGCTACTGATAGATTCTGATAAAAAAAAAGACAGCACACACAAAACAAGCAGCAGCAGCAGGGCAGATATAGTAGGGAGGGAGCAGAGAGAAAAAGTGTCCGCCTTCGAGAGCAGGAAGGGGCCCGCCGGCGAGTGCCCGCTGGCTGCCCGTTCGGCGCGGCTCTGGCCGTCTGCTGGGCGTGGGCCTTGGCTCCGCTGCTGGGGTCTCGGGCGGGGGGCTCTCTGGGCCCTCCCCTTGGGGGTTGGGTGCGGGTGGGTGGGGGGGGCGGGATGCTGGCGGGGGGCCTTGGGGTTGTGGGTTGGGGTCGGTGGCGGGATGCGCTGGGTGCTCGGCTGCTTGGGGCTTCCTCGGATGTGTGTGTTGGGGGCAGTGGCTGCCTCTCAGCCTGGGATCTTGGGGGCATCTGGGGGTTGCTCGGCCGTGGGGGGGTGGCCTGGGGCTCCCTGGCCCCCACTCTTTCTGCTGGCCTGGCTGCATCTGCAGGCCCGGGGCAGTTCTTGGGTTTGCGGTAGCGGTTTTTTGCACATATACTGGTATACAATGCACTGGCACGCCTTGGGATGTGGGATAAAATTCATACTGGGCTTAACTTTAGACACGATAATGTTAGGGTTGTTAAGTTGGACCCATAAACAAACACAACACCCAAAGTGTGGGTCGACGTTAATTTATTTAACAAAAAGTGTCCTCTTGGCTTGGCTTGATCCTGGGAGTGGCTCCAGAGCAGGCTCGGGTACTAGAGGAATAAAAGTCCAGAATCAAAAATAAAACTTGGTAAAAGGCATAGACTTCATGATATCTCTAGAGCAGAAGTACTGCAGCATAGACGGAACAATCCAACGATGAGTGGAGGTGAGTCTGAGGCTTTTGTATTGCAGTGATGAGTAATTGGAGCCAGGTGTGCCTGCTCGGAGTCCACGCCCCACCAGGACCAAGCCTAAAAGAAAAACAAAGAGCCACAAGAGGGAGACAAAAACAGGCACATATGGCCAAAAACATAACAGTTAATCCAAAATACCTGCTTGAGGTACTACCATTCACTCATTCCCCCTGTTCACAGCCACCGCCATTATAGCTAAGCTTCACACCTGTCACTATACTGGCTTGATTACTCAACATATTAAGCACAATATATTCTACAACTTCACATCTCACCCTCACTGTAAAACAATCTATTTTTCCCCACTCTTTCTATTTCCTACCTTGAGTCTCTCCTCCCTGCTCCCTTTCCCCTCCCCTCCCCCTCCACCTAGGTGTAACACTGCTCTCCCTTTTTGTATCCTCCCTATACTAAAATATATCTTACCCTTGCTTAGGGAGGGCTGGTGATGGTCACAATTAAGCAATAAAATAAATCAATTTATTTTATTGCAATAACAAAACATGCATTGCTGTAAAAACCAAACATAAAAAAGATAAAAGCCAAAATAAATTTGGAATTCACTCAAAACATATGTTTCTAATTCTTAAATTAATAAAATAGGCCGAACAGATGGAGACGCGTTTCGCGCATGCGTTGAATGGATCAGAAACGATCAGGCCAGTGAAAAGATTGGGCACTGAGAGCTTCCATCTGCTGGTTCCACTGATACGGGCCACAGTCTGCTGTTGAGTTACTTGCATCTGCTCAGGACGCACCCAAAGCCTTTTACGCCTACTCGAGGTGCTGTAAGTACTAAAAGCACAAGCCTTTATTTTTTTTTTGTGAGCTTGCACTGGCAGGTGAAGAGGCCACTTTTAAATTTGTATGGTCACAACAATCCCAAGCATCATCAGGCCTGCAATGAAAGGGTACCCTTGAGGCCAAAGACTGATCATTTAAAATGGGAAATAGTGTTTTTTTATGTTTAATCTTTGTTTTTAATACTAAAAACTATTAACTACCTCTGTGTGTTTTTTTTAAGGGTTATCTTTAATTATTTAGAGATATCAGAGTCAATATTTAAGAAAAAAAACTTAGTAGAATAAAAGTAACTAATTCAGTAATTTGAGAAGGTAGTTATTTCCCTGTTTCTCCTGTTTACCAATAAAATTCAGTATTACGCACCCAGGGCTCCGCTCTTCTTACAGCATCATGATAACAGAATGTTTATAATTTAGTTCGGTGAGATGGATACTACAAAAGGATGAATAAATTGAAATAATAATGTATTCACATTTTTTTATAATTTCACTGTATTATGTGAATTGCAGATGTTAGTCAACAGTGTTGCATCTCTGTATGGTGTATATTCCCTATTTTGGTTATGAATAAGTACGAATGTTCAAATGTTTAATTATAAATTAAGAAAATTGCCAATTAGTCCCACGCTGGTTTTTATTTGGAACACACACACACCCTGGTGACGTTGGATGTTTAATAAAAGTGTGATCTAATATTCTCTGTTTATGTGTTTCCACTGGTTTGCATCATATTGTGGTCGTCGTGCACTTTTTACCCACGCAGTCTGGAGCACAGGATGTCTGCTCAGTGCTCAGCGGGGTCACGTGGGGTCATGTGAGGACAGGACACACACACACACACACACACACACACACACACACACACACACACACACACACACACACACACACACACACACACACCATCCTATGGCTGTGGCCTGCTTATGTTTGTCTGGTGACGGCTGCGTTTCCTGTGACTTTTAAATATATATATCCTTCAAATCAACCAACCAGCATCAAACTGAGACTGTAGACTACATTTAACCCAGTGACGTCAGGCTCCCACCATGGAAATAACGATTGAATAATTAGACTCATCTGTTTATTTTACACACATTTACAACTATTTTGGTTTTCCCCAGTCTATTTTTTTGCACCCAACAAAGCAAACACAAAAAAATGACACAAAAAACACACAAAACGGTGGATACACAAAATTTACTCAGAAAACATTCAAGACGATTGCAAAAATGCAGAAAAATGTTTAAAACGACATTAGAAGTACTCAAAAATTACTACTTAAAAAAAAACATGGTAAAAAATAAAACAATATGACTCCAAAAACACACAAAATGACAAAACCCGGATAAAAATGCACAGAATATACAACATTTACTCCAAAAATATACAAGACATCTGTGACAATATAGAAGAATGTACAAAATAATACAAAAAACGTGAAAAAAGAACAAACATTAAACAACATTAAAACAAATTGACTCCAAAAACACACAAAATGGAAAAATAGACAAAAAACCAGAAGAGAAATGCACAGAATATATAAAATGACACCAAAGAGAAACAAAATGACGACTACAAAAGTGCAGAAAAATGTACAAAATGACATCAGAAATACTAAAAAACAACGACTGAAACAAAAAAATCATAAACACTAAAAGAAATTGACTCCAAAATTACACAAAATAAAAAACAGAAGAAAAATGCACAGAATATACAAAACAACACTAAAAAGAGTTTGAAGAAGAAATTAGCCGTTTTATGCTAACTTTGGCTAATTCACAGTCTGTCTCTGCTGTTGAAGGATCATTTCTCCCTGATTAATGAACAAATGAATGCAAATTAAACTGCGATTGTGTTGGTATTTTATACCAAGATAGATAAAGGTTGAGCTATTGTTACTACGGAGGTTTGTAGCCTAAATAAGCTCTGAGGGTTAATCTGGCTTCTTTGTTTATAGTCAAAACCCATAGCGACGAAATCCTCATGCTATTGGTTGATTTCACATGGTCTCACACATATTTCTCACTCAAAAAAAAAAAGTCGGTCCAAAATGTTCCGTGCAGACAGAACAGCAGTTTACAACAGGCAAAGAACGATGAGGTGCCAAATGTAAAAACTCATAGTTGACACATTTTGAGCATTTAGCTCATTTTAATCACATTCAGCTAATTCTTATTTTATTTGAGACAAAAATTCATGTAAACAGCATGTTCTACATCATTGGTAAAAACGTGTACACATGAAAAGTAGATTGAAATGTTAATTTTTAAATGTAAATGTTTAATTGGTCATCAAGTGTCAGCCCACATTGTAAAATTTTTAAACTTTTAGCTTTACACTTGGTGACCGATTTAACATTTAGTTCTATTATTTAGATTTAGTTGTAATATTTAGATTTAGATTCAACATTTAGATTTACATTTAACATTTAGATTTAACTTTTGCATTTAGATAGCGGCTTAGTGGTTAACATGTCCGCCTCACAGAAAGGGTTTAAGCCCTGGGGTGGACACTTGGGTTCTTTCTGTGTGAAGTTTGCATGTTCTCCCCATGCTGTGTGGGTTTCCTCCACTTTGGCTTCCTCCCACATTCCAAAAACATGACTGTTATGTTGATTAGAGACTAAATTGACCGTAGGAGTGAATGTGAGTGGTTGTTTGTCTGTGTGTTGCCGTGCGATGACCTGGCGCCCTATCCAGGGTGTAGCCCCGCCTAGTGCCCAATGTGAGCCAGAAATAGGCACCAGCAGACCCCCGTGACCCTGAAATAGGACAAAAGCGGGATGGATTTTTAATCAGAGTTTTTATAATTATAAATTACTAGACATTTCAGGGAATCTCATTTGAACCCCACATAGGGGTCACGACTAGGCTTTAGAACGATCTGATCGGCTATATTGGATTGGCCAATATTTAGCATTTTATGCAATAATGTGATTGGCTGTAATGTGTTAATTTGCTGATCCGATCAAAGACGTCATTGTGGTGATGAAGCTTTCTGTAGATGCTTCCATTGTATTGTTTTATCATCTCATTTACACCAAAGAGTTGTTTGCTCTACGTCACATGGCTTTAACTCACTCGCATTTGTGCACAAAGGTGAAAACCAGAGCATGAACGGCAAAATTGTCAATCGGTTGGAGCGAAGCGGCTGAATGCTCTGAAAGCGGGAGCAGCATCTGTGTGTGTTTGTATGTGTGTCTGTATGTGTGTGTGTGTGTGTGCGCTTGTTTTGTTTCGCTTTCATATTGGACACTTCTGTCCGTTTCAGGGTGGTGGTGGACACAAAAGCGTGTGTGTGAATATTGTCAAGCAACAGCGGGTTTTACGATGCCATAGTCAGGAAATGTCTTTGCTCCACTAATGCTAATGCTGATGGAGGCTTCACCTTTGTCGTCGACACAGCTGCTGTTCAGGGACTAAATTAAATGGTTTAGCTCACATTTACACCTGCAAGAGCTCGGTCTGCAACGCCTTTTTAAAAGCGGAGCCATGTTGTGCGTGCAATGATATGTTTGTTTACGGGAGCTGCGCAGCGAAGCCTCCGTGGCCACGGTGTGCACCACGCCTCCCGCCCCCTGCTCTCTCACATCCACAGACGGCGGTGATCGTCACGGCTACCTGAAGCTGCCGAGCTGCGATTCATCATGGACCAGTACTATGTCAAAACCAGATAACCATCCAACAAAGTGAACCAATCCAAGTTCCTCCATCAGATCCACCCAAAGTTCCACAAACACGGGGACAGAGATGAACCCGTAGCAACGATTATGAGCTGGAAACTCAACTAAAGCTAACTATGCTAAGCTAACACACCGACACACAGACTGGGCTAAGAGCTAACGCTAACCACTCCATTTAAGGAATAGACCAAATAAAATGAACACGTCTTACTGTCATAAAGCCACGGAGAGTCATCGATTTGTTTATGATCAGATTTAACACTTGTATGGAACAATAAAAACTAATCATGTCACACGTTGTGTGAAATAAATGTTAGCATAATACTAATGTCACTACTCATATGTCCAAACTTGTGAAACGCAATATTTTTTAATTATATTTCACGTGTTCACAGGCAAAGCTGGTCCCATTAGACTAATGTAACTATTGAGATTATTACACCTAAATATACTGAATGATGAAATCATCAGCTTGATCTGGTTTAAGGATAGGAAATCAGTTATTTATTAACCATAACTTTATGTAACTCATAAAATGAATGAAACAAGATTCAGCAGCAGTAAAAACACTGATGGAGATATTTGTGCTTTTCATGTGCTTTTTTTTTTTTTTTTTTTTTTTTTTAAGAAAATAATTTCATTTTAAGTGAGGAAATAAATTAATTTCATACAATAACACTAATAGAGTGACCCACATGCACTGATATATTCCATAAAATATCAGCTCATGAGCTCTTTGAGTCAGCAGCTATTGTAGACTTTTTTTTAATGTGTTGATGTATTCAATTGTATTTGTGTTTGTAAGGAAATGTTTATTTATTTATAGTTTTTTATTTTTTATTTTTATTTATCGTGATGTTTATCGTTATCGTGATAAATATCAGAAATTATCGGGATGATTTTTTTGTCCACATCGCCCATCCCTACTGGGTACCATTTTATTTTTTGTCAATCTGTATTAGGTAGTGCCAAACTAGTTTGGTCATTACCTAAAAAAGACATATGATCAACTTGAAAATTAAATATAATGAAAAAATATGATTGGATTGGTTATCGGTTCTGTAGGAAGGAGAGATGAGTTATTATTAATGGGTTATATAACTAAGAATATTAATTATGATTATTAATATTACTTCAAATTTGCGGGGTGCCACTCCTTTTAACAGGAGAAATATGTCTAAGTTTTTAGACTAAACTCATCAGTGTGAAACCAGGGAAAAGTGAATTCTACCAGTCATCTACACCATAATCACAGCTTTAATGAATCAGAGGAATCAAATATAATGTTCAACCTTTTATTCAAAAGTCAACAATTAACACAGTCAAAATATCAATTGAAATGGGATAATTAAATCATGATAAAATGCATTTCTAGGCTAATAAAAGTGAGGATTATACGTAATAAAGTGAAATCACTAATCTAGAAGGAGGCTATTCTACTAAATATTGAATAAAAATGCAGGATACATATTCAATAATAAGATCATAAAATCAAAGAATAAAATAAAGAGAGCTCATAACAAAGAGAGGAGGACGGACAAAGGGGGAGACGAACAAACATGAATGAGATGTACTGTGTGTGGATCATGTTGTTTGTGCGTGTAAGTTTGTAGTTATGGAAATATGTATGTGATCTATTGTGGATGAAGTTGCTAATGAAAGTTCATTCTTGTACCTTGAAGCTGGTGTCAGGGTTGGACCTGGAGGTTCTGTTTGAAGAGATACAGCCGGACGTGCCACCGTTGGTTCTGTTTCGGTTTCACAGAATTTAGCCCCTTCAGCCGATCCGGGCGGTTAGGCCTTCGCAGCTGGCTTAGATAATGGCTCTTGGCTAACCACAGTGGGTCGCGGGCCGGGCTTCCTTTCGGCTGTTACGCACGTCACTAGATGCTGTATTCGTCCGAACCAAGCAGCTGTTGGTTCAAAAATCTAACTGTTTCAACTAAAAATAAAATGAAATAGATGAAAAGCTGGAACATGAGGGAATACGGGTGAGCATGAACGCCCGCGTCCAAAACTGAAGTTAGGAACGGCGTTCTTCCTGTTAAAAGCTTATCTTTGGGGCTTGCCTTCTGAAGAGGGAACTTCGTTGATTGGTTTAAAGTTGCCAGCATCTCAGCTGGGTGCCTTTGGGTGTGTCTTAAGTGTGTGTATGTGAATGGGATAACAGACAACAAAGGAATGATTCTAAACATAAAAGAATGCCTAATAATTAATTCCACATATTTCAAAACATCTTTTCAACATCACATCCTGAAATATCATGTATTATGAAAGAGTTTGATCCCAAACATGACTGGAAAACATCCTCGGAATACTTTAGAAACTGGTTAATGAGCTTTACTCGTAATTACTCATGAACATAAATGTCAAAAATCATGTTATGCCTCCTCTTAACTATATGATCGCAGTAAATACCTCAAACTAACTTTTGTGATGTTTTCTGGTATTTTTAAGCACTTTAAAATGATAAACACTTTAAAATAGCATTCTGTTGGTTATTGCATTACATGAAACGAGTGTGATCGAACAGACAATATTTGCAATTTCAATTTCTGTAGAAATCATTCCAAAATGTTTTCATTTGTAAATTTTTTAAACATAATACAATTTCTTTGTTCTCCTTTGAGCGGGAGACCTCTCAGATGAAGGCCTGGTACGCGTCCTTCTGTGACATCTCACCACAGGGGGTCAGAGGGTATTGGGACAGTTCTTTGATCTTACAGCATCCCAGAGGTATCTGTTTGAACAGGGGGAAGGAGAGGGATGTTCTTCTTTTGATCGTAATGTAGCAGCGCAGTGATAAAGGGGGAAACTGTCCTTGGATTCTCCGGTCCTTTTGGTTTGGCAGGACGAGGGAGAAGATCCCCCTGGGGGAATGTTTGCATTTCACAGTAGGCAATAGACTCGCCGACTCTACTGCCTGGTGAAGCCAGTGTTCTAAGTCAAAGGTCACTTGGAGGATTTGATTCCCTACAGTTCGTTTTAACTCACTAATCGGTAATCGGTCCAAAGTACCTGATCGTGTAAAGCCTAGTCACGACCCCGAGTTTGAAAAACGCTGCATTATATTATTATGTTTTTTAAGTGTGCAGGAGTAGGGTGTACATGGCTTCAGGTTAAAGGTATGAAGGGGTACGAGCCTGTGAAAATTTTAGGAACCACTGGCCTACGCCTACATGGAGGCCTCAACGACAAAATTGTGGTCGGTTCCGCTGAATCTCACTCCAGGGTTTTCTTGAAAGTTGGCAGCTCTGCAAAACCACAGACACCAAATGTAACGGAGCTTCAAACAGCTCAGCGTTTACAACAGAGAGGAATTATTTTAAAGCCGCCCAAAGCGAAGCCTAAAGCGGTGATGTGTACGTGGGAGGTGTCCTCCAGCTGTTTTCCCTGACGGAAACGATGAAAATGCCAGAGGTTTTTCCAAAGAGAGCAGAGCTGGATTCTCAAGAACAGGAAGAAAGTCACTTTAAAAATAGTTTTCCTAGAATCACTCAGTTGAGAAATAACATTCCCCAGAAAATGCTGAGCTTTTTCTGACCCGGTAGAGGTAATCCTTCCACCAATACCTGTAGTGGAATTCTAAATACTGTAACTAGTGCAGTGTCCATAGGAAGTCTGTATTCATACATGCATGGGCAGACTATCTGTATATACAGTCTGTCCCTGCATGCATGAATATAAACATATGTAGGTGTTTGTGTACATGTACTGTATGTACTTGTGCAACCGGACGCATATGTGTATATTGATATATGTAAAATTCTGTAAATAACTTTTTCCCCTTGAATAACACTCATAACTTAATTGTAAATTTTATTCTACATATATATAGTTAAAGCCTATTGTATTATTTCATTTTAATCTTATTGTTTCGCACAAATGTAGCTATTTTATAACATTTGATTAACTATTTGTGTGTACATCGTTCTGTCACACTTGCTTTGGCAATATCAACCAGTTTTGAATTGAGAGAGAGAGAGAGAGAGAGAGAGAGAGAGAGAGAGAGAGAGAGAGAGAGAGAGAGAGAGAGAGAGCGAGAGAGAGAGAGAGAGAGAACGAACCGCTCCAGTGCGCACAGCGACTGGTGGACAATTTTACAAATTAATTTATGAACGGTAAACAAATCCGTCGTTGCACACCTTTCAACCAAGCAGCAGCCATGTTGAAAGTCTCAGGTCAATCTGAGCCTGATTCGCAGAGATATCTGAGGAACAGACACACAGACAGACAGAGATTCCTTGCTTTATATAGAGAGATAACTTTTTTGATAATGTTTTACCAATCAACAAAACTTATTCACATTTGTTTATTGATTTTAAAAAAAGCACATTTGAAGTATTAAAAAAAAAATTGTAGCTTAAAACTCAATCAATAGCAGGGGTCATGCATGGTTGGGGTCAATTATAATTACAACAGCGTAATTGATAATTATATACAATTTTGGCATAGTTATAATTGTATTATGTAATTGTAACAGGTAATTGAAAACATATGTTGCTGTTGTAATAACAATTAAATTGTAATTGAGTTCGAATAATTGACTTTGTAATTGTAATTGCTATAAAAACTACAATTTAATAAAAATGCAAAACTAGGGAATCATGTTAGAGTTCTATGGCTTACACATTAGTTATTAGTTATCAACTATTAGAATATGTTTCATATCAAGTTTTCCCACTAGCGGTGAGTTCTCTCTAAGTCGGATTTCATCTTTTGTAATATATATAT
The DNA here is from genome assembly GCF_900634775.1 of Gouania willdenowi. Lineage (NCBI taxonomy): Eukaryota > Metazoa > Chordata > Actinopteri > Blenniiformes > Gobiesocidae > Gouania > Gouania willdenowi. The sequence continues at coordinate 5,812,419 of NC_041055.1, read as the reverse complement.
ATAAATAAATTGAAATTGAGGGGCATACTGAAAGTCTGAAAGGCTTAGGCGCTCACACCAAAAATTAAAAAGACATTAATACCAATATATTTATGGATAAGGAAGCCTAACAACTTAGGTAACCAAGAGATGAAAAACAAATGAGATGATTTATACATTTTTTAGTGTATTTCACAGCTGATTTAAGACATGGGTCAAAACTGATCAGTTATCAAAAGAGATGCTAACAGAAAGCTAACACAAGAGGAAGGTTATTTAATGAAGGCTCAGTAATTGGGATTAATTGAATTTGTGGACATAATTGCAATTTAAATTGACTTTCAGTGAAAAAACTATAATTGTAATTTTAATTTTTAATTGGAAAAAATGCCGGTCACCATAATCATAATTTAGTTGTAATTGAAAATGGATAATTGAAGACGCAATTGTAACTGAAAAATGTAACTGACCCCAACCCTGGCAGGGGTGTCAAACATATTTTAGTTCAGGGGCTAATTATGGAGCAGTTTGATTTCAAGTGGGTCACAGATTTTATGTGGGAAAATTCGTAATTTCAACATTATTGTGCCCTAGTTTGCACTTTTACATATACATAAAATACTAAATATGTAAGAAACTGACAATATCCAAGCAATGAGCGACAGATAGGATCCCTATAGGATATTCACTTTAAAACAGAACTCCGTAACTTTTTCACCTTATTATTGGGGGGTCTTTCACCTCCCCCTGCTGTCTCTGGCTAGAAAACCGCACTTGCAACTTTCCTGCCTCCGACCCTTTGGCCAGACGTACTGCTTTACGGCAGCCCAATACAAACTAATGCTAGATTATGACCAGCCCTGTGGCTGCACATGGTCATCTACAAATTCACTTTTCTCAAACTTATGTCATGGCGAAGCTAGCAAAAAAAAGGCAGAGAAGACCTTTGTCTGAGGAACGGAGCTCCATGCAGTGACAGCTCAGCAGCAATACACAGCAATCACTTACCGTAGTCACGGCAACAGGCACGCGCACACACTTGCAATCCAGCGCTCCATCAGGCAGCACACACACAAATATCCATCTATCCATTCATTTTCAGAGCTGCTTTGTCAGCACACAAACAAACACACACATTTCCACACTTCCTTCCGTATTACTCCCACATCATTCATTTTATTTACTTGTCTCTCTTCCTCATACTGTTCCCATGGTTACATGGGACTATATGTGTGAAAGCTCCCTTAGTGTCACTGTTGTATTTAGATTTTTCAGTGATCGGTTGCTACAGTCTTGGGAGAGCAAAGGTGCGCATGTAGCTGTGGGGTGGGGCAGGTGGCGCTGAGTTTTTGCGACAGTGACATAACCAAAAGGGATCTTTAAGGGGAGCGCTAAGCGCAAGTTACTTAGTTCTGCTTTAAAGTTGATATCCGGAGTTTCTGAGAAATCTGTGTTTATGTATGATTCTTTTGAAATGCAAAAAAAATACCTAACTAGTCTTTTACTATGGTCTGCTGCCGGTGGTTATTCAAATACATTAATGTATATAAGTCCCAACTTCGTCCTATAGACCCCTATACAAATACATTTTATTAATTCAATCATCTTTTGACCCACAGATTTACTGGTGCCTAATGGTGTACATTTATCATATTTTGCTCAACTATTTTCTTCCTGTATTGTTTTCCTGGGTTAGCCACTGTCAATAAAGATTATCCGAATTTAAATCTGCTGATTTTGATGAGCTCAGCACAAAAAACTGTCAAGGCAGCACGTTTTAAATCATCCTTGTACTCTTACCGTCATGTAAACCTGCTTTATAAACACTGTGACCCAAAGTTTATACGGTTCAGTCAACAATAGCTGTGAAACTATGGCTAACGTAGCCAACGCCACAATGATGCTGCGTACCACGCCACAGCGTGACTCGTCAGGTCAGCGGTTAGTGGTGAAGTCGGCGACACTGGGAAGTTTCCAGAAAGCACAGAGGTGAACGTTAGGTTCAAAGTCAGGGTTGAAAACTGTTATTTATGGACAGGGTTAGCATGTAGTTAGCACGCAGCTGAAGTGGCTAATATATATAGCGTGATAAAAATATGGCATATCGTTTAGTGAAATGATGCTGGAGCTTTCTATTACAGGTAACTTTGTGTTTGTTCTCTTAGTGTAAAGAACAAGAACCATAGCTGGAGTTTGAGATAATAAACAATATAATTTCATATATAGACCATCTAGAGATTCATACCAACCACAATCTATGTAACATATATAATATGATGAGTATGTTAAGTTGAAATTTTGTTTATTCAGACAAGGTTTTTGAGGAAATTTTTAGCTCCCGACATGTTTCGACTGTGAACTGCCAGTCTTTGTCAGAGTTCTGCTGATCGCCTTTGATGTTTCCTTTTGAAGGTGTGCTAAATTCTCCAGGTGTTCAAATGTAACAGATTTAACTTGTTTCTATGTACTAGTATTCTACAAGTTTAATATATATATATATATATATTTATATATATATATATATATATATATATATATATATATGGAATTTGTTTTATTATTGAAGGGACATTTGTTTTACTTTTTTCTGAAGTTTCTGAGAAACGGCTCGATGTCCCGCCCCAAAAGGCCTCACTTCCTCCCCTGCCTCTCACAATCTACCAGAAGCCACGCCTACTTTTCTGCACGCGCATTGCGGAACATAACAAGGTTACATCAGGTCACATTGATTTAGGTCTATGGGTCAGGTAAGAGCCAACATCATATTTACCTGTTTCTTGTTGTGACGAGTGCACAGTTCCGCATTCACTTTGATTGACAGTCTCAAAAACATGAAGTGGAAGCCTATTGGCTGGAAACACTCAGCGATCATTTCCATTTGTATAGGGGTCTATAGGACGACGAAGGGACTTATATAAGTTTATGTATATGAATGACCATTGGCAGTAGACCATAGTTAGGTATTTTTTCACATTTCAAAAGAATCAAAACATTTCTCTGTTTTCAGTAACAGGAGGACGAGTGGACACATTTGAACTATTTACAGATGATTTTTAAACAAGTTCTCACATTTTTAGCTGCTTTTATTAATCAAGTTAAGGAATCCACTGTAGTGCAGCACTGTGCTATTACCCCTCAAACACCGTTTTAAAAAAAGCCCATCAGCCCGTCACTTGGTCTGCCACCAAGCTGTAGTTGTGCTCCTCTTTCGGCTCCTTGTTTGTTCTTCCTCGTGAGTAAAGTGTCTGCTTCAATCAGAGTGAGACCACGACATTGCCACAGCCATCCATCCTTTGGACCAAAATACCCCACACAGCCCCGCCCTGCCACAGATATAGCTCAGACTGCACACATGTTTTCAGGCCTGTATGAAAGAAGACATTACTGACACCACGATGCTTGTTGACTTTCTGCAAACATGAAAAGCCAGAGGAGCATCCATTACATGCCCACGCAAAATTATAAAGATGAAGCATTGTAAAAAATATCAGGTACTTCCTCATAACCCAGTACCTTTAGACACCCCGACTCGGCCCTCGTACTAATTTAATGTGTCCCACACAAAGAAAAACACGTAAAATGACATAAAAAACACGAAATGATAGAAAAATATGAAAACCAATTGACAAGACACACAATGACAGCAAAAAAACACAACGTTCCCCATGCAAAAATATGCTACATAGGGCCAAAGAATAACAAAATGACAAGAAAAACCCCACAAAATGTCAAACAACACACAAACTAATAAAGAAAGATGCATAAAATGACTCCAAAAACATACAAACTAACAAGTAAAACACAAAATGACAGAAAAATACATAAAATGACAACAATAACAGGAAAACACACAACCTTTGCCCACATTAAATAGGTCCAAAAATTAACAAAATGACAAACAAATACCCCACAAAATGTCAAACAACACACACACACGCGCACACACACACACACACGCACACACACACACACAAAATAGTAATGGTAATAAATTCAATAGTAACAAATCCTTTACATTTAACAAATTATTTCATGCTACGGTTTGTTTATAAGATTAAAAACTAGCAAAACACCCATACGGACTTCCTCATAAAGCATTATTTTGTTATAGCTTTTTGTTCTGTAAGTCTTTGTTTGTTGTGTTTAGTTTCTATTCTAGTTCTTGTTTCATGTGTTAACTCTTGTCTATGGCTGAGTCCGAATAGTCCCTCCTATCTCCTTTCCTATCTCCTTTCCTATCCACTGTTCTTTCACCCCTGGAAGTGTTTAAGTGTCGTCCATGATAAAGAGCGTCCAAGTTCTTTTTAAGCTCAGGAAAAGAGGCTCAATGCTTCCTTTTTCACCTCCTTTAGCCTAGGAAACACTGATGCATCCTTTACCAAAGGAGGCAAGATCATTATGTTTATTATGTGTAAGACATATCAGATTATAACAAAATAGACACTCGGAAAAGAGATCAGAGACATTTTTAGCCAAATTAGACACATTATGTTTTATTCAACATAATTCTTATTTGTGAGTGGAAGGTGAGTGTTAGCAACCATTCTTAATGTGACATTTTTTTAGATTCACTTTGTTCTTCATTGCCTGGTAACCTCTTTTCCTTTGATTTACATTCAAACCTTGTGATATTTGAGATTATATAAGTGGAAAGTGTTATAAATGTGCTTTCAGTTGTCCATTTTCAGGAATTTTTTTCACCACGGCAACCTTCACGGCGTCAGATTTTTACGTCACCTTGTGGAAGTGCGTCTGATTGTCAAAACAAACGTGATGGCTGCTTCCTAGCTCCTCTCCTAACCTCCTAACAGTGGATAGGAAAGGAGATAGGAGCGACTATTCGGACGCAGCCCATGTGTTCCAGGTCTTCCTGCTGGTGTGTCCTTCTCCCAGTGATGTCACTGTGTTTGGGTTGGGAGTGATTAGCTGCCTCATGTTTTACACCCAGGTGTGGCTCTTGTTCAATCAACCCTCACTATTTAGCTGAGTGTTCAGATCCAGAACGATGGCTCAATGATTGTCAAAGTTACAGGGTCCCCACGGTCATGAAATTCCTTGAAAAAACATTTTTCCAGTCTTGAAAAGTCATGGAATAATTTAACTGTTTTGGAAATATAGCCTATTTTGCTTTAATGTTTAAAATATATTAAACCCCAAAGATGTTAAGCGTCATCTCAAAGTGAAAGTACTCCATACCGGCAGCATCATTGAGCGGAATCGCGAGATCTCACAAATTCACGCAAATTCACTCTCCAGTTAATTACGTTAGTTACCTCTGATACACTGGAAAGACCCGCTTATTTTTGTACTTTAATGGTCATGAATAGATCTTAGGGGTTCAGAACTAAGTCATGGAAATTTGGTAAAATGTTTTGGAAAGATTTTGAAAAATCATTGTGAAAAAAGTGTGGGAACCCTGATGTTACGTCTTTATGTGCTGCTGCGTTTTTCTGATAACGTATTTCATGTAGTCTTTCCAATAATGTCTTACCCTGAATTTCCACTGGATACGTGTCCGCAGCGTTACGGCTCCGCCACGCCAGGTTTCACTTTAGTTTATGAGTTCATTTCTACCGGGTCCGGTGCAGGACTCCTATTTCTGGCAGATGCCGGAGCATGACGCAGCAACTCAGCACAGAGCAAGTATAGCAAAACAGGAAGTTAAGCACATACTCAACATTGAAACATCCGGTTACTTTGCAAAATAAAACACTTCAGATCATATTTCAAATAACCACATCACCAAAACGTCATAATGGGTGGGGCCAGGCCCAGAGTCAACAGGTAAGAGGTTTTCAGAGGTCCTTGACGACACCATGGACAAGGAGAAGCTCATCCTTGAGGTGGAGAACCACAAAATAATTTATGATGTCACCCATCCTTTTAATAAGAATAATCATAAGAAAGATAATGCATGGAAAACCATATCAGCAGCTGTAGGTGTGGATGGTGAGTTACTAATTGTCTTCAGTTCTGATGTAATGCAAATTGTATAGACAGACAGATAGATACATAGATAGATATTTTGCAGGTATTGTAGGTGATAATGTAAAGTTCCATGATGTGTAATTTAAACATATATTTATGATGGTACTTGACATTAGTTAAAGTGAATAAAGAAACAGAAATTCAACTGCTTTGCTAAGTTTTGAGTTTAAGTTTCCGTAGAGTGGTTTCTGTGAGGGGATGTCTTGTACTTTGCCTTCGTCTTGACCTCTTTTCACAGGAGGTGTAACTTCACCTGTTTATCTGTTTGTTGTTGCTTTTATAACACATACCTTTAATTGCGTTCTTGCGCGATTATGTAAATATCGTGAGAACTCCTCGGTCTCATGACGTCAGTCGTCCGAACGAAGTGCTCCAGCGGAGCCGTAACGCTGCGGAGACGTATTCAGTGGAAATTGGGCTTAGCAGACAAAAAAGTAAAATGGTGACATAATCCATAATCCATTAGGGCACATTAAACAAGCAGCCGTTTGAAAACCACTTCCTGAACAATTTACACAAAGAGGTTCAGCTCCACTGGACCACCTTAGAGGAAATGTCACATAATTAGTGACGACCTATGGCCGTAACGTCAGAGAAAAGAAGGAAATAACACGTTGGAACGACCTTGAAGTGTGTGATTACACAGTCCGACAGAAAGACCGAAGTAGAAACAAACACAACCAAACCCCGAGCGCCTCAAAACCTCTAACACCCAGAGTAGAATGCAGACTGCAACAAAATCTAAGCCTTAAACATCTGCGGACATGAACTCTCTGAATAATCTTTCATTTGTGATAAACTGGCTTTTAAATAACAACCACAGAGATCTCACATCCTGAACTCGAAGTTCATTTTCAACTTGAAGCTTGTGGACAGAACTTGAACAAATCCAGAGAGCAAAACTGGACACAGGAGGTGTTGCGCTTTATCTGGTCAACCTTTTAATTGGTGACATGTCACAGGAAGGTTGAGTTAGAAATGTTAAAGTAATGCAACATTTTTGAAGTCTCCTGGTGCAGGAGATGGACAAGGATGTGCTTGATGTTGTCGGACATTTTGGTTAATGATAATAACTACAAATGTTTTAAAACACAGATAACAGATACGTTTAGGTCTCACTGATGAAGAAGTTTAAGGTATTTCTTCTAAAAAATGAGAGAATTTACTCACATAGCTTGAAATTCCGTTTTTGACTCCACCTTTAAAATGACCCCCCACTTTTTTCACAAATTTAGCCAAAAATCTTTAAAATGTATGTCTAACAAAACACATTATTATGCATCATATTAAAATAATTGCCATTTAAAAATGGGACTACTTTACAGTTTTAGAGACTGTGTTCCACCATCTTTAAATCAAGTGATTGATGATGTCACACAGCCCCACTGCCTGTAAATATCCCTTTGTGGTCAAAATGGCAACTTGTGCTGCTTTTCGTTGCTCAAAGTAATCATAAAAAGTTAAAGATGGCGACGTAAACCTCTTTTGTTTACTGAATGAGGATAAAAACAGTTGTAAAAAAAAATCTGTGACCACAGAGGGCGACAGTTCAAACTCTGCCGTTTGGTAATCGACAATGAAGCAGAGAAGAAGAGCTCTCCTAAGGGGCCTTTACTCACTTAAACAGTGTGTAGCTCACGCTCTGATCGTGGAATTGTGCCAGATGTGCACTGTTTAAGGGGGAGTAAAGGGCCCTGAGGAGAGCTCTTCTTCTCGCCTTCATTGTCTACTATGAAACAGTTGGAACTGTCTCCCCCTGCGTTCACAGATTTTTTTTGGGTCACAACTGTTTTATCCTCTTTCGTTAAGATGTTTACATTGGCATCTTTAACTTTTCCTGATTTTTTTAGAGCAACTAAAAGCAGTTGACATTTTGACCAGAAAAGCTGCTAAATGATCTAAAAAGCAGGCTGAATTCTTCACTCTAATAGAAAACAATGGGATTTTTACAGGCAGTGGGGCCCTGTGACATCATCATTCACGTGATTTCAAGATTGGTGGAACACAGGTCCTAAAACTCTTGTCTTATTTTTAAAATGACTATGGTGCATAACAGTGCGTTTTGTTAGGCATATATCTTCTATTAAGTACATTTAAAATGTTTTAGGCCAAACTTGTAAAATCAGTGGAGGATCCCTTTAAAATTGGGTTTCTTGTCAAATGGTCATGTGACTTGAAGTTTGTAAACGTTTCGTGCATTTTATTGTAAGAAGTAAAGTCCTGTAGAAGAAGCAGAGACGGCACCGAAGTGGAAAATTATCATCCTTAATAGATTTTCAATTTTTTTTTCAAAAGCATTTTAAGTTTTTAAAAGGAGAAATAAAGCTGGTTCATCTGATAACAAAGCTCAGATTTCATAAACACAGGAAGTAGCAAAGCTGTGTTAAAAGTAATATGTCAAGTTTTGATTTATTCAGACAACTTTTTTCAGGAAATTTGATCTCCTGACATGTTTCGACTGCCAGTCTTCCTCAGAGGTGATTGCTTTCAGGTTGACCATGCCCAGAAAGAGCTCATAAGGGACACAAAAAATGTTTTGCCGCCTTCCTTATGAAAGAAGGGTCACATCAAAGCAATCACCTCTGAGGAAGACTGACAGTTGGCAGTCGAAACATGTCAATGGATCAAATTTCTGGAAGAAAGTTGTCTAAATAAATGAAACCTTAACATATTATTTTAAAAAAGACAACAAAATGAACTTGCTGTAAGAACTACGCATTAAAAGGTGGAAATATTTGGTCCCAGAGCAAAACTAAAGCTGGACAATACAGGAAGTCAGCAGTCACCCAGTCAGTGGAAACTGAGGGCGGACGCTGCAGCGCACGTTTGTTTGTCTGGGAGTGAGCGCGCACGTCCATGTACACAGAGGAGCCACAACATTAAAACCAGTGCTGATGCAGAAGTGAAGAATTAAAATTTAAGCAAAAAAGACACTTTGTTTTACTTTTCTTAGCAGAAACTCAAGCATCATTCTCTTGGAGGCGAGCCACATCTGTAGCCAGTGCTGTTAATCATGGCTGCATGACTTTATGGCTCCTTTAACCACAGCTTTGAATAAGCAGGTTAAGGGCAGGATCCATCTTTGTGAGTTTGGAGCGTGTTTGTTTTGGGACTTTCCGTCGCGCTGAGACGGTTTGTTCTCTCTAAGTGTTGTGGTCAGTAGTTTGAAGCTGTCCAGGCTGTTTCATCACGTAATTGCTCCTTGGCTCGTCAACATAAGTCATCCTGTTTACAAGACAGAACAAAAGCTGAGAGTCAAACTCAAACAGGTCTATAGTTCAGAACCAAGTTTGGGTTTCTATTCCAGTGGTTCCCATTATGAAGGGGATTGGGATGTTCTCACATATGCAGAGTTACAGCATTTAATCCCTTAAGAGCGTTAATGAGTGATAACATGCATTTTGACCTGTATTCGGGATGGTGGACAAAACGAGGTTCACCGAAAAATGTATGTAGTCAACGTTCTCAATTATGTTACTATTAATTTTTGCATTATTGTATATGTTACACATATTGTGGTTGGCGCAAATCTGCAGACGGTCTATATATTTTATTCTATTTTTTCTTTTTCCCCCCCGGCGGGAATCCTCAAAAGACTGGTCGTAGAGAGCTAGGATCTTAGTCCATGGCAGAGTTGGGCAAAATGGTAAAGCTTTACTGAAAAAGAGCCCAGGTGTAGTTTGAACCTTCAACCTTTGACCTACTTGAGACTTCATCAACCAATTCCAGATCATGACTTGTTGCTCATCTGTCTGGCTGCTGCATCTTTAAGGCTGCTTTCACACATACAGTCCGGTGGACTCGATGCAGTTCAGGTGGTGAATCTGCAACATTTTTGCATTTTAATATGGTCCAGTCCGCTTTCACACATTCTATTTGCCAAGTGCACCAAACTTTCTGAGCTACATCACGCAGGCAAAACGGTTGGTCTCCGATTGGACAAAATAGAAAAAAAAATAAAAATAATAATACTTCAGCCTCCAATGAGTCACTACTGACAGTCGCGCCGTCACGTCCTATATTTGGTTTCTCTTCGTATGTTTTTCAAAGGAAATCCTAAAACAATCCCAGCAGAAAAGCCATTAATGATCATTCAAAATAACCCATAATCACACAATGCCACAACCTGCGCTAATGCTCTACATAGATACACAGAGATGACTCCACTCCGTCTCCACCTGTCAGCGCTCAGAGCCGTCATGCCACCGGTAACTTACCGGTAAGGATGGGTAATATGTGAAGATATGATAATATATACGCAGATAAAATGAAGCAGTCGAATGTGCAGCGTCGCTGATCATGTGTAACAGTAGCTTCGTTACAATAGTGCTTCAATGTAAAGTCCTATGTTTGCTCCTGGTTGCTTTCTCACATGGTTAAAGACCACACCATGCTTCGCTTGAGCCGAACTGAGACCTACATTTTTCAGAGGACTGGAGTTCACTTGTTTGCTCCGCACCTGTTTCAGTAACCTTTCATATATAGTATCACAAAAAAGGCCGGAGTATCCGAGGAAGAGAAGCATGGTGCGGAGCAAAAAGGCATGTGTGAAAGCACCCTAAAGGTTCCATATCATGCTATTTTTCACCCATCTCCATTTGTTCTAATAACCCCAAAAATCTAGTATTTGAGATTTATTTTCCCAAACTCGACTGTTTTCCAGAGTTTTAGGCTCAGAAAAGTCACTTTCTAAACAACTCTACACAAACAGGCTGATTTGCGGCCAATATATGCATATTCATAAGTGGGCGAGTCTATAGATGGGACACTGACTTCCTTCTCCCGAACGGTGACGTAGGGCCAGAGGACGGCCCTCCCTCCTCCAACCCACTCCGTAGCTGAGCTTATGCTGCTTTATAAACAAGACACAGAGCGTGGGGGCGGGGCGTTCGCCGGTACATACATAGACTGTAGAAAATACACACATAGCACTGGGCGAAGGACGCTGACATGCTCACATTCGTGGGCGCGTCTGTTTACATGTCAATCACGGCAGCTCAGTGCCGCGTCAAATTTAGGAATGCGTCATCAAATTGGAGCGAGGTGTTTGTGCTCACCCTGCAGTAAGAAAGGAGAAAATCACCCTCTAACTAACGATTGAGGGAATCAATAAAAAAAACACTTTGGACATGTGCATGAAGCCCTAATAGTACTTTAGGATGTTTAAAGCACAGAAAAGTTGATTACGCTTAACATGAGCCCTTTAAGTTTCCTAATGCTATTTTTGCATCAATTTGGTGGAACTGAATTGATTATTTGGTGTTTTACCACCACCTCTGCATCTACCATTGTTTTGATTGCGTCTTTGGAGACAAACAAGGCTTTAAAAAGTTTAAAGTAGAGTATCCCAGAATGAGACGTCCTCAGCTCCTTTCATCTGGTTTTCCAGACAAACACTTTTAATATTGTTACCCTCAAAGTTTGTTTCTGTTGGGGATTTTTTTCTGCTGAGCACAAGGATTTACTCTCCGTGCTTGACTGGTCTTTGCTGTTTTAACGGCAACATTCAATGCAGTGATGTGCTGTCAGGGTAGGCAAGGTAGGCAGTGCCTACCCAAGGGTGAATTGATATTTTGATTATTTGTTTTAATTATAATTTTTTTTTTTTAATTATCATATAATTATAAATTATTTATTTTTCTATTTCCAATAGCCTACAGTACCTAGAAGTTTGAAAGTATCCGCATTTTGTGCGTTTCATAGCCCAAATTACTAAACGGCGCTATTTCCTGGTCTTTTTTTTTTTTTCACTCCGCTGTAAGGCAGAGGGAGGCCACGCCCCCTCCCAAAGGCACGTTGCTCTTCTGCCTCCGTTCCCATTGCGTGTTTTTACGTGTTTGCGCATGCGCAGTCAGGTCCCCAAGATGACAACCATTTACGTGCAAAGGCAGTGTAGAGCGCTGCCTTTGGACGTAACCGCGCTATGCTAAATGCTATATGTAAGTTCACAGTACATTAGTGAATAGATATCATGTGCCTGCTGCTGTTCGTTGGGCGGGATAACACTACAGGCATGATGACAGCACTAGAGTTGATAGAGAAACTTTGTTTTGAAGAAAAACGACAGCTTTTAAAAGATGGGAGACCAACACCTGAGTTACCAGAGCTTCAGCAAAGGTAAGGTCAGAAAATGTTTCATACTTTTCACAGTGAATGGAACAAAAGGAAGGATTGACTTTGTGGATGCTCCTCACTGAGGTTGTTCTGAGTTGTTTTTGTTGTCATTTTCTCCGTGTTTCTGTGTTTCCAACACAAACAACAGATGTGCTGCCGAGTCATGAGATATATCTTGTTGGAGAGTATGGAGGTTATATTAAATAATTGTTTATGTTTCTTTAATGGTGTTTATGATGTTGATTTTGTTAGATGGCTAAATACTTGTTCATGTGGATCTTGTTGGGTTTTTTCTTTCTTATTATGAATTTTATATTTTGATAAGCGCATTGAGATGACTTTGTTGGAAATTGCTTTATACAAATAAAATTGATTTGAATTGAATTAACACTTGACAGCAGAAACATATGAAATTGTCATTGGTGGTCTCGATTTGCAACGTGCCTACCCAGCCCTAGTGGTCACGTCACTGATTCAACGTTCATCATAAAGTTATTAGATGAATGCATGAAAATAATTATTTCTCTCTTTTTTTTGGGATATACCAAATTTCTCAGTCCTATCAGCCGATATTGGCATATTTCTCAATTCATTTCCTAATTAATCAGAACAACAACAACAACAACAACAAGCTAAACAATGCAAAGAAATTTACCAAAAAGAAGCATACATTTTAAAATAGCCACAAAATGAAAACACCAAAGAGTAAAAAAAAACAGCAAAGACACAAAAAGCACCAAAAACACACAAAACAACACGGATGCAAAAAACACTCCCAAAAGACAGAAAATGACAATAACAATACACAAAATGACAACAAAAGCTTGCCACACAACAAAATCATACAATACAACAATGAATAAAATATTTTGAAAGACAGCGTAAAAGAAAACTGACAGATGGAATATGAAAAATATGCAAAAAGACACAAAACATGGACACCAAAAAGTCACAAAACAGCAAATACACAAAAACAAACCCAAAAATACGCAAAATGACTCAAAGCATGAATCAACTTGGAAAATACACTAATGTGGTATGCTATGAAACGAGATTACCTCTTATCGCATCAACTTCCGGGATTTAATCAGTGTGTACTGGACTACAAAACTCTCTAACGTCTTATGGAGCTCAATCACCATGGTAACTTATGATGAACGACTAGCCTGGTCGGGACCAGGTTTTGCTCTGGCTATGATTTTAGTGAGTGCTGAAGACCCGCCTCCTGACCAGTCAGTTCTCTTAGAAAGCGAGATGTCTAATAAAAGGTGATGTGTGAACACGTCACTGTGGGGATCTGATGTGACAGCTGACAGGAGAGAGATTATTTAGACATCAATGCAATCCTTTCATTTACCGATGACATCCTTTAGGAAAGATTTAGATTTATATCTGATGGACTGATCTATAGTCAGCTGATGAAGCCTGTGTCTGGATCCGTATGCATGGACGGATGAAGTCATATAAGAATTAATTAATATATGACTTCACCCGTCCGCGCATAAGGATCGAGACACAGGCTTCATCAGCCAACTCTGTGAATGTGAATCGTCGACTGTTAATACGTAAAAGCGTGACATTATTTATGATATTAATCAATTGAATGGGATCCTATCCAATGGATTCATATGATAAATAATATCACGCTTTTACGCATTAACAGTGTCAGCAGCTTCCTGCCTGAGTTCTTTCATTCCTGCCCATTCTGTAACAACGGTGTTGTTTTTGGTCTGATTTATGGATTTTAATTATTCGTCATTTTAAACTTAAGCAACACCTAACGTGGTCGGGACCAAGTTATGAAGTGGATCAGATCTGAGCAAGTATAAAAGCTCCGCCTCCTGGTGCCCTGCACTAACACTGTTGCGCTTTGCTGCCGTAATGGATTTAAATGAATTTGTTTAAGATGATAAGCTGTTCCTCCACTGTAAAGACAGTCCATCTGTCAGTTTTAAAAAAATGACAACACCATGTGACTTTCCACTGACCTTCTGTCTGTTACAGCTTTCTTAGAAACAAACGTTTTAATGACGTAGATGCTTCAGAGAGTCAGTGAGGACAGAGAGAGACACAGCAACACAAACTGAGACATGCTTAAATAAACAAAGTGATTACAGATCCAAACCTTCAATCACCAAACAGCCACGTTTCCTCAGGGGTCGCACAACACACAACACACACCTGAGTGCGTCGCTGGTGAAGAACCTTCAGAAATGTTGTGTAACTGCCGGTTTGTTTTTACGGCCTCATCAAACCGTCTGCATACACACACGCCGCGCTAATCTGTGTGTTTGCATCTGAGCGTAGATGTTGTGTTTGCATTTGTGTTATTGTGTCAGAACGTATATACGCATGTGTGTCAGACAGACGTTTGACTGTAATTGCAGGTTGAATCTGAGAAAACGTTCAATTAGCCAATCAGCTTAATGATGCTGGAGCAGCGAGGTGCTGCAGGGACATCATGCAAATATTCACTAAAGTGTTTGTCTGGGAGCTCACGTAGTGCATGGATGCATTCGGACCATGGCCGGTGCACTTGCAGAAGGAGGTCATGCTGTTGTTGCAAACAACAGAAGCAAGAAGCAAAGTAAAGCAAAGAAGAAGCAAAGAAATCAGAAAACAGATGGAAAAAAACTTCCATCCATCCATCCATCTTCTTCCGCTTAGCCGTTTCCAGGTTTGCGGGGGCAGCATCCTCAGTAGGGAGGCCCAGACTTCCCTCTCCCCGACCACTTCCTCCAGCTCTTCCGGAGGGACCCCGAGACGTACCCAGGCCAGCCGAGAGACATAGTTTCTCCAGCGTGTCCTGAGTCTTCCCCGGGGCCTCCTTCCGGAGGGACGTGCCCTGAACGCCCCACTAGGGAGGTGTCCAGGGGGCATCCTAATTAGGTGCCCGAGCCACCTCATCTGGCTCTTCTCGATGCGGAGGAGCAGCGACTCTACTTTGAGCCCCTCCCGAAGGAAAAAAACTTCCCTCATCAGAAATGGCAAAATTGTCATCATTGTTTATTAACTATTATTAGTATTGTTAGGCTAATGCTAATACTAGGTTAGTGCTAATGCTAGGTTAATACTAATGCTATACTAATGGTAATACTAGGTTAATGCTAATGCTAGACTAACAATAATACTAAGTTAATGCTAATGCAAGGTCAATGCTAATACCAAGTTAATGCTAATACTAGGCTAATACGAGGTTAATGTTATTGTTAGGCTAATGCTAATGTTATGTTAGTGTTAATGTTTGGTTAATGCTATTGCTCGCCTAATGCTAAGAAAATGATATGCTAATATTATGCTAATACTAATGATATGCTAATAGTATGCTTATGCTAGGTTAATGTTGATGCTAATGCTAATGCTAAAGCTAATGCTAAAGCTAACATATGCTAATGCTAAGCTAATGCAGTGCCACGGGGCCAGCATCTGCATCCTCACTTGCATTTTCTTCAGGAAATGCAAATATTCTAGTTATTATTTTTTATAAATGTATTATTGTTTTTTTTCAAACAAAATCAAACAGAAATTGGCATTATGACAGTGAATATATACCCTCACATGTTGGGAAAATAAGAAACAATTTTACTTTGTAAACGGGTGAGCAAAGAAACAAATTTTGTACAACAAAATTATTGTACAAAATATGACGTAACGATAAAGGCGATATGACAAAGTTTACCTCCTGAAATAGAAATGTTTGTATGATGCGGACTGAAGCCTTACCGACATATTTTGGGACAATATTACTCATTTAAATGCAAGTCTTCCTTGTAAAACGGGTGGCCTAATGGGTCGTAACTTGTGCAAAGGGACAGACGTCAAATCTCATGTGATTTCAGTACATTCGTTTGGCGCAAATACAGCGATTTCGGGAATTATGAAAGCTAGAAATGAAACCCAAAGAAACAGAAAACGGTAAAACGATACAAAAATGGGTAAAATCTTAAATGGAAAATTGGAGCCTCTAAAAGTGAACCATATCAGAGGTAGAGCTGACGAACGCAGCTACACTGCAGCGTGATATACTGTATGTAAAAATAAAGTGACGGCTCCTATGCAGACGTGGAGCAGTGAGGAGGAGCAGGCGTGAGCAGATGCTTGTAGGAGTAACAATGCAACTTGTTACCATGCTTAGGGTGAATATAAACCTACAGACTGTAAATGTCAGTGATGCTCAAAGATAAACTACAGACCAGAGATGAGCAACATTCATCACATCTGGGGACCACAAATATTTGATTGTCTGAACCGAGGGCCTTATTATCAACATTAACGTCAGCATCTAGAAAAATGATCAATCTGAGCATTAATAAAGGAAATCACAAAGCGTTTGTGTTTTTTGGAGTCATTTTGTATATATATTTTTCTCTCATTTTATGCTTTTCTGTTTACTGTATACTTTTGGTATTTGTTTTGTGTATTCTTCTGTTTTTGTCATTTTGTGTATTTTTGTTGTCGATTTGTGTATTTTTGTTGTCGATTTGTGTATTTTTGTTGTCGATTTGTGTATTTTTGTTGTCGATTTGTATATTTTTCCTATACTTTTGTAGTCGTTTTGTGTATTTTTGTTATCCTTTAGTGTTTTTTTTTTCTGTAGTTTTGTATTACAGTTACTGTTTTGTGTTTGCGTATAACTATATGTTATTATAGCTGTGTATTTAATGTTGTTTTGTGCATTTTGTTTTTGTTGGGGGCATCACAAATTGAGTGTTGCTTTAGTTTGGTGGCTTTTGCCAGGAGGAAAAAATGTTTGTCAAGAAAAGATTGCACGACACGTAGTTTCAACCTAAGATGACAAACGCAGACACGAGGGGAAACAATAAGTAGAACAATTTCACAATAAAATTGCTCAATTCTATTAAAAAAAAAAAAAAAAAAAAAAAAAAACCCAGTCCCTCGATCGGGGCCGTAAATAAACATGATTCACAATGTCTATTTTTTTTCACACTTTGTTCTGTTTTTTTTCACTGCGTAGAATTTCCCACTGAGACAAATCGGTCTGTTTTTCCAGACACTTTTTTGAAAATATGCAAAGAAAACCTCCTTCAGGTGCTTTTTCTTCTGTCTGCGAGGAAGCTGAATCACTGTCATACCATCTTCTTCCAAAAGCCTGTCCCGGCATGTCCTTAAATTAACTTTAAATGTGTGTGTATGTGTGCTTCTGTCTGGACTGTAAACGTGTAAATGTCTGCATACCTCTATACATGTCATTGCAATTGCATTAAATGTGTGTGTGTGTGTGTGTGTAGACTGTACCACCGACCACAGGAAGAGTGGGAGGGAGAAAGAGAAGGAGGAGAGTACTGGAGCGGTTAACCTCATGACATCACATGGGCTGCCAACCCCAGCTTGGAGGCTTTATAAGCCGACCTGCTTCTCCTGCAGAAGCATCACAAAGCATCGAGGAGCCTTCAGGGAAACCCAGGAGGTGAACGGCAGACGACTGGACAGACTCCCAACACTGATAACAAGGTCAGGATGATTGTGTGATGCAGGGGTGGAGCAGCCATTTTTAAAGTGAGGGTGTTCTAAGTGTAGGGTAACCGTCCACTCCCAATGTAGTTTATTAAATTATATTATTAAAAACAATGATGAATCTGTTATTAAGTCAGTGATGCTCAACATGAGGCTCTTTTTGTCTTAATTTTAATTAATATTCCCCTAGAAAACCTCAAAAAGGGGAAACTTTTTAACTCCTTTTTATCATTTTGCAAAGTCCTGTGTCCCATTTTTGCCCCTTTACCTTTTGTTTTGTCAGATTTTAGCTTCATTTTGCCAATAAATATACCTTTTCCTCATTTTTGTCCATTTTTACAAGTTCTTTTTGACATTTTTGTCCAATTTTTGTCGATTCTTTAACCATTTTTTTGCCACTTTTCATCCAAATAAGCTGCCTTTGGCCCAATAAATAACACTTGTTTCCTTTTTTCTCTACATTTAGCTTATTTTTGTTCCACATTTTTGCCCTTTTTAACTATTGTTTGCCACATTTTGCTCATTTAAACTAACTTTTCACATTACATACCACCTGTTTCTTCTTTTTTTGTCATTTTTTGCCACTCTTGACTGTTTTTAACCCATTTTAGTCACTTTTCTTTTTTTTCTTGGCACGTTTTTGCCACTTTTGGACCATTTTTGGCCACCTGTCACACATTTTTTGTCACTTTACTTACACTTTCCACATCGCTGTAAACTCTTTGTTTACGTTCTCTATGGCTGGCTGTGATTGGCTTTATCACCATTAAATCAATCTAACTGGACCAATACGTTTTCAACAATGAATCCCCCTGTAAAAAGTGAGGGGGATGATTTTTTGTTTTTATCAAAGTGGTGATGTCGTATCCCCCGCACCCCCCCACGGGTGAGACGCACCTGGTGCGATGTTCTGCTTGGTGAGGCTCAGCTGGTGTTTTCTCCAATACTGAGACAAAAGCCATGTTTACAGAAGTTCTAGTGCAGATACATGTTTTTTTTAATCGTGTTTATTTAAGTGTGTTACAAATACAGAGTAGCCAGTATTCGTGCACAAAGTGAAATGTGCACCACCTCTTATATTTTTATACAGTATTTTATTTGAACTAGATTTCTTATTGAGAAAAGTTAAATATATGATTAAAGTGATTTGATATTTATTGTGTGATGTGTATTTTTAAAAAAAAGAAAGAAAAATGATAATAATGATTTAAAAAATTGAATTTTAATCTATTTTTTAACCAATTACTACATAATGCAGGTGACCCCACATGGGGTCCTGACCCCAAGGTTGAAAAACCGAGTTCAGGGAACTGGATTTGTTTGAGTTGTTTCATATTTTGCTGATCCATGAGGCTTTGTTTTTATGCTCTAGCCTCGACGTACTGTATAATTAATTAATTAATCCAAACACGTCTCTTAGGACACAAATAACAAAAATGTGTGTTACAACACATAATGGAACGTTGAATGACAAAAAACTCCAAAAAGGACAAAAGAAAACGTTTTCTACAAAAGTGCTGTTTACAGCAAAATAAGTTGTTCACAACAAAATTAGTCGCTCAGGACTAAAGAACGCCCTTTATAACTAACATGTTGACTACACGTCAAATGTCCTTTACAACAAAAAAAGATGTAGTGTACGTAAAAATGTCAGTTTCATGAACAATGTATGTTGTGCCAAAAAATGTCAGTTGCAACAAAATATGCGTTCCATTATGACCATTTATACACAAAGGCTGACATTACAGGTGTCGGCATTATGACATGACACCTGTCAAGTGTTACCCAAAATTTTCTGTGGAAATTTGGAAAAAAAAACGCAGGCGGCTTTGTTTTGATTTTATTAGTTTTTTGTTCAGTAAAGGAAAAAAATATAAAACCTAAAACAGTTTGTCGTATATAATGAATGTGTGAAAACATCAGCAGAACTTCATATTAAAATGAACAGCTTTACTGAAGTCAAACCAACA
This sequence comes from Gouania willdenowi, assembly GCF_900634775.1. Taxonomy (NCBI): domain Eukaryota; kingdom Metazoa; phylum Chordata; class Actinopteri; order Blenniiformes; family Gobiesocidae; genus Gouania; species Gouania willdenowi. The sequence goes on along the minus strand of NC_041055.1, from coordinate 5,792,893 downwards.
CGCTAACAATGCTAACACGCTAACAACAACAACGGCAGCTTAACCGGGTTTGTTAACATCGCAGCTAGCAACGCTAACGGAAGTCAGTCACCAGTTGCAATGTCACCATAATACAAACTGTAACAAGAATTTTTGCATTTTCTAAAGAAAATGCAAGTGAGGATGCAGGTCCGCATCGTACTGCATTAGCTTAGCATTTGCATTAACATTAGCATTAACTATCATTAGCAATAAGCTAGCATTAGCATTAGCTTGCATTAGCAATAACATAGTATAGCATTATCGTAACTTTAGCATTAGCCTAGCGTTAGCAATAACCTAGCAGTAGCTTTTAAATAGCAGTAGCATTTGAATAGCAGTAGCATTAACCTAGGATTTGCATTCGCCTAGAAATGGCAAGAACCTAGATATAGCTTAACATTAGCAATAAGGTTGAAAAGGTTGAAAAAAGTTGAAATGGGTTGAAAAAGTTTAAAAGTTATAAAAAAAAAGCTAAAACATAACAGAATGTCCCAAAATTATTTGAACATTTTGACACCAAACTTGTTGAAATGAGTTGAAAAATGCGGGAGTAGCAGGAGTGAGACCGAAGAATAAAGTTTAAGGATAATAATAGTGAGGATGCCTTACCAATAAAGTCACGTGAATCCTCAACCACAGACAACTGATTAATAACTGTGGGTTGTAACTCGGTTAGCAAAGGCTACGCTAATTAGCTGCTGTGTCTGTCTGACTGTAGCATTGACATGTTGCACTTCCCCAAATCTATGCTGGTTTAATCTGACACAAAAAACAACAATAACGTTTTCCCTCTAGAAAGCAAAATAACACATTTTGTCAATAAAACCCGCACTGATGTCTGCTTATACAGTACCGTTCACTGTTTGACACACTACTGTGTGCAAGTAAAGCTGCTTCAAAACCCCAAAGTCGGCCTCAAACGTCTGGAAGAAAACATTTCTTTTGCCCAAGGTTGAATCCATAACAGCACTTCATTGGAAGACGGACCCGCAAACACACACTGGTGTGGGCGTCGGGGGTGTTTCCGCTGCCTGTGGCTTTCCACTTTTAACCTCCAGAATTATACAGTACAGAACGGCTCCATCATTACAGAGGGCTCCTCCCACTAAAGTAACCCCAAAAGTAAAGCTTGTTACACGGAGGCGGAAACGCAATGAGAGCTCCAACATGAGGCCCAAACACACACCCACACACACGCACACACGCACACACGCACACACACACACACATACAAAGGATGTAGCTCCAAAGTGAGCTTCCAAAGATGGAGTGTTAATACTTTGTTTTGAACACTTAGCCCAACATTAGCTCCACAATCTAAACTGAAGAAAATCTTCTACTTTGACTCCAGTACATGAAAATACAAAGCAGTTTATAGCTAAGATAAGACAAAATATCACATCAGTTACAATTACGCCTTTTTAAATTACCCATGTTCAATTACGACTACAGTTACCAGCCTTTTTGTCCAATTACAATTAAATCACAATTACTTCTTATCCACAGAAAGGCAATTACAATCTCAATTACTAAAGTTCAATTACAATTCATCACAATTACTGATCCCAAAATAAATAACCTAATAAAAGTTAGCTTTCTGTTAGCATCTCTTATGATAAATCAGCTAAATCAGCTGTAAAATACACTAAAAACAAATATCTTTTATCTCATTTCTTTCCTATCTATTGGTTACCTCTGAGCTTCCTAATCAATTCAAATATAGGTTTTAATATTTTTGATGTTTTATGTCAGTATACCCCAAGAGTTTTTAAATGGTAAAATGTGGGAAAGCTTTAATCATTTTTAACTACATACAGTATGTGTAGAACTGTAACATGGTTCCCCAGTTTTGAATTAAATTTGAATTGACCATTTTTGTAGAATTTACAAGGCAATTACTATTACAAAGTAAATTATTTGAACTCAATTACAATTTAATTATGATTACGACAACAGACTTTGAAAATTACAATTATGCCATAATCGGAATTAATGATCAATTATGTAATTACAATTATAATTGACCCCAACCCTGACAAGTACTCACGTTACTGTAATTGAGTTGCTTTTATGGGTACTTGTACTTTTTTGAGTATATTTCTGAATCAGTCATTTTACTTGTACTTGAGTACATTTTAAAAGAAGAAAGGTAATTAATTACATTTCTACACCCAACCTTTACTTTGTAAATATTATTTTTTGTGATTTTTTTTTCTTTTTTTCCCCATTTCATGGTCTTCATTAAACATAATCGAAATTGTGGTTTCTACCTATTAGTTGTTACTTACTTGGCACATTTGGCATGGCACTGTTTTAGAGTTAATAAAATGTAGCTATAATTAGAACCTGAGAATTCTCCTCTCAAACTACCTCAGAAGTATATCGTCATGTATGTAAAGCTACATACACAAAATGTGTTCTCTGCATTTAACCCCTCCCTGAGGAGCAGTGGGCAGCCACGGTGCCAGGGGGCAGTTAGTTAAGGTTAATATAAGGAACTGATCAACACCCACAGTGATGGACCGTCGAGATTAGAACCATATGATTACAATCCTGCTCCCTTAACCACTTGTCCCTTTATCCATAGACAATATATTTTTGTTCAGTATATAGATAATCCAGTATATAGATAATACGAGGCGCAATGAGAGCGCACAATCAGTTCCATTTTTAGTAGCCGTTACATCGCCTCGTATCTCCTTTGACATGATGTGACGTGTTTGTGATGCGACGCAGCGGTTGGACAAAACAAATGATTATCACCTTAAATGCACTATTCCTGTGGTCAGTAGCAATGTTTGAAACAGCTGACTCAGATGACAGTTTACTCTGCTGCCGCACACACACCATGGAGCAACGTTTGTCGGACACACAACCACAATAGGTTCTTATGTGTTTTACTGTAATGTGCAGTTTTTTTTGGCTGAAAACAATAACAAGAGTGTGTGGATAGCAAAAGAAAATTGCTATGGTAATAACGTTGTGGCGTGGAGTCTGCGTCTACAGACACGCCCACTCATGCATATGCATGAAGCCCCCAAAACAGCCTGTTTAAGGAGCACTTTGAAAGTGACTTTTCAGACGCTAAAACTCCAGAAAACAGCCGAGTTTGGGAAAATAAACCTCAAATACTATGTTGTTGGGTTTCTTAAAACAAATGGAGACGAGTTGGAAAATAGCATCATACTGGAACTTTAAGTGTCATTTGTTGCCCTAACAGTTCGTTAACCTAACCCTTAACCCTACCGAGTTCCTTCACCTAACCCAAAAAATGCCAACGTAGCTCCAAAGGTGTCATAATTTAGCAAACAACACTTAATGACAGCCTTTATGACGCCTAATTCATGCTAATGACAGATAATGACCCCATAATGTCAGCCTTATGTATAAAACGTCAGTGTAAAGTGTCAACAATATTGTCAACTCAAACATTCTTTTATCAGCTTTTCATAATCAGCAGAAAACCCAGTATCCCAATCTACCGATATTAAATCATCATGCTAATATCAAGCTGATATTATCGTTGGGCTCTAACAAGGATAATGCCTCACACATGACATGTAAAAGTCTGATCATGTCTCAGAATGTCACAAACAGAATGCAGAGTTTGACCTTTATTCCCTGATTGTAATGATTTTAAGTGCATCTCTCACTGATTTTACATTTAAAGGTCACTGGAATGCTTTGCTGTTGTTTGAATGTTGTCTCTTAACCCCTGGAGCAGGCCTGTCAAACCTATTAGTGATGCATTCAAGTATTTTGTTTTGAAACCCACTTTCTTTCGATGTGCTGTGTAATTTGTGGATATTTTGTAGGATTAATTGAAAAAGTTCTTGTGACAATTTGCAATTTATTATAACTGCATTCATGTGCTGATAAGCAAAGAATTATAGCGATCCTTTGCAAGGGAATTTGGATTAACACAGATCATTTTGACTGAATTATATTGTCATTTATATTTTAATTTAAGGTTTTGTGAGTTAGATACCGGCTGAGCTCACATTTGGTTTGATAAGGTCTGTCCAATGTATTTTTTGAAATCATGTCAATGGCATTTTCATTGTATTTCATCTATTCCTTTTAAATGTACTGTACTTAATATCATGTTGTGGACTGTGGGTGTAAACCGTACAACTTGGTGGCAAATAAGTTTCCCCATTGGGGATTAATAAAGTTTCTCTAATCTAATATTTATCTTGTTACTGCATACAGAGGTGAAAGTAATGGATTACAAGTACTCTTATTACTGCAATTGAGTTGCTTTTATGGGTACTTGTACATTTTTGAGTATATTTCTAAATCAGTAATTTTACTTGTTAAAAGAAGTAAAATATTTCATTACATTTCTACATCCACCTGTTACTGAGTAAATCATTGTTTTTTTTTGTTTTAAAATGATCAACAGACATCGTGAAACTACAATAAAATTAAATCACCAGAAAACAATCAAATGCATCACGTCATAGCCGACCAATCAGATTAAACGTAATGCACAGCACCAGAACAGTGTTGAATGCTGGTTGTTTTCATAAGTTTAGCTTGACTTAGAGCCTGAGAATGTTTTTTTTTAATTTTTGATTTAATTGGGGTTATTTTATTTTAAAAAAGAATTGTACATTTTGACATACCTTTTATTTATTTATTATACAGATATATAAATTACGTTCTAATTGTGCAAGATCTCGTCACTTCCTCTCGAAGTTCATACATGAGATGTTTGTGCATGCAAGGGAACCTTACGAACAAAATAACAATGGGTTGGGGTTGAAAGTAACTAGTAACTTTAACTTTGAGTTTTTCTTGTACTTGAGAACAATTTCAATCAAGTAACAGTACTTATACTTGGGTAGGAAATATTAGTACTCTTTCATGGAGCACAACCCTGCTGTGGCTGCTTCCCATTACTGGGGGTTTCCACTGGATACGTCTCCGCTGCGCCACGACACCAATCCGGTTTTGCCCCGCTGTCCTCCGTCAGGTAATCCACACCGGTTGCGTTTTGAGTGCGCCACGGTGCGCTCCGGTTGAACGACTGTGACGTCACGAGACAGAGCAGTTCTCACAATATTTATATGATAGCGCGAGAACGCAGTTAAGTGTTATAAACGCAACAATAAACAAATAAACAGGTCAGTTTTCCTAACGAAGGAGAACAAGAAGGTCGGACTCTCTGGATTTGTCATAGACACATTTTTTAGCAACAGCCAACAGAGAAGAGATAAAACTGCACCAGTATAACATGAACTAAATAAAAGTTGCTGCAGTTTACAGTGCAGTTACAGTATGAGAGAAAACAATATAGTGAATGTGAATTTGTTTTTACACATTATGACGTTTTGGTGATGTATTTACTTGAAATATAATCTGAAGTGTTTTATTTTGAAAAGTAACCCAATATTTTATTGCGGAATACATGCTTAATTTCCTGTTTAGCTTCATTTGGTCTGTGCTGATTGATGCGTCGTGCTCCGGTGTCCGCCAGATATAGAAGCCCTGCGTATATCTGATGGAGGGCACTGGACTACCACATCTGGGAAGGAGCAGACATGCACCGCAGTGGACCCGGTGGAAATAAACACATAGACTAAAGTGGAAACCAATATACTCCGGTGACGCGGCGGTGACGTAACGCTGCGACGCCGCATCCAGTGGAAATTGGGGGTGACTGCCGTACCTGTCCCCCCATGTTTCTTGGTCGGGATGTAACTGAAACTGAATTGCTCCTTGGGATAAATAAAGTTCCTGAATCTGAATCTTTACACCTATTGATACTGGTTTTGTTTGATTTCGTATGTTTCTGTTCTCATGTTCAGGCATCAAGCTGTGGAACGATGAAAGCGGTGGTAGTTTTTGTTCTGCTCTTCGCCACAGTTCTGTGCCGGCCGGTGAGTCTTTGAAAGAGTCCTCTTATTGTCTGGCTTTTGTCATTTAATTTTTCCTTTATTTATTTTTTAACTCCTGCCAATTTTCAGGCAAGAAAATTTTCCTTAAGCAGTTCAGAAAGCTCTGAGGAAGCGGTAAGTTTCAGGACAGACAGTTGTCGGTTGGTGGGAACAAATCCTTGAAAATAAGACTTTCACGTTCTTGTCCTCAGGCAAGACGTCCAGCACCTCCGGTCCAAAGAAAACAGGCTCAGGTGGTTCCGCAGGCTCGTGCAGCTCCTGTTCAGGTGATAAACTGATTCTGAGTTGGTTCTTTTTGTAGTGCAACCAACAATGTTTTCATCACGTTTGTCTGGGATGTTGCAGGCTGCTGCCCCGTCAGAAGAGAGTTCAGAGGAAGAAGAGGTGAGATATCTTCAATACTCCTCTTAAAGCCCAGACAGTGGTCACCTGCAGGGCCGGCTTTAGGTCATTCGATGCCCTGGGCAAGAGTGGACTTTGCCCCCCTCCTGGGAGCTGTAGTTTGTGTCATGGACCAATTGCTCCTGACAGAGCGCCACGGGGATGGGCAAAGGCCAAATGTAACATTAATGTCAACCCCAAACATTGGTCACCCATAATTTAAACCAAAAAATAATCCTTATGTTGCATCCGAAATCTGTATAAATATGATGAAAAATGTCTTTGCACAAAAGCCAGACAAAAGACTATTTGTAATGTTTTTCAAACAATTGATATTTATTGTAGAACAATGGAGGAAATGCTAGCTACTCGGTTGCCTTTGCCATGTTTTGTTGGGCAATGACCAATGAGTCCTAATTCCATTTTGGCATTTCAAGGACCAATGAATGACCAACATTGTCTATACGGAAACACAAAGAGTGCAACAAATGTATTCAATTGTAAACGCTAGTCTCAGCAACATGGTCGTACTCATTAGAAATGGCAAAAATCCAAGTAAATACCGGTAAGGTTTATTCGAATACCCTCTGTTTAAGTTTTCCACCAGTATGAAATTGGTCTGCAGCCACTACAGACACTACTTTGGCCCAGTTAAATTGACCGAGACATGCCACTGTTTCCACAGCTGGCAAAGGAAGTGAAGTCTGACAGCGTGGACACAACTTCAGCCTCGGATACAACTTCTGTCAACAGTGACAGTGATGAGGATGACGACAGTGATGAAACAGAGGAGAGTGTAAGTAGATTTCCCCCCCTAAATAAGATACGTAAAGCCCCTTAGAGGACCTAAGCTAATTCAGTTGTAGATATTTCAGTATCTTCAAATTCATTGAAAATGAAGATTTTTTCCTGGGTTCACAGTTTTTTAATGCCAAAATCACAAGATGGCGGTAATTTTTATCTACAAATTTTTCCAATTTTACTCAAATTATTCCCCAAAATATCCTCAAATTAATTTTAAAGGGCCTATGTTATGCTAAATTGACTTTTCTGTGCTTTAAACATGATAAAAGTGCTATTAGGGCTTCATACACAGGCCCAAAGTGTTTTTTTCATTGATTCCCTCAATCGATAGATAGAGGGTGATTTGCTTCTTTCTTACTGTAGGGTGAGCCCAAACACCTCGTTCCAATTTGATGATGCGTTCCCACTTTGATGACAAATTTGACGCGGCACTGAGCTGGAGAAGCCGCGCCTCCATGAAGCTCTCTGCCGTGATTGACATGTAAGACACGCCCACAAAGGTAAGCATTTCAGCGTCCTTCGCGCAGTGCTATATATGTATTTTCAACAGTCTATGTATGTACCGGCGAACGCCCCGCCCCCACGCTCTGTCTCATGTTTATAAAGCAGCATGAGCTCGGCTACGGAGTGGGTGGGAGGAGGGCGGGCCGTCCTCTGGCCCTACGTGGGAGGAGGAAGTCAGTGTCCCGTCTATAGACACGCCCCCTCATGAATATGCATAACTAGGCCGCAAATCAGCACGTTTTTGTAGAGTTACTCAGAAAGTGACTTGTCAGAGGCTAAAACTGTGGAAAACCAGCGAGTTTGGGAAAATAAACCTCAAATACTATGTTTTTGGAGATGGGTGAAAAATAGCATGACATGGGACCTTTAAGATCCTGTAGGTACTGATAAATGTTGCTTATTGCTTGGATATTGTTGGTGCCTTACATACTTTAAATACTTTTATAGGTTGAAGTGAAAACTAGGGCACATAAATGGTAAAATTGCTTGTTTTACCGCCTATAATCTGCAGCCCATTTGAGATTCAACTGGTCCTGAATTAAAATGACTTTGACACCCCTGCTCGAGCAGAATAATTTTTGTATGCCACTGTCTCTAATCATCTGACCACCCACCTCTGTACCTCTAGGACCCCCAGGAGGAAGACGAGGATGATGACTCCAGCGATAGTGCCGACTCAGAGTCCGGCGAGCTCTCCACCGCCTCTCCTACCGACACTCCCGCACTTGTGACAGAGGAACCAGTGACCGAGGACCCTTTTGAGCCCACCATCGTCACAGACACAGATTCTGGCCGAGGCGACAGCTTTGCGGGGTACCCCAGCGACTACAAGTCCATCATCTACGTAGAGGACAAGTCCTATCACAAGAGTCCCGATTACTACAAGTCCTATGAGTTTGTGGACAGCGGAAAGAAGTCGGCTTACGGCATGACTGACGGCAACGATGTGGAGAAGTCCTTAAAGGTGTACAAGGTACAGGTCAGTTTATTGTTTCCAGACATTAGCTGGGTTTCCATTACCCTTGGAAATGCGTATAATCTAAATAACGCAATAAAAAAATTGTCATGGAAACACCTGAATTTTTAAAAAGCACTCAAATAGCGGCAAGGCTTTGACACTTTCATGAGGAGGAATTTTAGATGTTTTTAGGTGTATCTGCAAATACACATCACAGGGCATGATGCGACCACTGCTCTCTAAGAAAACATGACGCGGTACATGTAAACAGGAGAGGAGACCGAAACATTTCTTAGAATTATATACAGTTTACAGTATATAAAATTTTTACTCCCACATTAGACATTAAACAACAAAGGAATACAGAGTTTTATAAGGAGGTTATGAGAATCCGTCTTTCTGCAGCGAAGTTCCACGGGATGTGATTTCACAGGAGTTACAAGGCTCCTGTCCAAACAAAGTTCAATGGAAACACGTTCAAAGGGCAATCATACTTTGTCGACATTTGGAAATATGATTTTTATTTTATTTTATCTGTAATGGAAACCCAGTTACTCCTAGCTGAAAACTTGCTTTGCAAAATGTTGGCACTCCAATTTACTTGCAGTTATTGGTGCAGATGTTGCTGGTAATGGCTCTTGTTGTAAATGTAGTGCAAAGAGGATTCCACCCTTCTAGTTGTGGTCTCAAATAGTCTAACCCTAACCCTTTCACTCTGACAGTCAGGTGGTATGATGACCTTGGAAGGTCTGAGTCAGAAGACGGAAAGTCTCTGTGGCGATGGGGGAGGGTAGGGGGAGAGGAGCATATATCTAAGTTTGAGAGTGGGACTGATGATGAGAAGATTTTCAGACGGCAAGTCACAACATTTGACTACCAGCCCTATTTGTCCCTGGTCATTCCAATAATCCAAATGATGTGGCCCTTTCTTGACCCGAACTCCCCACTCCTCTTAAAGTTCCACAGTGGATTCCATCTGAAAGTTCTGAGTTCTGAGAGCTCGGCCCCCTCCATCGATGACTAGCGGATTCCAATAATGCTTTCATCATAGTCTGAATTTGCGATATATCAGGAAAATACCAGTTCCAATCAGCAGAAGTCCTGTTATCATAATTCAATCCGGTCAGGTGGATGTCTTCCACATCCTCAGGACTGACAAACTCTCCCATTGCCCGCCTCCTTGTTGTGAGCTCCTCCCTCTCAAACTACCTCACAGATAAAACAAACACTGCGGTTTAGTATAGAATGCACATTATACTTTGTCATATATGTAAAGCTACATAAACTAAATGTGTGCTCTACATTTAACCCCTCCCTGAGGAGCAGTGGGCAGCCACTGTGTAGCGCCCAGGGAGCAGTTTCACTTTTAGTAGCCGTTACATTGCCTGGTATTGCCTTTGACAAGATCTGACATGTTTGTGACCCAATGCGACGCAGTGGTAGGACAAAACAAATGATTATCACATTAAATGGACTACTCCTGTGGTTAGGAGAGGTGAGGAGGAGAAGAAAGTGACTTAGTAGCTTACTCTCATGACTGTTTGAAACAGCTGACTGACTCCACTGCTGCTGCCACACACACACACACACACACACACACGCACACACACACACACACACACACACACACACACACACACACACACCCTGAAGCAGCACTAAGATGGACTCACAATCACAATAACCGCTTATATAGCTCTATATATTGCTTTGGTGATCACTGATCACCCTCGGAAGAGCGAGGCATGAAGTCTGCGTCTACAGACACGCCCACTCACGCATATGCATAAAGGCCCCAAAACAGCCTGTTTTTAGAAGTGTCATGAAAGTGACTTTTCAGAGGGTTAAAACCCCAGAAAACAGGTGAGTTTGGGAAAATAAAACTCAAATACTACAGTAAGGTGTTAGAGTTCTTAGAGGAAATGGAGATGGTTGAAAATACTGGATCTTTAAGGTCATGTTGTGCATGTGTGTCACCACGTTAAAGTCTTGATGCAAATAGGGTAACTTAGTGTCTATTGCCAAAATCGCAACAAAATTCTACAAATAAAAGTATTTCCATATATTTACAGGCTTTTCACGTTCACTCTGACTTCCTGGAGGAGGATACCAGCACCCCTGAGGTGGAAAGCCAAGGCCTGGACCCTTTATCCGGTCCTGCAGGGGACCAGAACCTGAACCCCCGCCAAGCGTATCTCCCAGAGGAGGAGGAGAGCGTAAGCCCGACTGAGGCCACCACGAGCGACAGTTCCAGCGGTCAAACAGAAGAGGAGGAAGAAGAGGAGAGCGCCAGCACCAGCCAGGAGTCCCAGGACGAGGATAGCGAGAGCAGCGAGGAGGCTACGGCCACACCCGGAGCCGCCGACAGCGACTCAGACGAGAGCGAAGACTCTGAGGGCGACTCAGAGGAAGCGGCGGTTGACACGGTCACTGATGCGCCAGTGGTTGTCACGGCTAAATAAGCCCCGCCCACTAAAATAACCCAAAGTACGGACAGTGATGTCAGATGGCGGAAACCTCTTTATCTCCAATGGCTCAGCAGAGATGCAGTCATCACTATAGATTATTTGTTTAATTGTCTTTTATTTAAATAAACCACCAATCCTTTCATCCTAAATCCGTGTAACCTTCGTTCTTTGGTTTTTCCGTTTTAAAACCAAATAACAAATAAACAGTGTGGTTATTTTATTTTATTGACTTAAGACCAAAACAGAAATACAGAAAAATGAAAAACAGATAAGCAGCAATTTTTCAGTTTTTTTTGTGTTTTCTTTTTTTTAAAAAAAAACTTTTGTGAGATGTTTGCATATTTATGAGGAAATTAGAGCGAGAGCTTTCGTCCACTGCACCTGGTTTCCCTCCACAGGTCCTGGACCAGGGTTCCTCACACAATAGGACTGTTTAGGATTTATTTCAGCAGTTTTCTGGTCCTGCTACTGTTTTCATGCAGTCTGTGGATGTTTTAGCTCATAAAAAACTGCTCAGAGTTTTGTTTTATGATGTGACGGTTCAAATAGTATCCAAATAAACTGGTGACTGACTATGGACTGTGAGGGTGGTGTGAACAACAATAGGTGTTAGAACTTCTACGATTTGACACTTTTTGTACGTTATAATACCGCTAGCCACTAACGGCAGCCGTCAACACACTTGGAATTTGATCACAAGAAATGAGGAGCAGCAGTAGATTCTGGTTTCTTTAATCACATATCATATGCATGTTTTACGTAACATACTTTTTTGGTTTTGATTTATTAATGTATTAATAACGTTTCAATTCACCAGTTCATCAGTAATGTGATTTATTGCTCCTGTTTGGTCCTGGAGTAAAAGTCCGTCTGTGGGTTCCCTCTGTGTGGTGAGGTTAAAACATGAAGCTCTCGTCAAAGTTTCCCCGTAAATATCCAAATATCTCACAAACAGAACAAGCTTTAATTTTAAAACAGAAAACGCTGCTTGTCCGGTTTTTGATTTTTCTATATTTTGGTTTTGGTTTAAAGTCAGTAAAACATAATAACCACACCGTTTATTTGTTATTTTGATTTGGTTTTACAACGGAATAACCAACGAACGAACAGTACACGGATTCTCCTGTTGTGTCTGAGTCGTGGCAATTCCAGCGACGTGCGTTGACCGAGAGGTCAGGCAGAGGTACTGACTGCTTTAACTCCACCAAAAATAAAAAAAACATACAGATATTTCTCATTAACTTTTGTTTACGCTACCATTTTGGATAGATAGACATTGGATTTCACTGCTGATTATGTCAAAACCACAGAGCAAAATCTTGGAGAAAAAAACTCCAATAACTTTGATGCAGTTCTTTATCCAACTTGATATACAGCGATGTTTCTAAATGTTGGATCAACACTCCCCCATGCCATGCCAACTCCAGCATGTAGGCTAGTATTACGATTAAAATCAATTTAACATGCGAATAGTTGTCAATCTGTAAAAATCTGCAATATGTATCTGTCAGAAATACACCAACCAGCTGAGCCTCCATTAATGTCCTTCTGCAAGCTTTACGAGAGCTATTAACATAAGAATTTCAAGCTAATAGGCTAAAGGTGTTAGCATTGGTTGTTTAGATTTTTAGCAGACCACCATGACATGACAGCAGGGAGAGATATTTCTACTTCCAGCAGAGGTTTAATGTAATTATTTCAAATACTGAGGAGTGAAACAGTGAAACATTCTCTTGTGGTTTCCATTAATGTTTTTCTTTCATTATGGTGGTATGAGCAAAACCTGCATGAGAAATATCCCATACAAAACAAGGGAGAAAAATGAGTGATTTTGATTGCTAAACCCCCCCCACCCCAAATGCTAGTTTTTATTATATATGTTAACCATTAAAAAACAGAGAAAATTGCTCAAATTAACCTTCATAATAATCACGTCCAACATTAAGTCACAAAAAAAACACAGCTTTGTATTTGCACACTTTTCTACTTACGCTATATGTTGTTTGTCCCTCGATGGTTTTACTGTAATGTATCATATGGTATAATTTCTAACGTATTAATAAAGGTTTTTCATAAAATGTACATTTTGTTTGCTTTCACTTTCAAAGACATGATATGTTTGTTTCTCCCCAAAGCAGCTAATATTGAGTAAAACAACAAGCAAAGCAACAGCACAGAAATAAAACCAACGGACAGAAAAAGGTCATCTGTGTTTTAAATACAAGCTCCCGACAGGCAACACAAACATGTAGGAGAATGGCTTTTTATTACAGATCTTAAAATCAAGGGCACAAAACAAAGAGCCAGAAAGGCAGAAACCACGTGGAGAGAGCGACAGACCATGAGCTGCCCTGAAACAAACTTGGCACAGCTGCTGCTATTCAGCTAATCAGGACCTCAGACCTGCACAGAAACACATGGAATAGTCCCTCCTTTCTCCTTTCATATCCACTGTTCCGTAGTTCAGTGAACTGAACACTGAAAGATAAGGAAAAGAGGCTCAATGCTTCCTTTATAACCTCCTTTAGCCTAGGAAACACTGATGCATCCTTTACCAAAGGAGACCAGATAATGATGACCCACAATTCCTTGTCGCGACAACATTTAAAGGGACCCGCTCATCCAAGAGCTCACGGAAACTCCCAAAGACTGAACAGGGACGCAGATCATGTAAGTTACCAAAGCAATAATATGCCTTGAACAACTTTAAATAATCTAAAACACGTATTGTATTATATGTAGCCATATTATCAGATTATTACTGACATAAAACAAGCACTTTGTCATTCAAGAAAAAGGGATCGGAGACATTTTTAGACACATTATGTTTTATTCAACATATGAATGCTTTGTGATGTTGTTCATTTGTATGCCTACAACATTATAAAGGCCTATATCTTGCATAAATGTAACAATTTCATAAAATCATACTTATTTTGCATTAATGTTGATTTGTGAGTGTGAGACGTTCTTTTAGTTTAACTTTTGTTCCTTGTAGCCTGGTAACCTCTTTGCCTTTGATTTACATTTCAACCTTGTGATATTTGAGATTGTATCAGCTGTTAGAGGCACAGGGGAAAATCCAACATCAGAAAATATGAAATTTTGTCTAGAATCTTGTTTTTGACTACACTCAATAACCTATAGTCATGTTTAGTTTTATCTTTCATGTATATGTTAAAGTATCAGCTATTGTATAATTTCCACATGGCTGAAAGTCATTTCTTCATATACTATGCATAGTATACAAACAATTTATACAAGATTTATCAATACCTTGCACACAGCTCTTCAGAATTTCCCTCATGTTATCAGTTTTAAATGTGATGAGTTGTTTTCTTCCAGAATGCAGGTTACAACGATGAAAAACTATGTAAAATGTAATATTTTCTGGCAGCCATATTGGATTTTTAAGATGGCTGCCACTCCATTATCACTTCAAGACACGCCAGGACATTCATCATAATTGAAAACATAGGTTTAGACACAAAGTTTCTGATTGTGTGTAACTAAGACGGGTCATTATGTGGCATCTTCAACTTGGAGCACGGCCATTTTGAAAATGGTGTCATAAAATGGGGTTGATGGGGTGGGAAATATTTAACCCCAACATTTCTGGCTTATTTGAGCCCCAACTAAGCCAAAAAAACAATAGAATCAATTTTGATTTCAGACAAATATTAAAAATGGTTAAAAATGGTTAAATCTTTTTTTCTTCAGTTTTGTAGATAAACATAAACTGGTTTATATGAGCGCTATTCTGGCCCATGGCCTCAGTATAAATGTGGATCCTACACTACACAAATCCTTGACACAAATGACAAGAAAAACTTGCAAAATTACAGAAAATTGGACAAAATCCTTCTGTCTAGTTGTAATGTTCAGATTTGTCATTATTTTATATACTGACATGAACGTTGCCAACATGCATACATTGCCCTTCCCGTGGATCATACATGTACCTTTTTGTGTCCAAAAAACATTGTCCCAGCCCGAGTAGTTTGTTTTACATGCTAAGCGCCGACACTGTTGTTAGATATCAAACCCCCGGCTCAGAGCCCTGAATGGGACACTTAGATGTCTCCTCGGGTGTCTCTTTTGGCAGATCCTGTTGAGAACTCTTTGATTATGCATTGACCCTTGTCACACGCTGTGGTGACATCATCGTCTGTGGTTGATGGCGATTGGCCTGCTCTGCCGGTTGTCACGGCAGCAGTGATGGAGACGGCGGGGGTTGCGTCAGCAGTGGTCTCTTCCATCAAGGTGATTTCCTCAGACGACTCCTCAGACGATCGACCCTCGGTCGACTCTTCGGAGTCTTGGCGCGGGAACAGATCTCTATAACGGGAAATCCACCTCCGGGTCTCAGAAATCCGTCCCTGCTGAGAAAAGTCACGGTTGGACATGTCCGAATGGTGCTGCTGCTGCTGCCGAAGCCTCTGGAGATGGAAGAGAGAGAGATTCTCAGATAGATTTTGGGTCGTATCCTATCTTAACTCAGACAAAATCAAATGGGCCGCCTCTTGTCGTCTAATTTTCTGCAGCCTACAAAGAAAGTTGAATTTGGAAGTTATACTGAATGAAGCCCAACATAACACACAAAACTACAACAAAAAACCACAGAAATTGACAGCAAAATGCACACATTGTCAATAAAAGAACACAAAATGATAACAAAGACACACTAGGCAACCACATGAACACAAAATGACGCCAAAAACAGCAACAACATATACAAAACGACTTCAAAGACACAAAATTGACCAAATTGTCAGAAAAAATGCAAACAAATACAACAATGAAACAAAAAATGTAACAAATACAGTACACACAAACTGACTTGCAAAACACACAAAAAGGAAATAAAAAGTTGCCATATTGACAATAAAATAAACCAAATTAATTAAAAAACACACAAAATGCCTAAAAACACCAAGACAACCGACACAAAAGGACTACAAAGACAAAACCCTTTGTTCTTTCCTGTATTAATGCTCAGATTGGTCATTATTTTAAACGCTAAGATAAATGTTCATAATGTGGCCCTGGAATCAGACAATCACATATTTGTGGCCCCGTTCTGACAGAAGTTACCCATCTTTGTCTTAACTCATCTAGTCTTTTTTTACGTTATCTTGTCTCATCTTATTTTGCTATTGCATAATTTCTAATCTCATTATATCTTAAATTGTCTTATCTTACACCTTATATCTTTTATCATATCTTCCCTCACTGATTCTTCTTTTCTTATCCTTAAGTGATTATATCTTGTTTTTTCTGCTTCTTTAATGATCTTTGAGTCATTCCATGTCATTTCACAAATGGCTAGGGATGGACTGGCAATCTGGCATAACGGGCACCATCCTGGTGGGCTGGTCTGCTACTTTTTTTTTTTTTTGACGAGCGAGTGGAGTCAGACATGGTAACAAGTGGCCAAAAACTGTTCAAAAGTGGCAAAAAAATATGACAAGAAAAAAGTATAAAGTGAAGCAGTCAAGTGTGGCCAAAAAATGGGCAAATAAAAAGGAACTAGGTGGTATGTAATGGCAAAGGGCAGCTTAAATGGGCAAAACAATAGTGAAAAGAGCAAAATGTGGCAAAACGAAAGTGAAAAAGGGCAAAAATTTGGAACAAAAATAGGCAAAATGAAGGGAAAAAGGAAACAAGTGGTATTTATAGCGTATTTGAATGAAAAGTGGACAAATACATTTTAAGAAAGGACAACCATTGGATGAAAGTGTCAAAAAGAATTTGCAAAAATGAACGATAAATACAAAAAAAGGGATATGTATTTGCAAAAGATAGCTAAAATCTGAAATAAATGTTAGAACTTTTGGCCAAATGGCCAAAGAATATAAGTTAAAAAGGGTTAAAAAGTTTCCCCTTTTAAGGTTTTCTGGGGTAATAATAATTAAAATGAAGACATAAAAAGCCACATGTTGCATCACTGACTTTTTCCCCCTGTCCATCTCTGCAAATGGCCCACGAAATTTTTAGTTTGATCGAATGAACACTTTCTGAGATATGAATAATTTAGTGAGGGTGATATGTATAGATTTTTGTGCTTTTTTTTGATTCCAAGAGACTGTCATTATCATTAGTGATGTGAACAGTCTATGTTCATAGCTCAAAGCTGATTAAATTACAGGCAGCTGAGGCATATGCTAAGTTGTTTACTGAAGACCCAAACATGTTCCAGATACAAATCCCGACAAACTTTTTTCCATTTTTGAGGTGCTGATAGGATGTATAGCAGAACATCTGGTATATTCTGAGAGAGTAGGTGGAGCTGTATTACCAAGTTTGAGTTTCCTATGTGATGTAGTTCCTGAGATATTGGAAGCTGAAAATGGAAGAAAAATAAGGATGCATGAAAATCGACACGTATCCCCCCTTCACTAAATAGACCGTATCTCCAAAATTATGAATCTGATCAAACTGAAAATTTACAGTGGGTCTATTGAATTATTAATGAACAATTGGTAAGAATTTCAGCATTTTTCAGACTGACGTGTGTGGGATGTCCTGCAGATTTGTTGAAATGACCCCTTTCTCTTATCACTCATCCTATCCCAACTTGTCTTAAACCAGATCTCACCCATTCTTTGTTTTTCTCACCTTACGTCAGCTATCGTATCGTTAAGTTATCTTGTCTCATGTTTACCTTTTGTATCTTCTTTAATCCAATGTTCTCTTATTCTTAAGTTTTCTTTATCTTATCACACATCTTCTAATCTAACTTGTCTCAACTGTTGTCATATTTTACCTCACTGTATAAATATATGTTTTTTTTAATCTTACCCTTACATTAGATCAACGTATCTTCTCACATTTGATCTCATATCTTAACTCATTTCTCCTCATCACATTTTTCTATCTGTGGATGAACTTACTGGTCGAGCAGATGCTGCTGTCAGGATTGTGATGATGAGGATGGACTTTAGAAGCTCCATCTCCGACCTTTTTGTTAGTCTGTAAACAACAAAACCAGAGGTGAAAATAATGGATTACAAGTACTCAAGTTACTTGCTTTGGTACTTTTTTGAGCATATTTCTAAATCAGTAGTTTTACTTGTACTCAAGTACATTTTAAAAGTATTGAGGTGATTTGTCACATTTCTACACCCAACCGTTACTGAGTAAATTTTAGGGTTTTTGTGATAATTTTTTTAAATTCCTGGTTCATGGTCTTTCTGTAAACTGCTTATTTCAGTTTATTAAGACACAGTGAACATAATCACTATGTAATTCCAGCAAGTTCATTTTGTCTTCTTCACTAGATGCCTCTGAGGAAGACTGACAGTTGGCAGTCTAAACATGTCAGGAGATCAACTCTCCTGAAAAAAAGTTGTCTGAATAAATGAAACCTTAACATATTACAATCAAAATGTTCTCAGTGGTGCCGTTTCTTATCAACAGCCACTTTCTACAGTTCAGGTTGTGGTTTCTACCTATTACTGTACGTTGTTGCCCACATGGCACTGTTTTAGAGTTAATAAATGTATCTATACCCAGAGCGTGATATTTTATTTAAATTTTAAATTGAATTCCTTGGTGTTACGTTATTTAAAAAAAAATACTGTACATTTTGACGAACCAAAATATATTAAGGTCCTATTGTGCAAGATTTGATCTCTTCCTTTTTAACTTTATACATATTTACTGTATGTAAGGAAACCGTGGCAAGATTTATTACCAATAATAAACGTGGGGGAGTTAAAGTAGCTAGTAACTTTTACTTTGAGTACTATTTAATTGAGCTACTTTTTAATACTGAAACATTTTAGCTATGACTTACTGGTACTTGAGTACAATTTCAATCAAGTACCAGTACTTCTACTTGAGTAGGAGATATCAGTACTCTTTACACCTCTGCACAAAACAAAATGAGACTGAGACACAGGTGAACTGACCCTCTGACATACCAGGCCTCGTCCCGGTGGGCCGTCGACCCAAAGTGTGTCGGTCCGGTCCGGTATGTTTTTGGTTCTGTTGTTGTTTTTTTGACGAGTTAGTGGAGGCAGACATGGTAACAGATGGCAAAATATGGTCCAAAAGTGGCAAAAAACGTGGCAACAAAAGAGTGAAAAGAGATTACAATGGACCAAAAGCAGTGAAGAATGGGTGAATAAAGAGGAACCAGGTGGTATGCAATGGTAAAGGGTAGCTTAAATGGGAAAAATGTGACAAACAACAGTGTAAAAGGGCAAAAATGTGGCACAAAAAGAGGTCAAATGTAGGGAAAAAAGGAAATGAGTGGTATTTTTTGGGCAACAGTTGGTTTATTTGGATGAAAAGTGGCAACATTTGTATATAAGTGTCAAAAAGAACTTGCAAAAATAATAGGAAAAAAGGAAAATTTAGTGGCAAAAGGAAGCTAAAGTCTGAAAAAAGCGTCAACACTTTTTGAAAAATGGCAAAAAATTGGACAAATGAAGTTGTAAAATGGAAATGGGTAAAAAGGGGTTAAAAAGTTTACCCCTTTAAGGTTTTCTGGGGATTAATAATTAAAATTAAGACATGTTGAGCATCACTGACTTAATAACAGCTTCTACATGGTATATCTAAAAATGTAGTGGGTTGGTCTGGACAGAAAATATCAGGGCTGATTTTTTTTTTTAATTTTTTGGTCCCAGTGCACCCCTGCTGAGACAATATCACATGTTGTAAATGTAAGTTGTCTATAACTTAACTTAGTTATTGTGGCGATAAATCAAGATAAATAAACTGTCTCACCTGGTTTTTCAGACCCAAATCTGTTGGCGAGTCCTCAGGAATCAGTCAGAAAGTCTGAGTTTTCTCAGCTTTAGTTCAGAGGGCGGTGTGACATTCAGACCAGCAGGTGTGGGCGTTAAAAGGCTGCATGGGGCAAACAGGGCTGGGCTGTGATTGGCTGCTGGGACCAAGGGTTGGGTAAGACTGGAGGGTCCCAGTGAGCAGAGGGAGGAGAGGAGGAGGACAGGACAAATCACATATATTAGGGAGCTTGTTTATAATATTCTGATAAATGTATTTCTTCAAACTTTTCAGTTAATTTTATAAAACAATTTGTAGATTTTTCTTTCTCTTCTTATTTCCGGCCCTAGCCTCTTTGGGCACCCCCCTAATATGGCGTTTTTTGTTTTTTTTACACACCAAGTAATTGATATTTACATTGTTATAATATTACTACTATCAGAATAATTTATAACACTTGCATAGTGGTCTTCACCGTACACACAAAGACGCTTTACATGAGGAGAAAATATGAGCAAATGTACTTTGACATTTTTTTATTTATTATTTTTATAAAAGGGTTTCACAAAAGGACACAAGCAGGTAAATAAAAGCCCATTTAAATATACATCTTAGTAACAAGTAAAAGTTTTTTTTAAATTGTAATTAAAGCGAATTATCAATAATACTATCAAGTTTAGTACACTGATAATTAGTTCAAACTGTCAAACAAATGGGCATGAAAAATTGTGAATGTGGTTAAATTGGCAAAAAAAAAAAAAAAAAAAGGGCATGAAATATGGTGAAAAGAGGTTAAAAGTGACATTAATGGGTCAACCTATGTGACATTAGGTGGAAAAAGTGGTGGAAAGGGTTTATAAGTGCTTAAAATGTCTCGACAGAGGAAAAAATGTGCTGAAAAGGCATTGAAATTTGATAGAGAAGTAACAAAAGTGGGAGAAATGTAGCAAAAATGCTTTAAAGGTGCAAAGATAGAGCAAGAAAAAGTGATGAAAATAGGTAAAATATGGTCAAGTTTGGTGTAGTTGCAGAAAAATGGTAAAAATAAGCAAAGATTTGCTCAAACTGTTCAAATAATGTTTTTTGTTTCTTGAAGGCATCTTCCGACCCCCTCCCAGTCTCTCGCGACCCCAAATGGGGTCCCGACCGCAAGGTTGAGAACCCCTGGTTCATACAATGAAACAAACTACTGTTGGAATAGCTTGGGAAAAACTGAGTTTGTTTAAACAACTTTTTGTTTTTTTTGTTTTTGTCAAAACTGTCGAAAATGATCAATCCAAGCCGAAGCAGAGACAAAGTGGGACTTTGAATAATCAAAGTGTGAATGACGTCACAGATACGAGCTTTGGTTGGAGAAGCAGTGGAATGTGACAGAATGCAGCCAGGCTTTGATCAGACCTGTGGGTTTGTGTGACACCATTGTGTTACTTCATCTTTTTCCTTCCCCTATCTTCCCCGTGTGAATATCACAGCATGGATCACTCATCACTCATGACACGGCTTCAAAATGCAGGGATTTTCCCACCGTGATGATGATTCATGGTATGAACTGGCTTTATTCGACTGGTGGAAACATACAGAAGGATCGGTCAAGTTCTTCCCCTTTTAACTCATTAAAGCGTGTCTTTTTGGTGCTGCTCATGTTGGAATAATAAAGAGCCTAATAACCCAACATTATTACAGTAAAGAGAAATGTTTACAAAACCTTTATAGTTAACATTCGTTCTCCACCAGTATTTATATCTTTTTTCAAAGGATGTAATCGAACTATCCATCCATTCATTTTCAGACCGGCTTGTTCCTGTTTTTCAGGGTCACGGGGTAATCAAACTAATAAATGACCAAATCAGGACATCTAAATTTAATATCAGTGATAATCTACAAAGCTTTCATTAATAGAAGTGATGGTGGAAGTTGTTTTTTTCTTTTCCCTTACAAAGTCATTTTTGCAGCATTTGGACCCAAACATACAAAAAAGATTAAAAATGAACAAGAACAGGAAGAAGGTCAAAAAATACAAACCTTATTGTAAACTTTCATAATAAAAATAATTATACAAAAGTTTTATAAAGCGCTTTTCAAGGAACTCAAAGACGCTTTACAAATTGAAACAGACAAAGAATGGGAGTGCTATATTAGGATATAGGCTTTATTATAAATTAATATTAGGATTCAAATTTGAACAGATTTTTTTTTTTTCAAAACAGAAAAATCTGAATTAAAATTAAAAAAACAAAACAAAATTGAAACAGAAAAAGAAACATTTAAACAGGAAAAAATTAATTAAAACAGAAAAATCAATATTAAAACAGGAAAAAAATTGTAAAACAGAAAAATCAATATTAAAACAGGAAAAAAATTGTAAAACAGAAAAACTAAATTTAAGTTTAAAAAAAATAAATTGAAACAGAAAAATAAACATTTAAACAGAAAAAAAATAAATTAAAACTGAAAAACTAAATTTAAATAAAAACACCTAAATGAAAACAAAAAAATAAAACAGAAAAAAATTAATTAAAACAGAAAAATAAAAAAAATAAAACTGAAAAATCTGTATTGAAATTGAAAAATACTTTATTAAATCTTAATTAAAACAGAAAAAAAAATTCTAATAAATAATGAGAACTCTTCAGGTTTCACGTAAAGCTGAAGCAGCTCGAGCGCATCAATCGTTCACTGCTGTCGGGGAAGACAAGAATGTCCTTCTGCAGGTCACATGTGGAGGATCAGGGGTCGTACATGGGGTTACTGAAGTTCCCCACACTGCTGAAATCACTGCTGTCCAGGAGGGGGCCGTAAGATGTCCGTCTGAAAAGACAAGAAAGGGTCAGCGTTAACTAACTGCATACGTGGAATTTGCGGGGGAGCATTGGCCCCACCCCCTTATGGCACTTAAATATTTTAAGTGACTGTACAAAATATATATTAATTCATTTGTTGTTCTTTTAAAAATACAAGTAATTTTTTGGTGCTCGAGTCATGTGACTTGGTTCTTTTTCTGTTGCTCAAATCTCCTTCACAATGTAAATGATGAAGCGACACTGCACCCAGCAGTTCATGTATGGTACTGCAGCATAAATGAAGCAGAACGCGTCCGCTGGCCTGATTTCAGCATGAATTTCACAATTAATCTAAAAAATAGGATATTTAATGAGACGCTCAGTCTCACAGAGCTAAAAAAAAAAAAAAAAAAAAAAAAAAAAAGTAAATAGGACGTTACATTTAATTAAAACAAATAAAATAATGCAGCTTTATTGTGTTTTGGATTAAATGCTGAGATTGTCTTAGAAAGGCTCTGAGACCACTTTTGATGGAATATATGGATTCAGATTGCATCGCTTTAAAGGTGAGGAGTGTTGGCTTGTTTATGTTGCCATTTTGATAAAATAATTGACTGTGTTTGCTGTGATAGTTGTGTCTTACAATGGTTTATATGGTTGTGATATGTTGCTGTATTTGAGAAGCATTTAATTCCTTAACAGCGTGAAAGAGTGAGAACATGCGTTTTGATCCGTATTTGGTATGGTGGACGTTATGACCAGGGTTGGGGTCAATTACATTTGTAATCGTGTAATTAATAATTAATTACAATTATGGCGCACTTTTAATTGTAATTTTGAAAATCTGTTGCTGTCATAATCATAATTAAACTGTAATTGAGTTCAGATAATTGACTTTGTAATTGTCATGTAAATTCTGTAAAAATTGTAAATTAGAATATTAAATAAAATTAGTTAACACTAAACTGGGGAACAATGTTACAGTTCTATGTACAGTTCTACACATATGTAGTTAACAATTATTAAAATATGTTACATGTAAAGCTTTCCTACACTTAACCATTTAAAAAATAAATTAAATTGAGGGGTATACTGACACAAAAAAGGCTCAGACACCCACACCAAAAATATTACAAAAATATTAAAACCTATATTTTCATTGATTATGAAGCCTAACAGGTGACCAATAGATATAAAAGAAATTAGATGATAGATATTTGTTTTTAGTGTATTTTACATCTGATTCAGAACCCGTTATCATAAGAGATGCTAACAGAAATCTAACACAAGAGGAATATTAACTTTTATTAGGTTATTTATTTCAGGCTCAGTGATCGTGATTGATTGTAATTGAACTTTAGTAATTGTAATTGAGGATAAAAATAATTGTAATATAATTGTGATTGGAAAAAATGGTGGTTACTGTAATTGTATCTGAATTGTAATTGAACATGGGTAATTGAAAACGAAATGTTGACGCAAAGTATTGTAGACAACAATATTAATTATGTTACTAATCATTTTTGCATTATTTTGTATGTTACACACATTGTGGTTAGTGTGAATCTCGAGACGTTCTATATATATATATATATATATATATATATATATATATATATCATGTGTGTATTTTTTTTCTTTTGCCCACCTCCCCTGGTAATAATCTAAAACTTTGCCTCTGGTTAACAGGTGCAATGAAAAGATAAGACAAAATGAATAAGATAAGATTCAACGCTTCAGACTAAAACTGAAGAGGCCCAATGGTCAACCGTGGACATTTATAGACAAGAAGAATAAGAAGAAGACGGAAAAGGAGAGAGTGATTTTTTTTTTCCTAATTTGTGCGCTAAAAAAATATTTGTTGCTTTTAAATTGGACTCACCTGATTTTGTAGTAGTACATTCCTCCAAACATTAGGAGTAGTGTAATGATGAATGTGCACATTATGGCTGCAACAGCTCCTGGAGAAGGACAGAGAGAACAAAGGCAATTTTTATTTATTTATTTTTTTATCACAGTGAGGTCTGATCCCATGGCCACATTATCATCAACATTTATTTATATGCAGAAGACAAATTTCAATATATGTGTAACAATATATACATGACCAATAAAGGCTTAAAGCCCAATTTAATTAATTCATTATTAATTCTTGTTTTTTATTTTTGCAAATATTTTGTCCTGGAACTCGTCCTAGGCTATTAATGCAGCACTAATTACACTTAATTCATCTCATAGGGGCAATGTCAAGGATGTGCAGTCAACCTTTTTTGGAGCCAAAATGTGAATGTCAAGTTCAAAGTTGTGTCAAGTGTCAAAAAAGAAAATTTACCATCTCTCAACGAATATTTATTGTACAATTTTGATGCTTACATTTATGAAAAGCTCATCTCAAGTGGAGTATTTTATGTAATTGGACTGAAGCTGTACGACCTACCAGTAAAAAGATCGGTAGGGGTCAAGGTTCATGACGTCACAAAAAAAAGGATACTTTTTTCCCTATAACTTGTTACTATGTTGTTTTGTTACACATGCATTTACATTCTTTGCTCAATAATTGTTAAAGATTACAGTGAATCTTATGTTTCATCATCTAAAAGAGCATCATTTGCTAGAATGCAAAAAAATAATGTGTGGCTTATATTTGGCTACGATTATTTTATTTCTTTGGCCTAACCTGTATATCCTCCCACTTGCAACATCAATAGGGGTCAAAGTTCACGACTTCACAAAAAATACAGTTTTACATATAACTTGTTAACAAATCCAGATACAGTTTGTCATTTTTGCCATTTGTTTCAAATTGCCAAATACGTATTCACCTTGCAAATATAGGTCTTGCCTAGGTATATCCATCTTTTGTGATTCCTTTTGTTCATTTTGTAGTTTTTGGCGTTATTTGAGTCATATTGTGCTTTTTTTTGTTGCCTTTGTTGTGTCATTGTCTGTGTTTTTGTGAATTTACTTTGGAGGCTCCACAAAAGTAAACCGCATGTGGCCCCGGGCCACCAGTTGCCCATGTCTGGTGTAGAAGGTTGGAACCAAATCAAATTGTCAGAATTTAACCATTTTAACCAAACAGATTTTGAAACAAATAATCCTGAAAACATTGACTCAAAACCAGTATGAAAGCAGTTTAGATTCATAAACTTTATCGTATAAAATAGAAATTAACTATATTGTCCACAGTTGGGTCATCACTCCTCAGTGAATATTATAACCAAAGAACACAATGTGCAAACAACACAATAGAATTATATAGAATAGAACAAGAATCACTACATATGCAAAAAGGCAATGTAATATTGTGGCTGCAAATACCTACTCATTGCATCTAGATAAATGTAAATGGCAGAGAGGGGTGCAATTTGATGCCCCTCCAGCAGATGGTGCCCTAGGCGGCTGCCTGTGTCGCCTGGTGGCAAGGCCGGCCCTGCCCTTAAGGTCCACCTAGATTTCTGACATTCCCAAATTGGAATGATAACTGTGTTTGAACCCTTTGGTGCACATGCATGGGGATGGTCTCTTTTGAAAGATAACATTCTGAAGTTTCTCCAGAATAATTTTGAACACTGTAGGTATCAGTACAACTGAGTTACTGTAGTATGAACATGAGTACAAATATTTCCATCCTCGCCTGACAGTTAAAATCTAGTTGTGTATTGGCTTGAAAACAAGATGAGAGCACAATATACGGTGCTACCGACATACAAAAAAAAGTCATCAAAAATATCAATTTTTGAGCACTCTACAGCTGTTTGTTACTAAATATTTGACTAGACAGGTTAAATACTCACAGTCTTTGCTTTTCAAGCATTTTGCAGGTTCTCCAAAGAGTTAAATAACAGTGTTAAACTGAAGTTGGGTTTGGGTTTTTTACTTCTTCTGCGTTTTAGTCGTATTTGGTAATAAATGGTAAAAAAACTAAAATCCAAAACCGGTTCAAACCAGTTTGTTTTTACTCCTCATTGTTTGAAATGTGAATTTCTGACTGATGTTCCTTTCCACTAACTCCAACCAATGAAGGTAGATGCTCTCCTCCTGAGTCTGGTTCCTGATGAAGGTTTCATAACACCTTACATTGACATGATTTTCCAGTATAACCATTAACTGGCTCAGACTAGTTGTTTGGACAAAGCCTTTCCTGTGTCTAATGTGATGACCTAAAAAAAAAGAAAACGCATCGTCACTGTGGACTACGATCTTTGAATAATTATCCTCCCAACACACAAAGACGGTCTTTGACCTAAAGCTTTAATTATTGATTTCTTTATGAGAAACTGGGTCAAACGCAGCATACTGATACTGAGGTTTATTCGAGTAAACTTTTTAGAGCTGAGCCTCCCTCTACGTGTACAGTGTCCTTGGGTGTTTTGAAAGGCGCTTTTAAATAAAATGTATTACTATTATTATTATTATTTAACGCTGAGCCAGCCAAAAAAACTCTGTGTGCATGCTCCTTTAGCACATCCTGTAGTTTGTTGGACTGTAAATGTGTTAGCGTCACACTTTATCAGATCTAACAGGGAATGATGATTGGACTCAGGCAGGCAGGGACTCTACAGTGTAAAGGACAGAGTTCAAAACCATTTACAGATAAATGAAACCCACAAACAACACTTGGATACCTGGAATCTTTTGGAAAAACAAAGAAATGAAAGTATAGGAAGATGTTAAGTATACTTGAAAATGTTCAGGGTGTACAAAGAGAAGAAGGAACAAACCAGTTAGTAGTGTCTTTGTTTGGTTGCTGATCAACCAGAGAGAAGAAGAACAAGGAACGTTGGTTCACTTATTTGCCAGAGAGTGATTATGTCACGCAATGATTTCCAGTGAAAATCACAGCATCTGTTGGGAAATTGTCATTCTTATTCTGACCCATTTCCTCCTGTTCAGGGTCTTGATGGGTAGGGGGGGTGGTTGGGGGTCTGCTGGTGCCAGTCTCCAGCTATCAACAGTAGCTAGGTGGGGGGCACACCCTCGACCCCGTGGTTTGTGAGCTATGGACAACTATCATGCTCGACAAGTTGCTGTGCTCTACGGTGGAATTATTATTTTTGCAAGTTCAGTCAAGAGGAGTCATTGAACACTTAATTCCGAATGAAAATTGTAATTCCGAATTAAACTTAAATCCAAATTAGGTGGCGGGGTTATTCCCAATTAAATAATTCCTCAGTTTTGTAAACACTTAATTCCGCTTTAAGTCAATTCCAGTCGTTCTGCGCATGCTCGTCCTGTCGCGATGACGCGCTCGTGATGACCTAATCCAAGACAGCTGCCCGGTCTCAAGTCGAGACTCTTTATTTAATAAGAGCCCTAGAACACATAGATCTATTTAAAAGAGTGGGTGGATGGAAGCATAAACATTAGGACATTCACACACACGCACAAACTTATCACGCACACAGACTTATTACACGCGAACATGCTTCATCGGGAACATGGAGCCTTGCACCACACCAACAGAGCATCACTAATGATGCGTGGATCATCATAAAGTTCTCCTTTAGTTCTCAACGTCCTGTAGAGTGGAGGTAGAACAGCTGTTGCACTAACCACTGGCTTTGATTGACCAAAGTACGGACTTCTATCTCCCTTCTCCTGCTCAGTGAACGAAAGTGAAACCGTGTAATATTTTCAAGCAGCTGCCATGAAACCACAATTAATTTAAAAGTGAAAACAGTTCTCATGTGGTCTTCTATGTTGTAGACGAAAATAATGTTTGTTGTGTGTTTTTTCCCGATAGTCAAGATACGTCACGTTTGCCCCTGTCCAATCAGAGCCCTACCCAACCCCCAGAAACTGACTAAAGCGGAATTGAATAAAGCTGTCTTCGATGTAAATCTCAATTGGTAATTACTACTTCCATGTAAACACAGATCAGAACACTTTAATTTTTAATAATTTGATTTGCAATAATTCATTCCAAAATAAAAAAAAAAAAAAAAAAAAAAAAACTATGTACCCTTGGCGAGTGGTGCGATTTCTAGACTCTAGGAACAGCAAGAACTTTCTGACCTCTGACTGTCTCCATGTGTGCTGGATATGTCAATCATTATGTGAACTTGCTGTCCACAGTTTGATGAAAAAAAGATAAAATAAATGATTTGAAACTAAGGACTTCATTGTGATTGCTAAAAAAACTACAGAAAGACACCGACTTTTCTAAGACTGCAGCTCTCGTTATGTGCTTCTGGTCTGCACAAGGCCTATCAAGAGAAGTCCAAGGCAGGAGCCTGGATGCTTGCCTGTGTGGTTCTGTTACATGATATTTTGTTATATTTTGTATGTGAGGCTGTAAAAAGGTGAACACAATATTAAGCAGATGGTCATTAGTGTTAATTATTAGGACGTACCTGAACTCAGAGCTCTTGGCTTGTGTTCACCGCCTTGTTTTACTGTAGTTATAGTAGTTTGAGGACTTATTGTGGAACTGCTTGTAGTATGAGGACTTGTTGTGTCACTGCTGGAAGTCTGAGGACTCGTTGTGGCACCTCTGGTAGTCTGAGGATTTGTTGTGGCACCGCTGGTAGTCTGAGGATTTGTTGTGGCACCGCTGGTAGTCTGAGGATTTGTTGTGGCACTGCTGGTAGTCTGAGGACTTGTTGTGGAACCGCTGGTAGTCTGAGGACTTGTTGTGGCACCGCTGGTAGTCTGTGGACTTGTTGTGGCACTGCTGGTAGTCTGTGGACTTGTTGTGGCACTGCTGGTAGTCTGAGGACTTGTTGTGACACTGATAGTAGTCTGAGGATTTGTTGTGGCACCGCTGGTAGTCTGAGGACTGGTTGTGGCACCGCTGGTAGTCTGAGGATTTGTTGTGGCACCGCTGGTAGTCTGAGGACTGGTTGTGGCACTGCTGGTAGTCTGAGGACTTGTTGTGGCACCGCTGGTAGTCTGAGGACTTGTTGTGGCACCGATAGTAGTCTGAGGACTTGTTGTGGCACCGATAGTAGTCTGAGGACTTGTTGTGGCACCGCTGGTAGTCTGAGGACTTGTTGTGGCACCGCTGGTAGTCTGAGGACTTGTTGTGGCACCGCTGGTAGTCTGAGGACTTGTTGTGGCACCGCTGGTAGTCTGAGGACTTGTTGTGGCACCGATAGTAGTCTGAGGACTTGTTGTGGCACCGATAGTAGTCTGAGGACTTGTTGTGGCACCGCTGGTAGTCTGAGGACTTGTTGTGGCACCGCTGGTAGTCTGAGGACTTGTTGTGGCACCGCTGGTAGTCTGAGTTGTTAGCAAGGTATTGATGGAGGTTGTTTGAGTGCCATCACGTGGCATTGTTGGTGACAGATGTGTTTTCTGCCCTCTTACCGCACAAAGCACCAGCAAACCTGTAAATATAACCAAAATGACAAAACCTGCTATTAACACATAGATAGATAGATAGATAGATAGATAGATAGATAGATAGACATTTTTGTGGAGTTTACATGTGCTCACCATGCTTGTTTGGGTATCTTTGGGCCTATGCTACAAAGCTAGATAATTATATCCTGGATTTATTTCCGTTAGTGGGCTTCACCTAACCAAACGTTCTCCGTCTGACAGAAGCTGTCCTACAAATTTTGATTACAACTCCCTAAGTTAAGCGAGTTGTTGAATAACAGTGTTGCATGCCACTGTTATTTATTATAGTTCTTTTATCTCGATTTATTCCTTTATTATTTATTCCTTTATTACGTAGGCATTCACTGGCGGTCGGCAAAGCAAGAATTTCATTGTACAGGGAAACGTGTTTCTAACTGTACAGATGACAATAAACACTTTGACTTGACTTGACTTGATTTTAGCCTGGCTACGTGCGTGCTTTTGTGACAGAGGAGGAGATTACAGCGTCAGACCAATCACAATCACGTAGGAACTGTGTAGAGCAATTTATGTCACAATTGTGGAATAATTCTTTTAAAAACATGAAGAATTAAAATCAATAATTCAGACCAAAAACAACACTGTTGCTGCAGTAAAAGCAGCAAGTAATGAATGCTGGAATTGATAAGTGTTAATATTTAAGTTAGTGAGATTATAAACGGTGAATAAACAGACACTCGGATTAGTGTCACTTTCACTTTTAACTTGTCTGTGGCTCTGATCCTACATCATAAGCAGTGACGTGCCGTGACCACTAGGGTTGGGTAGGTAGGGCGTTCCAAATCGAGACCACCAATGTCAACACCAATGACAATTTCATAGGTTTCTGCTGGCAAGTGTTAATTCAATTCAATTCAACTTTATTTGTATCGCGCAATTTACAACAAAGTCATCTCAATGCGCTCATCAAAACAAAAAATTCATAATCCATAAAGATCCACATGAACAAGCATTTAGCCATCTAACAAAATCAACATTGTATAACACCATTAAAGAAACATAAACCATTATTTAATATAACCTCCATACTTTCCCAACAAGATACAGTATATCTCATGACACGGCAGCGCATCCGTTGTTTGTGTTGGAAACACAGAAACACGGAGAAAATGACAACAACAACAACAACTCAGAACAGCCTCAGTGAGGAGCATCCACAAAGCCAATCCTTCCATTCACTGTAGAAAATACCAACAATTTTCTGACCTTTCCTTTGCTGAAGGTCTGGTAACTCAGGTGTTGGTCGTCTCTCATCTTTTAAAAGCTGTCGTTTTTCCTCAAAATAAAAGTTTCTCTATCGTCTGGCAGGCAGGCAGGGATAACATCCTGCCTGTAGTGTTATCCCGCCTACGAGCTAGAGAACGTAGCAGCAGCGGTCACGTGATATCAATTCACTAATGCACTGTGAACTTACGTATAGCATTTAGCATAGCACAGTTACGTCCAAAGGCAGCGTAAATGCTGTATCTTGGCTATTTTTCAATGGATTCGCATCAAATTCACTGAGAGTGGTTTTTAACTGGTTTTACCTTTCACACTGGGTTTTTTCAACTGGCGCCATTTTGCACGCCATAATAATAATAAAAAAAAACACTAACTCTCATATACAACTTTCAAAAAGTCCTCATATTTGATACATATGATGACAGTGCAGCCCTAAACAAGAATCAATGTGAACATTACCCATCATATTTTACGTTCTCAGCCTTAAGAGAAAAGTACTATAACTCTCATTTACAGAGTTCAAACAGTCTCATATTTGATACACATGGGTTCCCGACCCCTGCCACTCCTTCGGACCCTACGACACTGCTCGCAGCTTTAATTTAGATTGTTCCATTGTCCAAATCCCTGAACTGAAACACCTGAAACCTTTCTTTTGTCACTGTTCTCAATTTGGGTTTTTGGAATATCTCTGTTCCTCACAAGCTATAATTACTTTCTCTTAATAATGCTAAATGTTTGAAAGTCTCTCAATTTCAGCAGATGTGAATTTGTGTGAATAGAACAGACAGACCAGCTGAAGGTTTTATAATTAGTTACAAAAAGAAGCAGATTTTAGGCCATCTGTAAACAGGAAGTGGGAGCAGTTTCGTGTAGGTGTTTCCTGTCTTAGGTAGGCTGCAAAGGAAACAGACATCACATGTAATCCTAATAACACATCATTGCATGGACCAGGGTTGGGCCAATTACATTTTTTAATTACAATTATGTTTTCAATTATCCATGTTCATTTACAATTCAATTATGATTACGATAATCAGCTGTTTTAATTAAAGTTAAAATTAAATTAGAATTACAACAGTGATAGATTCTTAAAATTACAATTATGATTATAAGTATGCCATCATTGTAATTAGAATAGGATAGAATAAAATAGAATAGAATGCCTTATATTGTCACTGTACACATGTACGATGAGATTGAAAAAGGCAACTCCAATAACAGTGAAAAAACAGTGTAAGGACTAAAGAATATATACAATATAAACATAGGACATAATAGAACATAAAAGGAGGTAAGGTGTACAGTCATGGGGAGTATGTACATTTTGCATAATAAATAACTACAGTGCTATATACAGTACAATTAATGATCAGTTACACTATTACAATTATAATTGACCCCAACCCTGGCCTGGACCCGTGAGTAAAACAAACCCTCACCAAGGAAAACCATCAAGTGATCTGACCTGGGATTTTAACCTTTTAATATACATTATTTGACCTTTAGATTTACATTTTCAGTTCAATCAAAGGGAAGTTTAACCGTTTGTTTTGTTTTTTAACACAGTATCTGAGGGAAGTTGGATCCACCTGATAAAAATGAACTCATCACTTCACACTGAAAGAAAACTGCAGTTTACTCACATGTCATGAAGGTTTGTAGAAACACTCCCATCGTCAGTTTCTGTCCCGTCACAAACTGGTCTGTGTCTGTGTGTGTCTGTGTGTGTCTGTGTCTCTGTGTGTCTGTGTGTGTCTGTGTGTGTCTGTGTGTCTGTGTGTGTGTCTGTGTGTCTGTGTGTGTGTCTGTGTGTCTCTGTGTGTCTGTGTTTGTGTGTCTGTGTGTGTCTGTGTGTGTGTGGTTTCTTCAGACTGCAGATGACTGATTATGTGAGGGCGTGTGTGTGTGTGTGTGTGTGTGTGTGTGTGTGTGTGTGTGTGTGTGTGTGTGTGTGTGTGTGTGTGTGTGTGTGTGTGTGTGTGTGTGTGTGTGTGTGTGTGTGTGTGTGTGTCTGTGTGTCTCTGTGTCTGTCTGTGTGTCTGTCTGTGTGTGTGTCTGTGTGTGTGTGTGGTTTCTTCAGACTGCAGATGACTGATTATGTGAGGGCGTGTGTGTGTGTGTGTGTATGTGACCTATCACTGTTGCAAACTGAAGATAGGAGGAAGTTGTGTTGGAGGGAACTGTAACACAGTGATAGAATATTAACAGAAGTTTTACTGCTAAATATAAACTGGCTTCAGCTGAAATTATGACTGTCCAGTTCAGACCTGAGCCTGAAATCAAAATACGCATTCAAAAACATCTGAAAATAAATTTCTATGAGCTATTT
The DNA here is from genome assembly GCF_900634775.1 of Gouania willdenowi. Classification (NCBI taxonomy): domain Eukaryota; kingdom Metazoa; phylum Chordata; class Actinopteri; order Blenniiformes; family Gobiesocidae; genus Gouania; species Gouania willdenowi. The sequence continues at coordinate 5,759,414 of NC_041055.1, read as the reverse complement.
TTATTTATTAATTAATTAATTTATTTTTTTTTAATTATTATTATTTATGTTTTCATCATTTTTATGTACATTTTTACTCAAATACAGCCTGCACACAGCTGTAGGAATAGTTTTTCACCAGCAGGGGGAAGCAAAGTCGTTCACAATAACAATATATAACAATATTATAGATTAGAATCTAACTTTATTCTTTTCTTTGTGGGAAATTATATTGTGGCAGCAGCAGCAAACCTCACACTATAGATGTTTACATAATACATGTAATAAAAATCTTAATATATACATACACAAAACGTATACTTATACAAAGATGCTCATACACACATCTATACTACTTCTATTATTGTATTATGCATTGTTCTCATACTTATTATTATTATTAATAATAATATTAATAATAATAATATGTACAGTCTTTGATGGATAGCGTGTTTACAAATATGAACCAAGATTCGTTTAAGTGGGCCATATATTTTACGTGGGAAAAGGGCAAATTCAACATCAATGTGTCCTGGTTTGCACTTCCACGTATAAATTGTAAATTATTTTTAAAACAAATTATAAAGTGTATGAGTTTATCAGTCCCTGCAGGATATTAACTTAAATGTCCCTGCTCGTCTTTTGAATTTGGGGAAATTTTCTTGTAATAATTTGAGAAAAATGTGTTAGATTTTCAACAATTTGAGATTAAAAAGGACTGCTGGAAAACTAAGCGCTGCAAATATTGTGGGTTTCAATTGAATTTGTGTGTTTGGAGGGACTGAGATATCTATAACTCAATTAGTTTGTTATTTACACAATGATGACGATTTTTAAAATCATTTTACTTTTGAGCTGCAGCCAAATATGATGCTCTAAAGCAGTGTTTCTCAAATGGGGGTACGCGATGGCACTGCGCGGGGTACTTGAAAGAGAGAGGAAAATTAACAAATAAAAGCATAAAAAATATGGGGTTTTATCATGTTTAGCTTTTAGTTAAAAATGAAAATCAAACTGAATTTTTTACCAGCAACTCACAATTCAACAAAAAAAAAAAACACACAAAATAAGAGATAAATATACTGAATAATAAAAAGAACAGACAAACATGAACAACACACGCACACACTAAGTGAAAAAAATACTTACTATTACCAACAACACACAAAAACGACAACAAAGACACGCTAAATGAGAAAAAAATACACATGATCACTACAAAATACACAAAAAAAAAATCACAGAGAAACATACAAAATGACATCAAAAACACACACAATGAGAGAAAATAATTTAAATAATACCAAAAACACACGGAAATGTCAACAAAAACACACAAAATGATGATATTGATCTTGATTAGAACATAATACAAAGTCTAAATCCTAAAAACTATAGAACTAAATCTATTTAGGAGGCACTAAACACATTTACAAAATGAAATACTATACATTGTGTGTTATCACTCTTCATTCCATCATTATGCTCTATAGTTGTTTTTTCATAGTGTTGTGAGCAAAATGTAGTAGTCGGACACAAGGGGGGGACTTGCATCCTACAGTAAGAAAAAGGTGTCGTTGAGCCAAAAACGTTTGAGAATTACGGCTCTAAAGGGCCAGATTTGGCCCCCGGGCCTTGAGTTTGACACATGTGGTGTATAGTATGAATACACACTATCAGTGTTTATGATTAATGTGCCTTGGACTGACTTTTAGCGCTTGTGTGAGCAACATGATGAATTCTTTTATTTTGTTTCCACAGTTATTTATTCTAAAATCTAGACTTCAGTGATTTATTGTGAGCTTTTACAAGCACCAGGGTGCTAAACAGCATCCAGCAATGCTGAGTCATGTTAAGGAACAAGCAGTGTAAAGATTATACAGCAATTCATAAAACAAAGACAAATGGTGTTGTTACATGTTTCCATCCAATCAGGGGCCTTTCTTTCAGGGTTGGGGTCAATTACATTTCTCAGTTACGATTACGTTTTCAATTAACCGTGTTCAATTTCAATTCAATTGATTACAGTGACCAGCATTTTTTTTTACATTTACAATGAAATAATTTCATTTTTTTTATTACGTTATCAATTCCTAAAGTTTGATTACAACGAATCACAATTATTGAGGCTGCAATAAATAGTTAATAAATAAAAAGTTAATCTTCATCTTGTGTTAGCTTTCTGTTAGCATCTGTTATGATAATGGGTCCTAAATCATCTGTAAAATACACTAAAAACAAATATATATCATCTAATTTCCTTCCTATTGCTTGGTTACCTTATAGGCTTCCTAATCAATAAGAATATTTGTATTACTGTAACTTTTGGTTTGGGCATTTGAGCCTTTTTTTTGTCAGTATATCCATTAATTTAAAATATAAAATGTTTTTTGGGAAAGCTTGATATTAATAATTGTCATCTAGCTTAATTTTTACTATTGTTTTATACAGTTTTAGCTTAACTTTTAATGTGGTTTTTAGGGATGTAACGATTCACTCAACTTCCGATACGATTCGATTCACGATACTGGGTTCACGATACGATTCTCTCACGATTTATTTTACAAAATGGGACTGTAGACAAATTTGTAGAAAATACTGTACTATTTTCCTTTTATTTTTCATTGTCAAAAGAATCCCTTGATAAACTATTCAAAACAATGCAATTTAACTAAAAATAAATCTTGAATGAAATAAATAAAGGAATAATACAAATGAAAATGAAGCCTATTAATTTAAATTCTGGTTCTATAATAAACAATGCAAAACTGCATAATAGTTCTTTTTCTTTTAAAAGTGCAACTGAAAATGTATTTTGTGCCTTAACAATTGGACTTAAAAAAAAAAAAAAAAAAAACGTGACTGCACTGATTTACGTCATATTTGTTTGGACCAGCAGAGGGCGCTGGTAACACAGTGGTTGGTTGGCATGCAGATATCTTGCAGTGAAGAAGAGAAGCTATTCTAGCTGACAGAGCTAATAGAAAAACGTGACTTTTACAGATATTCAAGTAATATTACAGATATTCTTTCGGTGCTAAAGGGGTAATGAATCATTTATTAACATATTTAAGAGTAGAAGGCAGCCAGAAAGAAAGTATTAGCAAACTCCGCCCGCCGCCTACACTTGTGATAAAAAAATACTGCGATTCAATTTTCAGAAAATCGATATCAACCGTGATACCTATGAATCGATTTTTAACTGCCTTACGATTAATCGGTACATCCCTAGTGGCTTTATGTTATGCACTGTAAAGTGACCTTGGGTGACTTGAAAGGGGCTGGTTTTCAAATAAAATGTATTATTATTATTATTATTATTATTATTATTATTATTATTATTATTATTTGTGTAGAACTGTACATAGAACTGTAACATGGTTCCCCAGTTTTACGTTTAATTTAAAATGTACAATTTTCATTCAATTATCAAAACTCAATTACAATTTAATGACGATTATGACGAAAACATATTTTTCTAAAATGACAATTATAATTATGCCATAATTGCAATGAATAATCAATTACACAATTATAATTATTATTGACCCCAACCCTGCTTTCTTTGATATCTGACTTTGATATCGTTCTTTGCTAACGGTCACGGCTGATTGATAAGACGAAGGCAGTTTGAACCCATGATGTTTGCCCACACAGTCGTTTCACCCTTTGAAGGAAACTTCTGGTTACACAACACGCTGAGTATTATGCCGCAGCTTTGTACAAAGAGGGTAAAACATTAAAGGGATTTTCAGGTGCCACTCCATCAATAGAATAATGGGGGCAATTATCTGTGGAGTGGAGAAAGGTGTGCATTTTAAATGAACGGGTCGGCATTTCAGCTTCACAGATGTCCATCTGCGGTCCCAGGCTAGAGCCTGTTTGTACCTGTTTACATGTAAACATGCGCATATCCGTGATATGGACCCAACTGTGCCCGATGTGCTTGTTTTTAAGCCTTTTATTCAGTTTTCTATTCACATGATTAATGGGGTTTTTTCGGATTTGTGTGAAAATTCCAGTGTGACCAAAAGATTTAATTAAAACAAAAAAAACCTATTCAAAGTGTTAAACTTATTTATAGTTCTACAACAGGAATGGGCAACTGTCATCAAAGTGGGGACAACAAAAATGTGTGAAACCAAAGGATTCTCAACCTTGGGGTTTTTTTTGACAATTTGAGCCCATTTTTGCTCCACCAAACTTGCCATAATTTAACCTATTTTCATCATTTTTTTTGCCATATTTTTGCTCCTTTTAATGTATTTTTGCTACATTACTGCCACTTCTCTATCACATTTCAATGCCTTTTCTGCACATTTTTTTTCCCACTTTCAAGACATTTTCAGCACTTATAAACCTATAATGTCTCAAATGTTAACCCATTATTGTCACTTTTAACCTCTTTTCACCATATCCCAGGTATATACCACATTCACAATTTGTCATGCCCAATATTTGCCAGTTAAAACTAATTGTCTTTAATCCTTTTTTTTTTTAACCACTTTTTCTGTTTTTGCCCTCTCTAATTTGCAGCTTTTAACCAATTTTTGTTGTTTTTTTTTTTAAATCCCATTTCTTTCACTTTCAACCCATTTGATTTCTGATTAAAACAAGGATTTATATCTTTAAGATGTATATTTATTTATATATATATATATACACACACACTATGGTGTAAAATGATTCTAAACCTCCTGAATAACAGTGGATATTATTCAGATAAATAAAGATTCATAGAACAATGGACCATCATTTTGCTGACTTTATGGATGGACCCCAAAAATCTCGCCCCTTTATTCCCCCTTATACATGGCCCTGTCTCCACATGACTGTTCTTCAATGTTCATGTCTGTGTTCAACCACCTTCTGGTACAGTGGGGGTCCCTGCTCTCTGGAACCTTCATTTTGGGGGTCGCAGGCTTAAAAGGTTGAGAACTAAGCGCTCATTGGACGGATTTCTTGACTGAGAAGTGCAGTGATGAGTGTAATGGCGGTGTCTATCTGACTACACAATTTAGATTTATCAAAATATGGAGTTTTATGCACATTGGAGCAACTTTTGATAAGAAACAACAAATGCAAGACACAATTTGTCACCATTGCTGACTTTCTCCGCTCTGTATTTTCTGATTTTATGGCATTGTTTTGGTACGTAGCATACCCGACCTGTATATCAGTGGATTCAGCTCAGCCTGTAGATTTACGTAGGCTCTTATTATAGAGCTCTGTGTTAATTTTGTGACTCACAGCAGTTTGCAGAGTTGTCGACTTTTCCCTTGTTGAACATAATGGCCTGGTGTGTGTGCTGTGGTCTTTGGTTCTGAATGTGGGTTGGCCACAGTTTTACTTTCTTAAGACTACGGAGAGGTGTAGAATGTGTGATTTCAGTCATTCTTTACAATATTATGACTCGTGAGGGTGAAGGAAGCTGGAGCTGCCCCCGCCGGCGGGTCCGTTGGGGCTGAAGAGGTTAAGAGTGACATTTCCAAAGCAGTTAAAAAAATAAGCCTAAGTAATTGATAAGTATGAGTACTAGTCATTGACTTAAATCAAATCAGAATTGTGGTGTTAAAACCAGATTCCCAGTGCAGAGACACTAAAAATCAAGAGTCTAAAGGTCACATGGTGATAATGCCTGATTATGATTGGACGCAGCTCAGCTCTGCATAACAAAGTAATGCTCCTCATTTCTCGGGGTCTTTAGAGTCGTTTCAGCTCATCTTTTCCTGCTCCAGTGATCATACTGAGCAGTTAATGAGCCGCCGACCTTTCATCGCTCCATCTCATCTTCATCACACACTTAAATCACAACCAACCAGCCTCACCAGGATGCAGAATTTACATGTAAAATGATGCCATGATTGATTGGCTCCTGGGGGCAGCAGCTGCTGTAGGAGCTCCTCCACAGGTCAGCCGGTACATTAGGTACACCGACAGTTGGAGATGGGAACACGGATATTTTAGTCTATTTTTAACCCCCCCCCAAAAAAAATACAATTTTATCAGAGGTTTAATGAGTACTGATATATCCTACTCAAGTAGAGGAACTGTTACTTGAATAAAAATGTACTCAAGTACAAGTAAGTCATACATAAAATACTCAAGTACAACTAAAAAGTAGCTCAATTAAATATTACTCGTAGTAAAAGTTACTAGTTACTTTCACCCCCCACGTTTATTTTTGGCAATAAATCTTGCCACGGTTCCCTTGCATACAGTAAACATCTCATGTATAAACTTATAAAGGAAAAGACTGAATCTTGCACAATTGGAACATAATGTATTTTCCACAAAGACATCTGTATAAAATAAAAGGTTTGTCAAAATGCACAATTATCTTTTTTAAAAATCTAAGTATAGCTACATTTATTAGCTCTAAAACAGTGCCATGCCAAATGTTCCATGTGGGTAACAACATAATGAGTAGAAACCACAATCTGAACTATATAAAGTGGCTGGGTGTTGATCAGAAATGGCACGACAAAAAACATATGGATTATGTTCAGTTTACAAAGAGACCATAAAACATAAATAAGAAAATAATCACAAAAAATAATAACTTACCAGGGTGTAGAAATGTAAGAAATTGCTTTACTTCTTTTAAAACGTACTAAACTACAAGTAGATTTGGAAATATACTCAAAAAAGCACAAGTACCCATAAAAGCAACTCAATTACAGTAACATCAGTACTTGTAATCTGTTACTTTCACCTCTGAATTTTATTTAATGACAAAATCATGTTGATACAATACATTGTATCCATTCAGAGACATGAACCTAGCTCTGTGGAAAGTTAGTTAAAGTTACACACACAGAGGAACCACTGTGTCACTTTATTTGTTCCTGTTAAATCACATGTCAAACTCAAGGGGCGGGGCCCAAATCTGGCCCTTTAGAGCAGCGATTCTCAACTGGTGGGTCCCAAAAGTGGGTTGCAGACCTTTACTGGGTGGGTCGCGGACAGCTGGTCAAAAAAAATATACTGTATATACTTAATATCTCTCATATTGGACTTGTTTTTTTATTTTGAAAGACACTGTATGTTGCACAGGAAAATATATAGATTTACATTTTTAAAAAATAATAACAAAATCTGTGTGCATGTGTGTGTGTGTGTGTGTGTGTGTGTTTAACAGCTATTTTTGAAAAACTACTTTAATTAATTAAAAAAAAATAAAAAAAAAAAAATAAATAAAAAAAAGTGGGTAGCGATTTAATGACTATGGCAAAATGTGGGTCCCAGGGTGAGACCAGTAGAGAACTGCTGCTTTAGAGAATTAAATCTGGCCTATTCGCAAAAGTAAAAATGAAAACATGAAACATTTTGTAAATTACCAACTATATCTCAGGCCCTCCAAATACCAAAATTCAATTAAAATCCACAATATTTGCAGAGCTCAGTTTTCCAGTTTTTATATCACATGACAGCAGTCATTTTTATTCTCTAATGGTTGAAAGAACTCGAAATGTTTCCAAAACCTGGCAAATTTCCCCAAATCAGGGAAATTCATAGGCGGAGTTTTTGTCGAGGGGCGGGGGAGAAAAGCTTTCATTACAGTTTTCCCAAATTAATTACAAAAAATACAATTCTTAATATAATGTACAAAAATATACACATATTTTAAGTGCAATAAAACACAGTAACTGCACAAAATATGTATGAATTCATTTGTTGTTCTTTTAAAAATACAAGTAATTTTTTTGGCACTCGAGTCATGTGACTTGGTTCTTCTTCTGTTGCGCAATTCTTCTTCGCCTGCCTATGGGGAATTTTAAGTGAAGTTTCTGCAGGGACTGATATACTCACATAATTTATCATTTATATATCATCAGAATTAGAATCTGAATCAACTTTGTTGACCAAGTAATGTATGTTATACACATGAGGAATTTTACTTGATGAACTGTGCTCTCTCTAATAGTGTAAACATTAAATAATAACAATCAACTAGAAAAAAAATTGAAAAATATAAGCATAAATATAAACAGTAATTAGACTAATATGTGCAAAACTAAATAAAATAACAAGATAACAATAACAAGATAATATAATAATAATAATAATAATAATAATAATAATAATAATAATAATAATAATTTATGTGAAAGTGCAAACTAGGGAACATTAATGTTGAATTTGCTCTTTTTCCCACCTAAAATCTGTGGAACCACTTAGCAGAAATATTTCTCTAAAACAAACAACTCGACACTAACTGATGTTCTCCAGATGCTGATGCAGTCCTTGTCATTGTTTTACGTTCATCAATTTGACCCTCACTAAATTCATTACAGTCTTTCTCTGTCTTTACGCCTTTAAAATCAAATATGAACACCATTATCTTTATCTGATAAAAATTAGGGTTTAATTAAAACACCATCTTAAATCTATCTTGTTTCTACACCATCGTTAACATACGCTTTAACAGCTCATTATGATCTTTGCCTCCTTGAATAACCTTGAAGAATCTGAGTTCCTGTTTCGTCCTTTTAGTTTATTATTATAATATTCATATTAGTAGCTTTTACCCTTCACAGAGCTAAGCAGAGTCATGGGTCTAATCCCAATGTCCACACTCATTGACTTTGAGGCGTCTGTGAGGGCTCAGGAATGTCCCATTGGAAAATCAGGAAGTGCGTGAGGGAACCTCCGGTGACTTTTCCAGGCATTCTTGCGCCCTTTCTGTAAGTGCCAATCTCCGCAGACTTCCCCCCCCTTTGTCAAAATTTTTGATTACAGTTTTCCCATCTTCATTCAAAAAAATACAATTCTTAATCTCTGCTTTGATTCTAACAACATTTTGATGCTAACATTTGTGTAGTTTTCAGTGAAATTATCCCAAACTTTTGAGACTTTAGGTTGGTTTTTTTTCTGTTGCGCAATTTTTCTTCACAATGACAATGGTGAAGCGACACTGCACCCAGCAGTTCATGTATGGTACTGCAGCATAAAAGAAGCAGAAAGCGGTCGCCGACCTGATTTTATCATGAAATTCCAACATTAAACCGATGCCTCAACTCGTTTCTATTATATTCTGTTTTTTCTTTTGCCCCATCCCTGCAAAAATCTCAAACTCCGCCTATGATGAATGGTTGTGACGATGTAATAACATTGAACTGTAAAAGCAGGTGGACTTCAGCTTTTTTGGGGAGTCATTCCATCGTGAATGTATAGTTTCCTGCTCTTTCCAAGGGCAATATTCGCATTGATCTTTTGATCAAGGACAAGGCGTCGCATCATATTAACATTTTCCAGCTTGAATTCTTGACTTACACAAACACTCCCACACCCTTGTTTCCTCCCCCTTGCTCTTAGGAAATGAAAAATCACTAATTGGACAACGGACCCACGTTGCCGCTGCCCTCCAAGTATTGCGCCTCAATCACAGGAGACACAAAAGGCCCATTAAGCGCTGACGAGCTGCCCTGTTGAGTCCCCTTCAAAGTTCTTCTGCTGATTGCAGCTGTCGGTGTCTGCGTGGGAGAAACGCTGCCTCAAAACTCTCCTCCTTCCAATGAGCCCATCGTTGATGCTGGAAACACACAGGTTAAGGCCCTCAGCACACACGCGGTGAGAGCCTGAATGGTAAACACGGAGCGGTTGATCCATCATAGACTGCTAAATCGTTTCAAATTACTACTGTGTGCATTGCTTCCAGCTCTCTTTGTGGTAGAAATCAGTAATTTCCTAGGAAATAGAAACACTGCTGGAACACACACTTACCTGGAAAGTCTCTGGTCTTTGGAGAGAGCAGACGTGTTTTCATTCACTCCTATAACACGACCTTGGCTACAGCTGGCTACAGCTGAACAGCCTGAAAAATTGGGCCCAAGACTGAAGGAAAATGGTGAAAAAACCGCAGGGAGGCCCTTCAGAACCCAATTCGGGTTTGGAAGAGGTCAAGGAGATGATACGCGAGGGTCTACGAAACCTATCTGCCGAGATAAAGTCGTTGGAAAACTCACTGGAAAACCTACAAAGCGAAGCAAAGGTACTGAAAGAAAAGAATGAAAGAAATGCTGAAGAGATAAAATTGTTGAACGCCAGGGTTGAACAGCTGGAACAAAAGGAAAGAGAGAAAGATGTCATCATCACAGGCCTAAAGATAAAACCCAGGAGTTACGCGACCATGGCCACCACAGCCGCCATGGATGCACACTTGGCCGCTGCTCAAGCCTTTTTCCATCCATAGTTTTCCCCGAGTTGCAAACATTTTCTCCAGTATACACCACTCATTCTTAGACTCAGCCAACCTGAGTGGATGCTTCTTCCGCATTATTTTGCATCATTTGCTGGGCGCACATGAGAGATGTCACGGGACGTCATGTGACTTTCCGTTTTCAGTACAGAATTATTGTATTTTTCTCTTTTGGGGAATTTTGAGTCTTTAGTATGTATAGTATCGTCTCCTTATCTTCTCTCTGTCCCTGAGTCCTCCTCATGTTCCTGGATAGTTCTCCTCCTGTGTCCTGTCTGTTGGAGGCAGGTTCTCTTGCATTAGCATCATTGCTACAGGTGTTGCTACTCCACAAAAACAACCTTGGACTACTTTACCTCAGGCTTAGCTTCACTTATTGGCTTCAAAAAGCTCTTCAAATAGACTGCCTTTTTTTTTTTGCCATTTTCTACTATCTTCAAAGCTGACAGAGAAACAATTTTTGCGCAAAGTCACACTTTAGACTTAATGTGGGGGCGTGGCCTGACTTTCCCCTCTCTTCTTCACTAACGCTCAGTTTTTACATTCAGTCTTGTGTGCACAATGAAATTTCCAGTGTTTTCAACTCAATAAAAGACGCAGCAGTCCAAATTTAATACTTCAAAATTTAATCAAAACACCTAAAAGCAAAAGAGGTGCTGGAAATGTTTATTTTTATTTATTTTATTTTTTTAATGTGGTGCTAGATCTAATCAAATAAGTCTAAAATCTAGGACGTCCCAGATCTTGCTGAGTACGGGTGAGTGAATGTAGCATAGAGATCTACCAGGCTTTAACTCACAGCATTGAGCAGCCAGAAATGAATGACACTTAAAGGTTAAACTTGTTGATCCATTCAGCAGACTTTAATTTCAGTCTCTGCTGCTCAGTCATCATAGATAACTCCAAAGTGAAGTTTCACGATTCATATTTCAAACCTGTTTGTCTCGTATCCTTGGGTGGGTGAGCGCTAGGTTGACGGCTAACTGGAAATGATTGTGGACAGCTGATCCACCACAGGGCATAGCCCTGGCCCGAGGTCAGCGTTTGATGACCCTGTGGAAAAATGATGAGACAGCGCCAGGCCCCAAGCTGTTGGATAGAACAGGAAGAGATAGAAGAGGAACTGAGCACGGAGGATTACATCACATCAGTGGATAAAGCTCACCTGTCTCAGAAAGGTCTAATCGAGCTCAGGTAAATTCACATAAAAACTCAATATTTCATTTATTGTGAAGCCACATTTAAAGTGTTGCTGTGGAGCTTTGTCATTCATCTCAGCACCAAACAATCTCCACAACAGGAGCCACTAATAATATAATATGTTTTATATTTACAGCTTTTGAAACTCAGGTTTATAGCTTTTCATCACGTAATTTTGACTTTTTATATCAAACATGTGACTATCCATCTCGTTATCATACATTTCCATCTCATAATTGTGACTTCATCTCATAAATAAGAATTTTCATTTAATAATTATGGCTTTATGGCCGAATTGTCTTTTTGTCTAAGTTATCATTTTCTATCTTATAAATATCACTTCATTTTATATGTAAGGCTTTCTATCTCATAATTGTCACTTTTTATCTCATCAATTTCACTTTTCATCTCATAAATATGACTTTTCATCTTGTATTTATGACTTTCTATATCATAATTGTGACGTTTTGTCTCACAAATTTGACTTTTAGTCTCACAAGTTTGACTTTTCAAACCACTAAATATAACTTTTTATCTCATAAATATGACAAACCACTAATTATGACTTTTTTTTTTACTTTAATCTTGTCTTATTGACTTTTTATCTCAGAATTGTGACTTTTTGTCTTAGTTGTGATTTTCTTTATCTGAAAATATGACTTTTCATCTTGCAATTAAAACTTTTCATCTCATAATTGTGACTTTTTGTCTCTCAAATTTGCCTTTCAGTCTCACAAATTTGAATTTTCAAACCTCTAGTTATAACTTTTTATCTCATAAATATGACTTTACGTCATGTAATTAAAAACAATTTCTCATAAATGACTTCATCTTGTAATTAAAACTTATTTATCTCATAAATATGACTTTTCATCTTGTAATTATAACTTTGTATCCAGTAAATTTGACTTTCCTTCTCAATATTGTGACTTTTTATTTCATTGTTACTTTTTTCTCATAATTATTACTTTTAATCTCACAATCATGACTTTTTATCTGATAATAATGACTTTTTATCTCATGATGAGGCTCTGCACCATCTTACTTCCTTCACTGTCTGGTAGTGACGCAACAATGATGTATGTGACCTCACAACACACATTATTGTGTTGTCTGTAGCAATGAATTAAAACAACAATAAGATAAAAGGGAATAAAAGCACTACAAATTCCAAAATAAATAGGACAATCAAAGAAATAAAGTGAGAGCTTTTGCACAGAAAAGTCAAAAAAGTATGTGAAACGTGCATGTCTTTTGTTTATTATAGGTAATAAATAGATCTGATCATTAATGAACAGAGAGCGTTTCAAAACCGTCTGCAATATTTACATGTAAAATACGAGCTCTGCACTCTGTTATAGTGTATTTATTCAGTTAGTTTTTGGCACAATTTAAATTCTTGAGTTCATTTTTTTTGTTACTATTCAATTTTAAAGCTTAATTTTTGCACTGTAAACTGTACACATATTGTTTGTTTAAAAGTAGTGCAATAAAAACAGATTTATTTGCCCCAATAGAATAAATAATTGTGATCATAATCATAATAACAATGATTATCATTTTTGGTCATAATCGTGCAGCCCTACTCCACAGTGATGGAGAAACAAACCCCAATCACTGAGGTTGAACTTCACCCTCCCTGTCACACAAACAGCTAACGTTAGCGCTACACATGAATAGGCTTCAGTCATTACCAGGAGGACTCTCTTCACTGCATACCAGCTCGTCTTTGTCATCACCAGGGTCAACCTCCAAGTCCTTATCACTGACATCATCATCATATCCTTAGCGCATGTCTCCTCCTCCTCTCTGCATCACCATCATGTCATGATGTCAGCAGCAGCAGCAGCAGCAGCAGCAGCAGCGTATAGGCTGACATTAGGAAGATCCCGACACGGAGAAGATTTATTTATGCTGCCTTCGATTGCTCTCGGAACCCAGATAGATCTGAAAGAACGAATTGGATAAGTGCAATAAAACTGCCCTTGAGCTCGGGACCCCGACTTTTACTTTTATGTGCCGTCTAATTTAATGTCTGTTACTAAAAGTGCAGAATAACTCTGTAGCGGTATTTTCATTCTCACTCTGTTCTGTAAGTGGTGATATGCACCTATTCAAGTTGGTTGCAACATGCCTATAACCATAAAGAAGAAGAAAAGAAGATTGTGTATGAAATGGAGAGAAAGAAATGAATAAACAGAATATATGAAGGGATTCTTGGAAGAGGGGAGAAAACGAGAGAATGCCTTTAGGGCTCTATTGCACTTCTTGAAAGTTTATTATTTTAGTTTATTATTATAGAAAACCCTTGCAATAATAATGGAGTGCTCAAATGTACTTAGCGCAGTAATGGTTGTATGCTAAGTAAGACCATACACCGAGTACATAGCTCTCTTTTTTTTTTTTTGTAGTACCCTGAAGTAGATGGCACACTCTAGTACAGTAGGTGGCGATATGCACCAATTCAAGTTGGTTGCAACACGCCATTAACCAAAAAACAAACAAACAAACAAACGAGAAGAAGACAAAACTAAGAGCTAGACACAAACAGAACCTGCCATCAACAGACGCAAACACCACCATTCTCAAAAAGAGACCCATCGAGACCTGAACCCACAACCTTTGACGTGCAAAACCAAAATGAACCCCACTATACACAGACGCATGAAAAATTAATACAAAACACACCCAACCCCCAAATCGTGACAAGATCAAGCGAACAAACATTTGGACAAGTGCCATAAAAAGAAACCATCTCTATATTACTCCTCAGTCTTCCATACATTGGCCTCAAACACGAGTGTCAATGGGAAAACATTCCTGATCTTTCTTGTCATTAATTATTTGTCATAATGCATGTTTTCGTTTCACTCCACAGGCAACATTCCCACACATGCAGAGCTATTCATACAAACTCACGCTCAAGAACTCAAATCTACCCAAAAAAAAAACTCTACCAAAGTTAAGTCCAAACAGCTTTCTGATGTTTTCAATCACTGCAAGTTGCAGCAAAACAATGGTTGGATGTTTATTTTGGCCGAAAATATAATGTTTGGCAGAGTGAGGTGATACCGTGAAAAAAACTAGAACAAAAATGGAGTCAAGCCACTCACTGTCCTCCTTGTCTGGTGAAAAAACACAAAAAACCACAGTAAGAATGAAGTAAAAACACTTCTATGCATTTGTCAAAAGCACTTCATATCCCACAATGCAATTCGCAAAACTTTTCCGACAATGTGAATAAGAGAGTGTTTATAGTGGAGATTAACATTTTTGGGAGGCAATTTAAACCTTTTACTTTTTATATTTTTAAAGAAGTGTTCTCCGTTCTACACCTTATAAAAAGTTATCATTTTCAACAGCTTTAAATTTGGAGGTAAAACCCAAAAAAGCACACTCAAAACCTCCTTGGCAACTTTGGACTGAGACAGACTAACAGACGGACTGCCAACCTGTTCATGGCTTTAAAGAAGTTTTAGTCATCGGATAAGAAGTGCTTCTGGTGACCAGAGACAGTTGAAGATTTCTGTTCTGGATGTTTTTCTGACCCTCTCGGCCCTGATAGAGATCTTTTAATAACACTCTTGTCTTCTATATCTGAGCCCTGAGCCGTTGCCAGGCAGGGATATTGAGTGCGAGCTCAGGGGTTGCTCTCTCTTGGCTTGCCCTGACATCAAACCCTATCAGACAGATAAATGAGAGCCGCAGCAGCGTTGGTTCATGTCCACGTTCCGAATCTGCCGTCATTTGTTCCTTTACTGAATACCGGCTCCATCAGATAGCGAGCAGCTTTTCCTGGCGGCAGCCTCTCGTCTCGCTCTGACGCAGCACTTTTTCTCTCACTTTCTTTGGTTGATTCCACCCCTATAGTCTGGATTTAAAGGTCAGGCTGTCTATAAGGGGTCCCACTACTCAATAAGCTTTTTTTCCTAACTCTTGATTGGTTTTTATTCATCCACCTGGCTGCTGTGTGGAGTTAATACAACCTCCACATTAAAGCTGGTTGCAACGATAACTTTTTAATTCTTTTCTTAGTTGAGGCAACTGAATTTGAAGTTTTGATTGGGTTTTGTATTTTTCATTTCATTTTGAGTCCATTTTAATCTGGTATGTGGAAGGTTGTGCGTTCAAGTCCTGGTGGGGCCTTTTTTCAGTTTGTGTTTTGTTCTGCTCTGCAGTCTGATTTATAAAGCTTGCTCACACAAAAAACAAGGTGTGAAACTGGTGTCCGCCACTTCCCAAGTAAAGGTTGTGATTTATAAACATAAAACATAGTCAGAATGTGTGCAGTGGTGCGCTAACTCTGAACCTAGCGCACGGACACTTTGAAGACGTGGGAAAACGACGGTGCCGATGGTGAGGTGGTGAATTGAAGCAAGATTATTCTCATACATTTAATCTGCTGACATATCAGAGTTCTAGATCCACATAATCATACCCAAGCCTACTGTGTTATGCAGTGTTGTGCTAGTTACTGAAAAAAAGTTACTATTTTGATTACTTACACTAAAAAGTAATGCGTTACTGGAAAAAGTAACTTTTGAGTTTCTTAGAATTAAAGAATGTATTATTTTTTTGGGTCATTAGTGTCTGTACAGCTTCATATCAGTGCTGTAATAATATAATAATCCACTGTTGATCAACTGTGACCCTGTATTAACATTGTTTTGGATAAAAGCCTCTGATAAATGAAATGTTATTGTATCAAATCCTACAGTTTCTAATCATTTACATTCACTGTACTTTCACAGTACATTCAAGTGTTCTTTCAATGCCAGTTTATTTACCTGAGATCAGCAGAAACTGAAAATGTTACAAGGAATTGTGAAATAAATAACACAAAACAACCTGAATATTATTCAAAATCAAAGATCAAAAATTAAAGTGGCTTCAGCATCATAAAAAGGTTGTGTTGAGCCTTAGATTGTTCCCTTACAGCTTAAGTACAAAAACTAGCGATAATGTTCAACATAAACACAAAAAAGCAATTTATTCTGAATTAACATTTAGAATAATTTTATGACAGTTTATGAGGTCAGATGTACAGTAAATATCCATTTTTTTGGGGGGGGGGGGGGGGGCGGACAACAAATTTCTGTATTTAAAACATGATTTACTGTCACTCAGTGTTCTATATTTCCAAAAATGAACATAATCTGTAACCACTAACGGCCCTGCTTCAGTCTGAGCAACAATTAGCCATGTAGGTAGAAGCTTAGAACATTTTTATTTGTTCTGGCTTTGTGATTTTCAGAGAAAAGTGGCTTAAGAGGTTAAGTTGTGCTTGAGCGGGTTTGTCACTCCCTCTTATTTCTGTCATTGCTCAGATGCGTTTCCAATTGGTCATTTTGTCACTGTGTGTTTTTATTTATCTTTTGATTCAGGAGCAGCAGGATGGTGCTTCTGATTGAGCTCATTTCTGAGGGAGTCCACAGCAGAAGCAGCATGGGTGCATCGTCTCAGCCAATTTATTGAGTTTTTGTGTTTATAAGAGGCTGTTACTTCTGCCTGCTGCCTTCCTCTCTGTGCTTGGGTCCTCGTCACACTCTGACAGTAGATAAAACAGCAAAGAAATATGACCAGCAATCACAACATCCACTTGAACACCAGTTATTTACCTTTCCAGAAGCTCACACAGCGAACAAAACCTTAAACCTGAAGAGATATTTCACGTCGCTTCTGTTTGTGTGCTGACGTGTGTGTGTTCTGTTCAGACTCTAACCCTCGGCCAAGAAGAAAGCCTTGACCCGTTTCCTGTAACCATGGTGATAGGAAGTCACATTCTGGCATTGTGTATCAGGGAAGTGCGGCTTCCTGAAGTTTCCTCTGACTTTCTGAAGCCTGGATATTCCCCTTTAGTCCTGGAAAGCTGAATCCTGATCGTTTACCGTTCGGCACAAGCTCCACAATATCTCCTTCACATTGGAAAACCGTAAGTTGAAAAGTGATTTTTAAAGAATAAGACATTTTACACTTAAAGCATTTTGATGGAATGCAGGCTTGTTTAGAGTGTACGAATAGACTCCAGGAGGAGTAGAAAGTGAACGGATTGCAAAACGTGTTTTTCAAAGTGAGGATAATTTCTGTTAAATAAACTTCATATTTTAAGTTTTTGTTCTCGATTAATAAGGGTTTTAAAAACCAATAATGAAGGAGGCTGCTAAGTTACACGCACTACTGTGACACTGTTGCTTTAACTCTTTGGTGTCAGGAGCAAAAATAATAATAAGAACCTAGTAATTACTCTTTTGTTTTTTATACTTTGATATTGTTGTTATACCTTTTGTGGGATTAAAATTGGCTTTAAAATGTGCTATTATTGGGGTCGTGTCTTTATCTAATTTGTCTTTTTGTTTTGTTTTAAATATTTACACATTTAAAATCAATTTAATAGTGTAAGATTTTCTTAAGCAACATTTGACTAAGGAGAAAAAAAAATGAGGCAGTAAACATGAGCAAATTCTTCAATTTCCTAAAACGGAAAGTGTCATATTCTTTTGCTGTATTACCACCACCAAAAAAGTAACTATTCATTTGTTTGTCTGTTACCTAACAGACCTTTAACAAAATTGTAACCAACGATAGACCTTTTGCCATGAAAGATTCCATTAGATTTTGAAGGGGATCCAAATCCGTGTACCCTTTGTTCTGTGGTTATTCCCTTTTAAAACCAAATCAGATTAACAAATAAACAGTGTGGTTATTTTATTTTATTGATTTAAAACCAAAACAGAAATACAGAAAAATCTAAAACCAGATAAGCAACCGTTTTCTGTTTTAAAATTAAAAGGGTAAAGTTACGGTAATAGGAGGGTCAAAGGGATCCTCAAACCAAATGCTTATTAAATTTGGTGCACCTCTAAATAAAGACTGCTGTTGGTGGATCAGCAAAAATAGTTTTCCTTCTCCTCCTTCGATTCTTGCACACAGTAAATGGGTCTAGGGGGTCACCAACACGGTGCCCGAGGGCCCCAGGTAGCCCACATGTACCGTGTGAGGGGCCCTCAGGATCTCTAGTCAACAACCAGCTTCATCGAAAATCTGATTTACTTTCCAGGATTCAAACTCACAAAGATAAATACAGATGACAGATGAAATTAGTACTTAGAAAAGTTCAATATTAGGAGAAATAAAGTGTTTCATGTTGAAACCTTAACATTTCCTACCATAGTTGAAGAGCAACTAAACCCCAAACTCACTTTTTTTCTGCTGAATACATAAATATTACATATATATATATATATGGGTATTAGGTAGTGCTGTTGATTGATCCTAGTCCAACTTTTAATATTTTAGTGAAAGTATTTAAATTTTGCGTATTGCTGCTATTACAAGCAGATTTTGCTATTGGATTGCCCTGCATCATTAACTTTGACTGTTAGCTCCGCCCTTTCTATAAAAGCTAAGAGGAGGAAGCAGGGTTTCCTCCAATCACAGCCCTCACACACAGTGTGCGTATCCCTGGCTGTCTCTGCGTATGCACGAACGTGTATGGGGGTGGATCGCTTCTAAATTCATGCGTACCAGTCCAACGTGCACCTGCACGTCTGCACGTCTGATCTACATTTTCCATAGACTTAGAATGAGTACACGGGCACAATGACTGGTGCGTATGAATTTAGAAGTGATCCACCCCCAATAAACATGCATGTACTTATTGCTGCTGTGTGTGTGTGTGTGTGTGTGCGTGTGTGTGGCCGTGGTGTTCTGAGGCTCATGGCGAGAGTAGAACAGGGACTGTTTGTGAGTAATAGACCATCTGTGGGGTTGTGTGCTGTGTATTGAGTTGGTAGTTGAGCAGGCAGCGCTCTGTTACTGCCAGTGTAGACCGGCTGTCTGAGTGGGCGTGTCTTACTGCGTCAAGAATAATGCCAATAATCAAGGCCTTTAGTATTTTAGTATTTAAGAAGTGCTTTTCTAATATAGCCCTTCTTACTGTACTGTACCTATGAAGCAGTGACGTGCCGTGAGCACAAGGGTTGGGTAGGCAGTGCATTGCAAATCGAGACCACCAATGACAATTCCATATGTTTCTGCTGGCAAGTGTTAATTTAACAAAGTCATCTCAATGCGCTTATCAAAATATAAAATTCATAATAAGAAAGAAAAAACTTAACAAGATTTACATGAACAAGCATTTAGCCATCTAACAAAATCAACATCTTAAAACGCCTTTAAAAAAACATAAACAATTATTTAATAAAGCCTCCAAACTCTCCCAACGAGATACAGTATATCTCATGACACGACAGCACGTCCGTTGTTTGTGTTGGAAACACAGAAACATGGAGAAAATGGCAACAACAACAACTCAGAACAGCCTCAGTGAGGAGCATCCACAAAGCCAATCCTACCATTCACTGTGAAAAATACAAACAATTTTCTGACTTTACCTTTGCTGAAGGTCTGGTAACTCAGCTGTTGGTCTCCATGTTTTAAAAGCTGTCATTTTACCTCAAAAGAAAGTTTCTCTATCGTCTCTCGCGCTGTCATCCTGCCTGTGGTGTTATCCACCCCACTAGCTAGAGAACGTAGCAGCAGCGGTCACATGGGATCAATTCACTAATGTACTGTGAACTTACGTATAGCATTTAGCATAGCGCGGTTACGTCCAAAGGCAGCGTAGAGAGCTGCCTTTGGACGTAAATGGTTATCATCTTAGGGAACTGACTGCGCATGCGCAAACACATAAAAACACGCAATGGGAACAGAGGCAGAGCAGCCGTGTGCTTTTGGGAGAGGGGTGTGGCCTCCTCCTGCCTTACAGCGGAGTGAGACTGTGCAGCTGTTCCAGAAAATAGTAATTTGGGCTATGAAACGCACAAAATGCAAACACTTTCAAGGTAGTACTTAAAGGTACTGTAGGCTATTGGAAATGGAAAATAAATAATTTATAATTATATTGTAATTAAAACAAATAATCAAAATATCAATTCACCCTTGGGTAGGCACTGCCTACCTTGCCTACCCTGACTTCACGTCACTGCTATGAAGTAGCTCACAGTTTCAGAAAGGTTGGTGACTCCCAGTCCAGGGATAGAGCAGCCAATATTTAAAGAGAGGGTGTTCTAAGGGTAGGGCAACTGTCGACTTCCAATTTAGTTTATTAGATTAATCTATTAAAATTATGATAAAGCTGTTATTAAGTCAGCGATAATCAACATGTGGTTCTGTAGGTCTTAATCTTAGTTCATATTCCCCCAGAAAATCTTGAGAGGGAGAAACTTTTTAACCCCTTTTTACCTTTTTTCTTTGGCCATTATGCTTCTTTCCTCTCTTTTTTGCCCCTTTTCCAAAAGATTTCACACTTTTTTTTTTTTTTTTACATTTTTCTGAATTTAGCTTTCTTTTGCCAATAAATATCCCTTTTTTCTCATTTTTTGTCCTCTTTTGCAAGTTCTTTTTGTATTGTTTTCCACTTTTCATCCAAATAAACTACCTGTTGCTCAATAAAGGGGAGTGGTGGCCTCGAGGTTAAGGAAGCTGGGCTTGTAATCGGAGGGTTGCCGGTTCAAGCCTCACCTGGGTCATCACTGTGGGATGTTGAGCAAGTCCCTTAACCCCGAACTGCTCCCCAGGCGCCGCAAAATGGCTGCCCACTGCCCCTCAGGGATGGGCTAAATGCAGAGGACAAATTCCATTAATGTAATAACATTACATGGCCAATTAAAGGCAAAAGCCCCAATTTAATCTTTGATCTTTTTTTAAATAACACTTTTTTTCCTTTTTTTCTACATTTTGTCTCTTTTTGTTTGACATTTTTGCCATTTTTCTCTATTGTCTGCCACATTTTGCTCATTTAAGCTTTTTTTTCCATTACATACCACCTGTTTCCTCTTTTTTGTTGTTTTTTTTTTGCCACTTTTGGACCATTTTTTGCCACTTGTTACTAATTTTTTGTCACTTTACTTACACTTTACTCATCGCTGTTAAAGGAGCATCGGGCAGGATTTTGAAATCAGACTGCATAGTGACACCACGGTGGTTAGTGTAACTGCAGCCATCAGCCCAGCCACTGCGGAGGCACGCATCAACTGTTTGGTTATCACTAAGCACAGCTGATAATGTGTATAGAGGATGGACACCCGACCAAAACCCCGACAGGACCCGACGGCACCTGACGGGTCGGGTTCGGACAGATATTTAAAACTGGTGGTTTTGGTTTGGTCACATAGTGTCGTTTGCGCTGCAGCGTTCTTCTTTTCTTGCTGCTATTGCTGATTCACGGTGCAGGGAGAATGGAGCAGAGGACAATTATAAAGGAATACACCGTTGAAACATTACTTTTTCTGCACAATACCATGGATTATCTTTATCTTTGATACATGGATTATGTAAATAGATCTGATGGGTCTCTTGTCTGCACTGTGCCCCTGTTTGTTTCACTTTTGCTTTCATATCACTCTGTTCCCCGTGCAGCTTTGGGGCTCTCTGATCACTGTCTGATTCATCTCATCCCCACCTACAGGCATAAGTTTAAATCTGCTAAACCTGTAGTAAGGACTGTAAAGAAATGGACAGAGGAGTCAAAGCAGGAGTTACAGGACTGCTTTGACTGCACTGATTGGAGTGTTTTTGAAGCTGCATCAGACAACCTAGATGAACTGACTGACACTGTGACATCTTACATCAGCTTCTGTGAGAACATGTGTGTGCAGACCAAGACTTTCTGCACATACAACAACAACAAACCCTGGTTCACACCTCAACTCAGGATGCTGCGTCAGGCTAAGGAGGAAGCCTACAGGAGTGGGGACTGGGTCCTGTTTAAGCAGGCCAAGTACACTCTATCTAGGGAGATCAAAGTAGCCAAGAGGTGCTACACTGAGAAGCTAAAACAAAGCTTCTCAAACAAAGTCCCTTCTGAAGTGTGGAAAGGCCTGCGTGAAGTCACCAACTACAGGAAACCCTCCCCCCACCCTGCAGGTAACAAAAGACTGGCTGAAGACCTGAATAGCTTTTACTGCAGGTTTTCTCACCCACCCCCCAGCTCATTAGCATCAGCCCATCACCTGGACTCTGCCCTTCCTGCTCCCCCCACTCCCCCCCCTACCTCACCCTCTGACCCCCCACCTACCCTGAAGATCAATGAAAGAGATGTGTGCCAGCTATTCAAGAGTCAAAAGATCAAAAAGGCTCCAGGACCAGACGGAGTGTCTCCCTCCTGCCTGAAAGCCTGTGCTGAGCAGCTGGCCCCCATCTTCACACGGATCTTCAATACATCACTGGAGCTGTGTGAAGTACCATCCTGCTTCAAAAGCTCCAGCATCATCCCAGTCCCAAAGAAACCTGCCATCACAGGACTTAATGACTATCGACCCATTGCCCTGACGTCCGTAGTCATGAAGTCCTTTGAGAGGCTGGTTCTGAGCCACCTGAAAAAGATCACAGGACCCCTGCTGGACCCCCTGCAGTTTGCCTATCGGGCAAACAGGTCTGTCGAGGATGCAGTCAACATGGGACTGAACTACATCCTGCATCACCTCGACTCCCCAGGGACCTACGCTAGGATCCTGTTTGTGGATTTCAGCTCTGCGTTCAACACCATCATCCCGGACATCCTTCACCAGAAACTCACCCAGCTCACAGTGCCAGCCTCCACCTGTCAGTGGATCACCAACTTCCTGACTGACAGGAAGCAGCAAGTAAGGCTGGGAAGCATCACATCCAGCACCCGGTCACTCAGCACTGGCGCCCCTCAGGGGTGTGTTCTCTCCCCACTGCTATTCTCCCTCTACACCAATGACTGCACCTCAGGGGACCCCTCTGTGAAACTCCTGAAGTTTGCAGACGACACCACCATCATCGGTCTCATCAGGGATGGGGACGAGTCTGCCTTCAGACGGGAGGTGGAACAGCTGGCTCTCTGGTGCAGTCAGAACCACCTGGAACTGAACCCACTCAAGACTGTGGAGATGACAGTGGACTTCAGGAGAAATCCCCCCCCACTCACCCCCCTTACCATTCTGAATAGCAAAGTGGCTACCGTGGACTCCTTCAGGTTCCTGGGATCCACAATCTCACAGGACCTGAAGTGGTTCTCCCACATAGACACAACCAGGAAAAAGGCACAGCAGAGGATGTACTTCCTGCGTCAGCTGAGGAAGTTCAACCTGCCCCAGGAGCTGCTGATAATATTCTACACCTCCATCATTCAGTCTGTTCTGTGCACCTCCATCACTGTCTGGTTTGGATCTACAACCAAACTAGACAGACACAGACTACAAAGGATAGTCAGGACTGCAGAAAAGATCATTGGTGTTGATCTGCCCTCCATCCAAGACTTATACCTGTCCAGGGTCAGGAAACGGGCAGGTAGCATCACTGCAGACCCCTCACACCCTGCACACAATCTGTTTAAACTCCTCCCCTCAGGCAGACGCTACAGATCACTGTACGCCAAAACTTCCCGCCATAAAAACAGTTTCTTCCCTCAGGCTGTCACTCTGATCAACACTAAACAGTCAAAGGGTGTCGGACCTGTTTCTGTTACTGTGAAATAACATGGAACTAAACATATCAACCCTGGAACAACCTTGTCACTGTGAATGTTCATGGACATAATTTTTTTTCATTTAGATGTTCACCTATTTGCACTACTCATCAATGCACTACTGCACTATTATCTTGTTATTATTATTATTGTATTCTTATTTTATTCATTATTATTATTATTATTATTATTATTATTATTATTATTATTATTATTATCTTGTTATTTTTATTTAGTTTGCACATATTAGTCTAACTACTCTTATATTTATGTTTATACTTCTTTTTTCTTTTTCTTTTTTCTTTTTTCTTTTTCTTTTATTTTTCTTTATTTCTTTTTCTTTATTCTAGTTGATTGTTATTATTTAATGTTATACTACCTGAGAGAGCACAGGTCACCAAAAGAAATTCCTCGTGTGTATTCATACACCCCTGGCCAATAAAGTTGATTCTGATTCTGATTCTGATTCTGATTCTGATTCTGATTCTGATAGCCATGCGCTGATCTGATGTTGACATTAGCAGTTGTTGATGAAAAATGAGGTTTTCACTGTTGGGTCGGACTTGGACGAGAAAATGCGGCCCGATCCGCACTCCAACTGTGACATGGTTATTTATTTACTCCCCATTCATGTGACTATTTACTGCAAGACCTGTGCACATGCCTCTGCGTACATCTGTGGAACCAAACAGTAGTTTACTCCAACTTGTCTTTTTTCATTCTTTTTTATTTCCGGGTTATTGGGACGGTTCTCAAAGCCGTTGTGAACGCGCACCAGCGTCATTTGACGTCATCATCAGCGTCATTTGACATCACGTCCACAGAATTGGGCGGGAAAATCAGACTCCGAAAAGTAGTACAAAATGTATCACATAATCTTTTCAAGGCAATAGTTTGAAATATGTGTGAACTCATTCGCTTTGGTTTAGAGTGCTTCATCAGCCATTAGCATTAAAAAAACTTAAAATGAATGTAATTTTTTTCTCAAATCCTGCCCTATGCTCCTTTAACTGTTTGTTTACCGTCTCTGAATGGCGGCTTCGTCAAATAGCTGGCTATGATTGGCTTGATCACCATTCAATCAATCTAACTGGACCAATACGTTTTTAACAATTAATCCCTCTGTAAAAAGTGAGTGGTGGTGTCGCATCCCCCGAATCCCCCACAGCTAAGACGCACTGCCCTGGTCTACACTAAATATCTGTCTTTGTATTTGTACCTCTGACTCCATCTACTTCCAACCAGGTGACGCGCCACCTCAGGGATGCCACTTTGGCATCATTTCACCAGACGTGAAGCTGCTGGACCCGGAAACACTTCTTCAGTCCTGCTGAGCATCATCCAGCCTGTCATCAATCCAAAGAGCAGAATGGATGAACCCCTCCTGTTTCCATCTCCTCCACCTCCGAGGAGCTGCAACTCGTCGGCATCTGTGGAGAAATGGTGCTGGAACCTGGATGTGAGGTTGCTGGTTCTGCTGGTGACTGTGGTGGGAGCGCTGGTCCTGCTGCTGCTCTATAAATTCTTACACCTCCGACACAGGCAAGCGCCCTTAATGCATTTACACCTCAAACCTCACAATGCTCCCTTTGAATGAGGTTAAAGGAATGTATATCACTATTGCAAAACCATTATAAAGGGAATTCTTCATATTACTACCCCTTTAACAAATCGGGGCCAGTTACAGACGGCTTGCTCACATCCTTTTAAAAGTCAGATAGCGTTATTGGATAATAATAATAATGTAACATTTATTGATCACCGTAGTGAAATTATTCTCTGCAATTTTACCCATTTTCCCAGAAGGGTATCAGTGGGCTGCCAACTGCAGCCGCCCGGGGAGCAGTTGGATTGGGGTTCAGGGACTTGCTCAACATCCCACAGTGTTGGCCTGGGTGAGACTCGAACCGGCCACCCTCCGATTACAAGCCCACTGTCTATAGCCACTAGGAAAGGAAAATGGCGTGTAGTACAGTACAGAAAAATCCACTTTTGCAGTGTTTTTGAAAACATATGAGGTAACTTGAGTGTCCACCGGCACAAAGAATGTAAAATAAACCCATCCAGTCCTTTGTTTGTGGTCTGTGTAAGTCTTACAACACATAGAAAAGTGCTCCGTTTCAAATGTTCTCAGTTTGTGATGTCACAAGTTGAATTGACTGTGTTGTCTCCCGCGGAAGAGAGGGGTGGGGGAGGGGGAGGAAAACGGAGTGCTCTGAAAGCGCTGGTTTATACAGGGTCATAAACCTCCCCCTGTTGCTTGATTCATGTTATGTTTTGACCAAACCCTAACCCAAGTAGAATATCAACATGTGCTAATTTTATCTTAAACTCGCGGAAACACATTTCATGTCGTTATTTTGGAGATTTTCAGAGACCCGCCATTGCGCTACTGACTCAACTTCCGGGTGACTTCAAAACAAGAGCCCTATTTAGAAAAGTGTTAAAAACTAGCTGGTCCCAAGACCATTTTACGTTCCGCTCGCAATTCATCATGGGGCGGTTGACTACGAGTAGTGTGCCCACCGTGCATACTTCAAAAATGTCCCAATATAGTATACATCTGGGTATTTCTTGCGTACTCAATTTTTCCATACGACATACTCATTTTAACGACAGACTTAGTATGAGTAGTATGTTAGTATGGGATTTTGAACACAACCCAGGTCTTCTGGCACATTTTTGATCCAATAGTGAACCTCGTTAGCTATTACTATTATTTAGCTATTACTGTATGTCGCTAACCATGAAACGAGAACTGATTCAGTGCAAATTGTTCCAGAGGTGAAATTGTTCCTTCTTGCTGTCCTTTCCAGTGTCGATTCTTTGCATCATCTGATGTGTTTCTCTGCAGGCTGAGGTTGGCCCAGGCCAGGCACGCTTTGGAGTACTTCAGCTTCTACCACTGCGCCACGTACACGCTCAAACAGGCCACGCCTCTTCAAGACACACCAACCAAGAACGGCTGCGTTCCTAAACCCGACCTCCCTCCTCAGACCACAGCAATCACGCCAACACCTGCGACCGCCCCCACACGCCGTCTGTCCTGCTCACCTCTGCCCCCGCTGCCACCTCCTGCCCCGCCCATCCACGCTCTCGTCCTACCCGTCCTGTCCGTCCCCCTGCCTCTACCCGTCCCGCCCAGCCCTCACCTGTCCTGGGGAGCCTGCTCGGACGCAGACGTTTACTCCCGGATCGGAGCGTTCAGGCCTTCCAGGCTTTCCAGCCAGTCCAGCCAATCCACAGTCATCCTGTTTGAGCACTCGTCTCTCTGAACTCAACAATTGAAAACAACAAAATGATTTTTTGATGGAGCCTTTAAAGATTCTGCTTTTATGGATCTTGACCCTGCTCATCCTGATGCGCTACACGCTAAGCTAACCAGAACATGTGTTACAGGTTGCTTCAATCTCAGAGGAAGACAGAACATTTACCTTCTGCAACATGTGGAACGCAAAGATTCATTTCTAACTTTCCTCATCCCTCACCAACATTTGGATGGAATATGAAATGGTCGCTGCAAAGACTGGAAAAAACAAACAAAAAAAGACTGAAAAATGTGAAGATATTTTTCAGTTTCTAAAATGTCATTCATTGATGTTTCCATTTTGGCAGTTAAACAGTTCAATGTCAAACTTGCATTAATGCATATTGGGTTCTAGTTTGTACAGTTAAAAATACATTTTTATGCACAGACAAGCCTTGGAATTGAACCACCACCTATGGATGAATTTTATATCTGTGGCAACATTATTGATTGTTGTCTGAAAACATTCCCACTGGATGGAAAATCTGTAACTTTCCTTAAAAAGTCGCTGTGAAAACAAAGACATTTGGAATGAATATGAAACAGCCGCTGCACAGATTGTTGAAGGTCGTTCGTTTCCAGTTTTCATATTTAGTTGGTTGTCGAATGGGCTTAATTTAATTTGTCCGGTTACACAAATCTTATGTTTGTCAGCAAAGTAGATTTAAAGTCCTTCTTTAGGGAGATATTTTCAAAAACAGGTTACATCATATTACTTTATTTGTTATTTTTGTTTGCTTGAGTGTTAGTACATTTAGTAACAAGCATTTCTTTATCGGTGATTAGATCAATTAGAAATATTCTGAGCATTGCTAGATTTTTATTTGTACAGGTCAAGGTCCAAAATCTTCTGTGTGAATGCATGGGACTGATGAATTTTAAGACTGTGTCATTTGTGACGTGTGTGAGATCAAGTTTCTTGCTGTATTTACTTTATTTTGATTGTTGGTTACAGCTAACCATTCAAAACAAATCATTAAAGAGACAAAATTGGACAATGATCAACATCAAACTTTGTATTAAACTAGAACTGAATCGACAAACACGTCATCAGAGACACAAAGAACATTCACCCTGACCTCCGGCGGGTCCTCGACCTCCTGTTCATGCCGATTGCGGAGGAAAAGAGGCTCGACCTCGGTGAGGGTGAGCTTTAATCCAGTGGCAAAAATGTACAGAACACCTGCTGCGAATTTCAAACAGCACGACAACAAACAGAAAGTCAGTGTTTGATGTCGCACTTAAAATGAGTGAAAGTGAAAGATGGAGGGAGCGATGTCAGCGAGGAGCAGATGGAGAGATGTTCATGAATGAACAAAAACAGTGAAATGACACAGAAACGCACTGTAATGTTATTTTTAGACCAAATGTGAAGCTGTGTAACAAAGCAGATGTTTTTTATGGAAAAAAATCTTTAATTTCACAAAGTAAACATACATTTTGGAAATACTTTAGTAGGTTTTTAAAGTATCTCTACTTTTCTGAAGTATTTATATTTTGTCAGAATTTCTACTTTTAGTTTTCCACAAATATCAGTACTTTTTACTATTTTTCTTTATTGTTTTTTAGATTTTTTTGACATTCCAAACTTGCAGCTGGGTTGCCAGGTTTGGCTTGAAGGAAGCTGTTAAACTGGGATTTTAGTGGATTTTTGATAGTCAGTCGTATCTGCCTTTGCACATTGGTGAACAAACGATCAAATAAGCACGAAACAGAGAACAAAGGTTTTAATATTTAACAAGCGTAACTGAGTTTAAAAAAATTGGTAAATGAGGACATATGGTGTAAAGTACACTGTTTCCTAGTGGAAAGCCTCATCAGTGCTGTTTATAATTATTTTCTGTCTCCAATTGAGCAGCTTTAAGAGCCAATCCTATGGGGTGCCAAGTGTAAAAATTTAGTATGAAAGTTGTTGCTAACACATTTATCTCACTTTTCTCATATTTAGCACATTTCCCTACATTTAACACATTTAACCACATATAGAGGTAAAAAAAAAAGGCATTAAATCTAAATATTTAAATCTAAATCTAAATGGTATATGTTATATCTAAATGTTAAATCTATATCTAAATATTTAATCTAAATCTAAATGTTATATATCATATCTAAATGCTAAATCTTATATGTAAATGTTAAATCTTAATATTAATTCTAAATCTAAATATTAAATCTAAATCTAAATGTAAATATTATATGTTAGATAAGGAACTCTTCAATCCCTAAACCTTACCCTTTTAAGCACAGTTCCTTATCTATTCAGCTGCCGTAACCACATGAAAACCAGGAGATCTCAGCATGTTGCATCAAATAAACAAACATTGACAAAATACAGCATTAAAATACAGTTAATAAATAATGAAGTTAAAATACAGTTACATTAAAATAACTGTATTGCACTGTTGTGTTGGGAGTGTACTGTGAAGTGCAGCTAGTACACCGCAGCCGGGAGAAAACCAGCCGTACATATCACCCAGGCATTCATCAGTGAAGAGGTGGGTGGGAGTGGCTTGGTTGAGGTTACAAGGGGCATATGTGTAAAACATTTAGTTTCAACATTTAGATTTATATTTAACATTTAGATTTCATATTTAAATTTAGATTTAAACATTTAAATTTAGATTAAACGTTTCGATTTAGATTTAACATTTAGATTTAACAGATAATATTTACATTTAGATTTAAACATTTAGATTTAGATTTAAGGTCTTCAGGAGCTACTTGCCGCTGCGGCTACATTTTCATCACTTTTCTGTTCTCCTGTCATGAAGAAGGAAACATAAAACCAATGTTTGTTCAGTCTTCCAGTCTGTTGAGGTTGTGAGGACTTGGTCACTAATCCGTCTGACAGCAGCAAACCTGCAGGAAGAATCCTCAGGTGAAATTTACCTTCATAAAATGCACACAGTGGATCCCTAACGTGTGTGCAGCAGGACATTAAGTTTTTAAGTTCAAAATAACAACACAGGCGAGGAAAAGTAATATATATATATATATAATATCATCAACATTCATGTCAGTATTTAGACCAGGGGTCACCAACCTTTCTGAAACTGTGAGTTATACTTCATAGTTACTGTATGTTGGAGTCAATTGCAGTTTTTCCCCACCACAATTACGTCTTCAATGATCCATGTTCAATTACAACACTATTATGATTACGATGACCAGCAGTTTTCCCAATTATAATTAAAATTACAATTGTTATTTTTCACCTGAAAGTCAAATACAATGACGTCCTCAATTACTAAAGTTTAATTACAATAAATTAGCCTTTTATAAATATACCCATAAAACATAACCTTCCTCTTGTGTTTCTCTTTCTGTTAGAATCTCTTATAATAAAGGCTCGGTTTCTATTCATGTCTTAAATCATTTGTAAAAAAACAAAAAATGAAATAAAATAAATGTAATTTATGATTCAATTTGTTTTTTATCTCTTGGTTACATTGTTCGGCTTCCTTATCCATGAAAATATTGGTATTGATATTTTTGGTGTGGGCATCTGAGTCTGTTTCATGTCAGTATAATCCTAGATTTATGTATTTTTTTGAAATTGTAAAATGGTAGTGGGAAAAGTTGATATGAAACATATTTTAATAATGACTACGTATGTGTAAGACATAGAACTGTAACATGGTTCCACAGTTTTGTGTTTGCATAATTAAACTGTAAATAACAGTTTTTGTTGAGTTTCCATACCAATTACATTTATTAAGTCAATTATCTGAAATCAATTACAATTCAAATACAATTACAATTACAAAAATATATGTGTGCGTATAATATCTTATATACTGTATATAATAAAACCGTTTAAAATCCAATCATTCAAGGTGTAAAAGTACAACAACATGTGACTTAAATCACTTTATTGTTAGGAGGGAGGTGGGGGAGGTGGGGTTACAAAAAAAGAAACCAACTCTTTTTTACATGTAAAACCTAAAAACCATATTTTATGACAAAGAAAATCAAAAACATTTACAAAATAAAAAAAACAAACCAGAGTATCATGTGTGAAAATACAAAAAATCAATCAATCAATAGACAATTGAACAGATTTACAGAATAAAAGCACAAAACTATTTTTGTTTTGTGAAACCTAAAACCTATGTTTTATGAGAAACACATTTACAGAATAAAAGTGTGTGTGTGTGTGTGTGCGTGTGCGTGTGCGTGTGCGTGTGCGTGTGTGTGTGTGTGTGTTAAAGTTTACAGAGTTCAGCAGTATCTCCAACATCCCAAACCCAGAGTCCGAGGTGTAGCGGCTCAGTGAAGGTGGTGTTCACTCTGTGGAGGAGAGTCATTGTGTCACAGATGCTGTAGAAGCTCAGAATACCTGCTGTGTGATCCACGTACACTCCTATCCTGGAGGAATGAGGACCTGGGACTGTAGTGCTGATGTTGTTGTGATTAAATGTGTAATTGTTTGTAGTACATTTTAAAGACCATGATTTGTTATTATAACCAAGTATACTTTCATTCCCTGCTCTGCTGATACTCTTGTATGAAACAGCTACACAAACTACTCTCCCTCTCCACTCCACCTCCCAGTAACAACGTCCAGTCACACTCTCTCTGCTCAGGACCTGATAATGATCAGTGAATCTGTCTGGATGAGGAGGATGATCCTGATCTTCTTTCATTACTGTTACTTTTCTGTTTCCTTCTGATAAACTGAGCTGAATGAAAGCTGTGTTTGGATCCAGAGTGATTTCCTGTGAATACTTTAAGAATCCAGCTCTGCTCGTCGGCTCTGGTTGTAAAACATCCACTCTCTCCACAGTGTGACAGACTTTGGTCCAGTCCTCCATCAGGACTTTGTGGAGATGTTCTCTGAGCTCTGACACAGCTGCTGTCACCTCCTCAAAGCAGTTCTCAGGACCTGTGATGATGGAGGAGTGTGTGGACACACTGAGCGCTGACAGGGAGCTGTAGCTGAGGACAAACTGGATGTGATCCTCAGTGTGGGAGAGCTGCTGCAGCTCAGCGTCTCTCTTCTTCAGCTCACTGATCTCCTGCTCCAGCTTCTCCTGAAGAGCTCGGACTGCACTCACTTCAGTCTGCTGCTTGGATCGGACCTCCTTCTTCAGCTCAGACCTTCTGTCCTGGAGGAGACGGATCAGCTCAGTGAACATCTGCTCGTTGTGCTCCACTGTCTGATCAGCAGAGACGTTGATGGTCTTCACCTGCTGTTTCAGCAGCTCCACATCTTCCTCTCTGTCCTGGATGTTCTTCTGGATGTCAGCTCGACTCTCCTGCAGCTCTCTCTGCTTCTCAGTTCTTTCTGCTGCAGCTGAAACCGTGTCGTGGCCTTTATGTTCATCCATGGAGCAGAGAAAACAGATACACTGCTGATCAGTGCGGCAGAAGATCTTCATCACCTCATCATGACGAGAGCAGATCTTCTCCTGCAGCTTCTCAGATGGATCCACCAGCTTGTGTCTCTTGAATGCAGCAGATTCATGATGAGGCTGAAGATGTTTCTTACAATAAGAGGCCAGACACACCAAACAGGACTTGTAGGCCTTCAGTTTCCTTCCAGTGCAGAAATCACAGGCCACGTCTTCAGCTGTAGCGTAGCTTTCAACAGCAGGAGCATCGTGACGTCTGCTCTTATTTATCTTCTCCACTACTTCTGCCATCATGGTGTTTTTCCCCAGGACAGGCCTCGGTGTAAACGCCTCTCTGCACTGAGGGCAACTGTAGCTGTTCTTCACAGCCTCTCCATCCCAGAAGCTGCTGATACACGTCCTGCAGTAGCTGTGTCCACAGGGAACGGTCACCGGCTCCTTCAGGAGGTTCAGACAGATGGAACAGGAGAAGGTCTCTCCGTACAGATCAGCTCCTTCCTGCTCCATTTCACAAGTCCCAGTGTAACTGCCTCTCCCTGAAAACCAGTCTGAGCGTCTGAGTGCAAAGCTACTTTACAGCATGAGTCAGCACTTCCTGGTTATACCCACAGACAAAGTGCAGATCTGAGGGGGTGGAGCCAAGAGCTGAGAGAGAATGTTGTTGTTAATCCAGGAAATGAAGGTGTTTCACTGATTCTCAGTTTGTACATGACCATCTGAAACTGGTGTTTAATGTCCTAAATGCAAACTAGTTTAAAAAACCTCTTCTTAACATTTTCCATAACTCCTGGTACATGAAGGTCAGTTTAAACTTATTTTAGCTTTTGAAAATATGATTGTTTTTGTTCTTCACAATGCAGCAAATAAAAGTAAAAATATTGTTACTAAATATCTTAAATCTCTATTATTTTTTGTAATAAAGAGTTAAACTTTAATTTATAGCTCAAATCTTTTTCAAAACATATATTTTATTTGAATGTATATTTAAAATGCATATTTTACTGATATTTATTATTTTTATCCATTCGATGATGATGATGATGATGCTATTATTACAGGTAGATGTGGGCTGCAATTTTCCCAATTACAATTAAAATTACAATAAATTTTTTTCACCTTAAAGTCAATTACAATGACGTCCTCAATTACTAAAATTTAATTACAATAAATGAGCCTTTTATAAATAACCTCATAAAACATAACCTTCCTCTCATGTTTCTCTTTCTATTACCATCTCTTATAATAACGGCTCAGTTTTGATCCACGTCTTAAATCAGTTGTAAATTACAAAAAAACTAAATGTTATTTATGATTCAGTTTGTTTTTCATCTCTTGGTTACATTGTTAGACTTCCTTATCCATTAAAATATTGGTATTGATATTTTTGGTGTGGGCATCTGAGTCTGTTTTGTGTCAGTATAATCCTAGATTTAAATATTATTTTAATTGTAAAATGGTAGTGGGAAAAGTTGATATGAAACATATTTTAATAATAACTACATATGTGTAAGACATAGAACTGTAACATGGTTCCCCAGTTTTGTGTTTGATAATTAAATTGTAAATAACAGTTTTTGTTGAGTTTCCATACCAATTACATTTATTAAGTCAATTATCTGAAATCAATTACAATTCAATTACAACAGCAGCAGATGTTTTTTAATTATAATTATGTCATAATTTAATATTATAATTGGGTTAGCACTGTAAGCACTCTATTTAGACAGTATATGTGTGTGTATAATATATTATATACTGTATATAATAAAACAGTTTAAAATCCTATCATTCAAGGTGTAAAAGCACAAAAACAACATCAACAACAAGTGACTTCATTCACTTTATTGGTTACAGTTGGATTTTATTCTCAGGGGGAGCGACAAAACATGTGAAACCTAAAAACCATATTTAATATCAAATAAAATCAAATACATTTACAGAATAAAAAAACAAACCAGACAATCATGTGTGAAAAAACTAAAAATCAATCAATCAATAGACAATTGAACACATTTACAAAATAAAAGCACAAAACTGACTCTTTTTTCATGTGAACCCTAAAAACCATATTTTATGAGAAACACATTTACAGAATAAAAGCACAAACCACACTATTGTGCATGTGAGAAACCTAAAAAACCATGTGTGTGTGTGTGTGTGTGTGTGTGTGTGTGTGTGTGTGTGTGTGTGTGTGTGTGTGTGTGTGTGTGTGTGTGTGTGTGTGTGCGTGCGTGCGTGCGTGCGTGTGTGTGTGTGTGCGTCTGGCTACGTGTCAGGACCGCGGAGCGCAAGGGAGATATGAACTAATCACCGGTAAAAATCCCAGTAAAACTCCAGAAAACAATCACCAGTAATAAATATTATTTCCCTGGTAAAGACAGTAGCTCTAATAACTAGTAAAATGATAAACTGATGATATTACAGTCTGTGAATGCAGTACAGGGGACGCACTTACTCCGCCTCTGGGTCCTAGTGCCTGCCGTCCGAAGAAGCCTTCTCCGTTTACCGAGGTCCATCTGTGTTTAATAAGTCTGTGTGAAAGTCTGCATGTTTATGCCTCTGTCCATCCACTCTTTTCATTATATCCATGTCTTTTAAGGCTTTTATTACAAAATGTCGGCTGTCGTCCGGTCTTGGATTAGGTCGTCACCAACGCGTCATCAACGCAAATCGCACATGCGCAGAATCACTCATATAACTGTAAAGAGGTTTTATATTAGTCTATTTTCTTTTTAAAGTGGTTTTTTTGTGGCTTTAGACTCCAATTACATTTATGTATATAATATGTTCCCCACAATATAAACAGGTTCACAATATAATTATTTTTTATAGTTTCTGTTTCCACTGTATCCAGAATAATAATAATTCTCAACAGGAACTATTGTTTGATTTGTCACATGACTGTTCCAGGGTTTGAGTTTGTTTTATTTAGTTTCACATCTACCTGTAGCTCTATGTTTTTACACTGATGACAACTTGTTTGTAGTTTTATTTCAGAAAGTTTCACTTTTACAGTTACAGTTGGAAACCTTTGTTAATTGAATATCCTAGTTACATTACAGCAACTAAATTAAACTATATCAACTAAGTGAATTAATAAAATAACCTGTGTAAAGGCTTTTTTAAACTAAAAAAATATCTTGTGAACTCTGTGACCTGTTGACCTGCACAACTCAAAGAATCAGAATCAAGAATCATTATTTCTTGGCAGAAATACTTTTAAACACTTGCTGTACATTCAGCTGACATAAAAATATTGTTTTCAAACATGTAGTGTTGGCACATCTCTACCATAAAGCATGATGAATGTTTGCTGAAATGAACAAACTACAGACCCTATAAATAAACAGAATAGATATTATGAAAGTTAAGGGAATTTCTCACTTAAAATGTCATCAAAACAATCTTAAAATAAGGCAAATTGCCACTAAAATATATTAGATGTCCGCCATGTTTTTCATTGCAGGCAGGGGGCGGAGTCAGCAGTCATGTGACCTGATCTTACATTCTAAGAGCCTCATATGTAAAATGTTTACATTATTGCTTGTAAACAAATGTTGCTATTACACATTTAGCTGAGACTGGGTTTTCAATTACATTTTTCACTTACAATTACGTTTTCAATTACCAATGTTCAATTACTGTTACCAGCATTTTTAAAAATTACAATTATTTTTTGTCTTTAGAAAGACAATTACAATTACGTTCTCAATTACAAAAGTAATGTTAATGTGTCCATAGCTGAGATTGGACGTATATGATCCTGTGTGTGTGTGTGTGTGTGTGTGTGTGTGTGTGTGTGTGTGTGTGTGTGTGTGTGTGTGTGTGTGTCGTGCATTTTGCATCTTGTAAACTTCAAATTCCTAAAATAGGACATAATTATTATTTATCTTTAATGGCTTGTGAAACTTCTAAATGTGTTTATTTTTTAATGTTGCTCGTTCTTTTCCTCTTTATTTATTTCATACTATAATATTTCCTCTAGTTGACAAACAATACGTTCATCATCTTTTAATAAATAAAAAAATGAATAATTATAAAATTGATGCTGTTAATGAATTTTACAAAAGAGAATGAAGAACACGGAGACTCACAATCACTGTTTCCCAACCTTTTTTTTTTAATGCAAAATGTGTTCATAGTACATAATATCATGAGAATGACATTTATCATTTTTCTGTGCTGTTTATGGAATATAATTGTAAAAATAAGCCTCTCTCATGTCTAAACCATTGATCCTTAGAGTTTTTGCTTCATCCATAAACTCCAAATAAAACGTGAATTTAAAAAAAAGACAAATCTACAAACTCAACTTTCTTATAATAACTTGTTTTGTCTGTAAATATTGTAAAACAGCCTGTTTTTTAATATAAAGGGAATTAATTCATGTTATGTGTGAATAAATGGCTGCATAAATAAACACCATTCAATAAATAAATAAAGTAAATGTACATGACCATCTGAAACTGGTGTTTAATGTCCTAAATGTAAACTAGTTTAGAAAACCTTTTCTTTACATTTTCCATAACTCCTGGTACATGAAGGTCAGTTTAAACTTATTTTAGCTTTTGAAAATATGATTGTTTTTGTTTTTCACAATGCAGCAAATAATAGTAAAAATATTGTTACTAAATATCTTAAATCTCTATTATTTTTTGTAATAAAGAGTTAAACTTTAATTTTTAGCTCAAATCTTTTTCAAAACATATATTTTATTTGAATGCATTTTTAAAATGTATATTTTACTGATATTTATTATTTTTATCCATTCGATGATGATGATGATGATGCTATTATTACAGGTAGATGTGGGCTGCAGTTTTCCCAATTACAATTAAAATTACAATAATTTTTTTTCACCTTCAAGTCAATTACAATGACGTCCTCAATTACTAAAGTTTAATTACAATAAATGAGCCTTTTATAAATAACCTCATAAAACATAACCTTCCTCTCATGTTTCTCTTTCTATTACCATCTCTTATAATAACGGCTCAGTTTTGATCCACGCCTTAAATCAGTTGTAAATTACAAAAAAAAATAAATGTTATTTATGATTCAGTTTGTTTTTCATCTCTTGGTTACATTGTTAGACTTCCTTATCCATTAAAATATTGGTATTGATATTTTTGGTGTGGGCATCTGAGTCTGTTTTGTGTCAGTATAATCCTAGATTTAAATATTATTTTAATTGTAAAATAGTAGTGGGAAAAGTTGATATGAAACATATTTTAATAATAACTACATATGTGTAAGACATAGAACTGTAACATGGTTCCCCAGTTTTGTGTTTGATAATTAAATTGTAAATAACAGTTTTTGTTGAGTTTCCATACCAATTACAATTATTAAGTCAATTATCTGAAATCAATTACAATTCAATTACAACAGCAGCAGATGTTTTTTAATTATAATTATGTCATAATTTAATATTATAATTGGGTTAGCACTGTAAGCACTATTTATACAGTATATGTGTGTGTGTATAATATCTTATATACTGTATATAATAAAACAGTTTAAAATCCTATCATTCAAGGTGTAAAAGCACAAAAACAACATCAACAACAAGTGACTTCATTCACTTTATTGGTTACAGTTGGATTTTATTCTCAGGGGGAGCGACAAAACATGTGAAACCTAAAAACCATATTTAATATCAAATAAAATCAAATACATTTACAGAATAAAAAAACAAACCAGACAATCATGTGTGAAAAAACTAAAAATCAATCAATCAATAGACAATTGAACACATTTACAAAATAAAAGCACAAAACTGACTCTTTTTTCATGTGAACCCTAAAAACCATATTTTATGAGAAACACATTTACAGAATAAAAGCACAAACCACACTATTGTGCATGTGAGAAACCTAAAAAACCGTGTGTGTGTGTGTGTGTGTGTGTGTGTGTGTGCGTGTGTGTGTGTGTGTGTGTTAAAGTTTACAGAGTTCAGCAGTATCTCCAACATTCCAAACACAGAGTCCGAGGTGGAGCGGCTCAGTGAAGGTGGTGTTCACTCTGTGGAGGAGAGTCATTGTGTCACAGACGCTGTAGAAGCTCAGAATACCTGCTGTGTGATCCACGTACACTCCTATCCTGGAGGAATGAGGACCTGGGACTGTAGTTCTGATGTTGTTGTGATTAAATATGTATTTGTTTGTAGTACAGTTTAAAGACCATGATTTGTTATTAAAACCAAGTCCACATTCATGTCCAATCCATGCTCTGCTGATACTCTTGTATGAAACAGCTACATAAACTTCTCTCCCTCTCCACTCCACCTCCCAGTAACAACGTCCAGTCACACTCTCTCTGCTCAGGACCTGCTGCCATAGAGTGAATCTGTCTGGATGAGGAGGATGATCCTGATTTTCTCTCATTAATGTTACTTTTCTGTTTCCTTCTGATAAACTGAGCTGAATGAAAGCTGTGTTTGGATCCAGAGTGATTTCCTGTGAATACTTTAAGAATCCAGCTCTGCTCGTCGGCTCTGGTTGCTGTAAAACATCCACTCTCTCCACAGTGTGACAGACTTTGGTCCAGTCCTCCATCAGGACTTTGTGGAGATGTTCTCTGAGCTCTGACACAGCTGCTGTCACCTCCTCAAAGCAGTTCTCAGGACCTGTGATGATGGAGGAGTGTGTGGACACACTGAGAGCTGACAGGGAGCTGTAGCTGAGGACAAACTGGATGTGATCCTCAGTGTGGGAGAGCTGCTGCAGCTCAGCGTCTCTCTTCTTCAGCTCACTGATCTCCTGCTCCAGCTTCTCCTGAAGAGCTCGGACTGCACTCACTTCAGTCTGCTGCTTGGATCGGACCTCCTTCTTCAGCTCAGACCTTCTGTCCTGGAGGAGACGGATCAGCTCAGTGAACATCTGCTCGTTGTGCTCCACTGTCTGATCAGCAGAGACGTTGATGGTCTTCACCTGCTGTTTCAGCAGCTCCACATCTTCCTCTCTGTCCTGGATGTTCTTCTGGATGTCAGCTCGACTCTCCTGCAGCTCTCTCTGCTTCTCAGTTCTTTCTGCTGCAGCTGAAACCGTGTCGTGGCCTTTATGTTCATCCATGGAGCAGAGAAAACAGATACACTGCTGATCAGTGCGGCAGAAGATCTTCATCACCTCATCATGACGAGAGCAGATCATCTCCTGCAGCTTCTCAGATGGATCCACCAGCTTGTGTCTCTTGAATGCAGCAGATTCATAATGAGGCTGAAGATGTTTCTTACAAAAAGAGGCCAGACACACCAAACAGGACTTGTAGGCCTTCAGTTTCCTTCCAGTGCAGGAATCACAGGCCACGTCTTCAGCTGTAGCGTAACTTTCAACAGCAGGAGCATCGTGACGTCTGCTCTTATTTATCTTCTCCACTACTTCTGCCAACATGGTGTTTTTCACCAGGACAGGCCTCGGTGTAAACGCCTCTCTGCACTGAGGGCAACTGTAGCTGTTCTTCACAGCCTCTCCATCCCAGAAGCTGCTGATACACGTCCTGCAGTAGCTGTGTCCACAGGGAACGGTCACCGGCTCCTTCAGGAGGTTCAGACAGATGGAACAGGAGAAGGTCTCTCCGTACAGATCAGCTCCTTCCTGCGCCATTTCACAAGTCCCAGTGTAACTGCCTCTCCCTGAAAACCAGTCTGAGCGTCTGAGTGCAAAGCTACTTTACAGCATGAGTCAGCACTTCCTGGTTACACTCACAGACAAAGTGCAGATCTGAGGGGGTGGAGCCAAGAGCTGAGAGAGAATGTTGTTGTTTAATCCAGGAAATGAAGGTGTTTCACTGATTCTCAGTTTAAAGACACATCCAGCCTGGCTGGTTTTGCAGGTCCAGGGCTGAACCTATGTTCACAATAGTGTCTCTTCTTATTATAAATTATATTGAAGCCATGTTTACTGTAATAAGTGAACAATAAAATTAGGATCAAGGCATTCAAATTCATCTTTACAAAAAAAGTGATCATAAACATTGGATTTACGAGAAAAGTGATGTTCAAAATCAGATTTGAGGGTGTACTGTAAAAGTGAACCTATGTTTACATCAATCAGTTTTGTAGCCCTTTTTATTCTAAAGTGATGATAAAAATCTGATATTAGGGGATTGAACCCATGTTTATTTAAAACAAAAAAGTAATCAGAAACATCTGATTCAATGGGTTTAAACTTGTATTTATGACAAAAATGTTGATAAACATTTAATTTGATGGTTCTGAACCTATGTTTCCTGCAAAAGTGAATTTAATAATATGATTTAAAAAGTTGAAGCCCAGTTTTGCGACAAAATTGATTAAAAACGGATTTGAAGGGATTCATTTTTAGTCCAAAAGTGATGATTAAAAAACAATCTGATTTGAGGGATTCATTGGAAAAACTATATTAAAAAAAACAAAAAGTTAATAATGCACAATAAAGATAATTCCATAGAAAATATTTACGAGGTAACTTCTTTGCTCCAGTTCCCTTTTGTAGCTGAAATCCGTCCCCTGGCGCTCATGTGACCAAAGAATTCAAGGAATTCTGGGAAATATGTGATTATTTTTCTAATTTAGATTCAATTTTTAGTACAGTTATGATTTATTCTGATTCTACATTGATTGAAATTTGCCATTTTAATTTCCCTATTTTTGCACCACATGTAGACCACGTATGCATATGTGGTTAAAAATGATATCATACATTTAAGAAATTAATTCTGAGCAAAGATATCGATTTTTTTTTAACAACATCACCAAAACAATCTTATTATATTTGGTAAATCAATGTCCCCCCCTTACCAGATACAACTGTACCTCTTTCACACATTACACCCAACCTGGCAACACAGCAACAGCAGTTTCGCACCAAGATGGATTTCAATCAACCGACAATTAGATATACTAATATACAGGTTAATCATTGATTAATCAGTTGTATTTATCACAGTTCAATATTATAAGTATTAGTAGTTCGCATCTAACTAAAAAAAAAAGATAAAAACCAAAATGCTCACATTTAAAACCAAGAAAGAAGCAGATGTAACCCATTTAACTTGACCTGCTTTTATTTTGAAAATCTTCTGGCCGCACCTCTGTGTTCCGCCTCCAAGATGGGGTCATAGTTGTTTTAACTTCCGGGTGACCGTCATCTAGCCGCACTTGTGTGAAGTTTCTGACTTTAACCGGGACAAAAGTCCTGAACTAAACCAATGGATTGACGCTGAATAAGCCACAGTTAATCGGATTTAACGTTGAGTGTATCGGTTTGTTCAGTTTTTAATCATATTATTTTTAAAGAGAGATATTTTTACTTTTCCCATTTGTTTGTAGTTAAAGTGCTAAGCGCCATTTTGTAAACACGCCGAGCCTCTACACTATACTTCTAAACAAAGTTACGTTAAAATATAGAAAACTATTATTTCTTTTTGAAAGATAATCTAGCCGAAGTATAGTTTGGATTTCAGGGAACAATTTAATATTTTATAAACGCTTTCATGTATTGTTTACAACTATTTTGTCATTCATGAAATTACGTTTGTATGTTTTTTAAACCAACCTTGGTTAAAATGAGCCCAGTTATGAAAATGAATGATTTTGTTGTACAATTTCAATCAGTTATTGTAAAC
Source organism: Gouania willdenowi (assembly GCF_900634775.1). Classification (NCBI taxonomy): domain Eukaryota; kingdom Metazoa; phylum Chordata; class Actinopteri; order Blenniiformes; family Gobiesocidae; genus Gouania; species Gouania willdenowi. The sequence goes on along the minus strand of NC_041055.1, from coordinate 5,717,274 downwards.
AATCTGAACATCACAATGACTTAATGAAAATGCTTTTGGTTATTATAAGTACACTTTATCTGAATTAATGATTGTTAATATGAAACATGTATTTCTCATGTAATGATATATTACACTATTCCTAATTTATGTTTTGACCTTCTTTAGGTCAGGTTTTTTTTTAATCTGCCTATAAAAAACCTCTTCAACCTACGTGACCCTAACCAGCAGATGGTGAGCTACCTATCCTCAACCACAACGTGGTGGGAATCAAACTCTTCTACTTCTTTTTTCTGCTGGATCTTTGAATCTCTACTTTAAAAACTAAAGGAGAGACAGTCATGAACTGAACTTTTGGACTTTCATGAATCTATTTATTCTTTAAGGGCTTAACGGGGAACTTGGGGATGTTATTTAATCATGTTCATGAACATGACAAATAAAAATCCTGTGAATTTTTAACAGAAAATAGTTGAAATATCTTTAAAATATAGCTTTTTTTAAAAGGTAAAAAAATCTTGTTTAGTGCCCGTCTAATAATGTTTTTCTTACTTTATTAATCTAAAAAAAATCATTGTTTTTAAGTAGAGATACAACACGATTTTTTTTTGTTTTTGCTTTTTTCAGGAAAAAAACTTTATTCACGTTGTTCCATCATTACAAGGTTTAAAATTACACTTGAGCCTCGAGGTGTGAAAATATATTCAAATGTGAATGAATATTAATAATGATAAAAATAATAATTGTCATAGTAGAAAATAAATAATTCAGGGTTTTAGAAAGTAAACACACAATTCAACATCACTTCCGGTTTTAAAAAAGGTCACTTGTGGTACGTTCTAAGCGCGCTCACAACCATAGCAACAACATAAAGTAGGGCTGGGTATCGCCAGGTACCTTGCGATACAATATATCACAATATTTTATCCCATGATGATGATGATATCACGATACGGCGATAATCGATATATTGCGGGGATACATCATGATATCTGTCACTGAAGAAATTCAGAGATTATTTACTGCACTGAATCCATTTCACAGGAATTACAAAACATTGTCAATCAATTTCACATGAATGATAAAACAAAGTGTATACCACACAGTGGCTTTTCTACACACACACACACACACAGAGTACATTTTTAAATATCTACTTCTCACCTATTGTCTCATTGCACTGTGTATGTACTACATTATCTGTGTATCGTGTGTGTGTGTGTGTATATATATATATATATATATAATATTGTTTTCGTCATGTCTTGTGTGTTGCAATTAAAAAAATAAAAATACGAAAAAAATCGATATTTGGCAGTAGTGAATCGATATTGTATCGCAAGCAAAATATCGTCGTATCAAAATGTTGGCACATCTCTAGCATAAAGCATGATGAATGTTTGCTGAAATGAACAAACTACAGATCCTATAAATAAACAGAATGGATATTATAAAATTTAAGGGAATTTCTCGTGTGTGTGCGTGTGTAGTGCATTTTGCATCTTGTAAACTTCAAATTCCTAAAATATGACGTAATTATTATTTATCTTTGATGGCTTGTGAAACTTCTAAATGTATTGATTTTTTAATGTTGCTTTTCAATTGATTTAATACATTTTCCTTTTGTCCTTATTTATTCCCTACTTTGATATTTCCTTTAGTTGTGTGACTAATAACATATTACAAACAATACGTTCATCTTTTCATAAATAAAAAAATGAATAATTAAAAAAGTGATGCTGTTATTGGATTTTACAAAAGAGAATGAAGAACACGGAGACTCACAGTCACTGTTTCCCAACCTTTTTTTTTTTAATTCAAAATGTGTTCATAGTACATAATATCATGAGAATGACATTTATCATTTTTCTGTGCTGTTATATAATTGTAAAAATAAGCCTCTCTCATGTCTAATCCATTGATAGTGAAAGAGTTTTTGATTCATCCATAAACTCCAAATAAAACGTGAATTTAAATAAAAGACAAATCTACTAACTCAACTTTCTTATAATGACTGGTTTTGTCAGTAAATATTGTAAAACAGCCTGTTTTTTAATATAAAGGGAATTAATTCATGTCTCCTGTTCTGTGAATAAATGGCTGCTTAAATAAACACCATTCAAATAAATAAAGTAAATATACATGACCATCTGAAACTGGTGTCTAATGTCCTAAATCATCATTTTTACACATTAAAAAAATAAACAAAATAAAAATGAATGCAAAATAGTTTAGAAAACCTTTTCTCAATATTTTCCATAACTCCTGGTCAGTTTAAACTTATTTTGACTTTTGAAAATATTTGTTTTTCAAAATGAGGCAAATAAAAATTTTGCTTCAAAATATTTCAAATCACTTTATTATTATTTTTTTGTAATAAAGAAAAATGACTCCTTGTCGTTAAACTTCTATTTATAGCAGAAATCTTTTTCAAAACGTATTTTATTTGAATGAAAGTTAAAGTGCATATTTTACAAGTATTTTTTATTTGAATCCATTCACTGAGGATGATGCTTTTATTACAGTGTGCTGCAGTCGGAGCCGCTGATGAAGAAAATGCAGAACAATAAAATAAGATTTTAAGCATCTATCACATGTTTTATTCAGGGAAACATTGGTCGACCTCTGATTGAGTTTGAGCATCTGTTTTATATTATCTTTAACTTTTGACCATCACTTTAATCATGTTTTCTGAGAGTTGGACATTTGTTGTTCACCTGTGAAAAAGAAGAAAGAAAGAAAAAGTCCAGATTTTGGCCTTTATAAAAGGAGCTGAAAACTCAGTCACTTTTTCATTGCCAACATATTTTCAACATTTAGCTCATTTTTCTTTCATTTGAGACAGAAATTCATGTAAAACAGCATATTCTATACATCAGGGGTCACCAACCTTTCTGAAACTATATTTCACTATATAGTCCAAAGGGCTGCTAGTTAAAGCACTTCCTTAATATTACATTTTCACGTTATAGGATAAGATAATTAGGAAGGCTCGCAGTAACTTTAATATGGAGGAGATGTTGAGGTTTCAATATGAAACATTTTATTTCTCCTAATTCATGCAATTGTTTCATTTTCATTCAATTTCATAGAAAATTGCGTTTTTAAAAATACATCTTATCATATTATAACATACCACTGACCACACACCAGATCTGCAACACTTCAAAATATTTGTCACATTGTTTCAGTGAAAATAAGCATTAAAAGATGGTGAATTTAATACTAAAACTTTATAGGCAGTATTTACCTCTACAAAGTACTAAATACATCTTTCATATATTTATCTTTGTGAGTTTGAATAAATCAGATTTTAAATGGAGCTCCTGAGGGCACTTCACACGGTCCATACAGGATACCTGGCCCTGTTTGTGCCTGTTCTATATCATTGTTAAAAATGTGTACACATCAAATCTAAATGTAAATGTTAAATCTAAATATTAAATTTACATTTAAATGGAAAAGTAAAGCTAAATGTTTAGAAACATACTGTTTTAAATGAACGTGTCTCTAATGAAAGAAGGTGAGATAAATGTTCACAATATCTGCTATGAAACAGTGACCGAGTTTTTATATGCGGCACCCCAGAAGTTAAATAATAAATGTTTCCAATGCTTGTGGACCATTGGGATGGAGATGAAGGAGAACCTCTGAGCTGATCACGGTCTGCAGAAATGACACTTGATGATCTTTTTGAATGCGCTCTGGAAGTCTTTGTTGAAGTATGCGTAGATGATGGGGTTGAGCAGAGAGTTGGAGTATCCCAGCCAGTTTATGACCGCGTCCAACCAGGCGGGCATGTAGCACGAGTCCTGGCAGAAAGGCATGACCAGGGCAACGATGAAGAAAGGCAGCCAGCACAGGATGAAGGTCCCCATGATGATCCCCAGGGTCTTCACCGTCTTCCGCTCCCGCGCCAGTGCGATCTTCTTCTTGGCCTCAGTGGCCTTCTCCTGGCGGCTCTGGAACAGCGGGGCGGAGCTGGGCGTGTCGGGCAGCGGCAGGTTGTTCCTGGAGCTGCTGTGGACCTCGATGATCTCCAGCGATTCTCCGTCCTCCGCGTGCTTAACGGCGCCGTTGATGCTCGGTATCGGTCGCGGCTGCACGCTCCTCTTCCAGCTCCTGCCCTGCGCGTCCCCGTGCACGTGCGGCGTCTTTTTGTGGAAGAGCGCGGGAGAGAGCGCAAGGCACGAGTCGGACACCTTCTGTTTCTCCGTTTTACGCACGGTCCTCCTGATACGGAACCGAGCCGCTTTGAAAATCCTCCCGTACAAAACCAACATGAGCGTGAGCGGGATGTAAAAGGCACCGAATGTGGAGTAGATGGTGTACCAGAGGTCCTGTCTGATTCGGCACTGCTTCGGGTTGGCTCTGTCCTCCGCCATGCTGCTCGGCTTGGAGCGCATGATGAGCATCGGTGGCACGGAGATGGAGAATCCCACCAGCCACGTGACGCTGATAAGGACCGCGGCCCTCCTGGGGGTCCTTTTCTTCATGTACTCGATGGGGTCGGTGATGGCCCAGTAGCGGTCCAGGGCGATGGCGCACAGGTGCAGGATGGAGGAGGTGCAGCACAGCACATCCAGAGAGATGAAGATGTCACACGGGATCTGGCCCAGGGTCCATCGGTCCAGCACCTTGTAAAGTGCCGCCATGGGCAGCACCAGCACCGACACCATCAGGTCCGTGACAGCCAGGGAGCCGATCAGGTAGTTGGCCACGTTCTGCAGGGAGCGCTCCAGCGCGATGGCCGCCACCACGCACGCGTTCCCAAAGATTGCGCACAGGATGAGCGCGCCGAGGAGGAAGGAGGTGAGCAGCACCTCGTAGCCCAGCATCACCTCCTCATCCTCACGCCCAGCGGGTGTGATGGAGAAGTTGTCTGGCATCATGAGCCAGGCGGTGGAATTGTTTGAGCTCTCCATGGTGCGCGTAAAAGTCGCAGAGGTTGTTGGAGAGGTGTTCGCTCACTCCGGTGCGCGCAGCTCGGTGCGCGCGTGGCACCGCGTGGAGCTCATGGTGGACTGTTGCACAGCGAGCTGACAAGTGACAACTGTGCGTGAGTGAGTCGACAACAGACGGAGAATGAAGCTGCGCTTTTATACCTGTGATGGAAAATGCGTCATTTGACGGGACGATGTCAGAGTCCGACCGTTAATAATAATTATATATTACAACAAACGTATATTAATATGCATCAAATACTGTAAGATGAGTTACCAGGGAAGGAAAAAAAAGTAAGAAAGTAAAACAATAAAAAATCTGAGTCATAATTATTAGATACTATCCTTATGGGTTAGTGTTTCATTATGTTTCATGATGAGATACAAAGTCATAATTGAGATGCTATCTCATTATTATGACTTACCATATAATAATTATCAAATACTAGGTCATAATTACGAGATACTATCTCATAGTTGTATAACTGTATCTGACCTGTATCTCATTGTGGGATACGAAGTCAATTATAAGATACAAAGTCATAATTACAACTTAATCATAATTATGAGATAGTATCTCAATATTGTGACTTAATATGTTTTATTATTAGACCCTGAAAAACAGGAACAAGCAGGTCTGAAAATTGATGTTTTATTATATTATTTAACTTTTCCTAGTTTTTTTGGTTTTGTTTACTGGTGGGAATGGGCTTCTATAAATCACAAATAAGGTCACCTGAAATGAAAATGACATTTTTCAATTATTATTATGGAATTATTATCACCACACACAATCTAAAACTAAAGTATTCTGTACTTTCACTTTCATATTTTGATTCACATGACGGGCCATTGAAAAAGGAAAGACTTGTACAGAAGTGATAAAATGATGTAATGGTTGAACAAGTCGTTTTTAGAATTCTCATTCTCATCTGAGAAATGAACCAAACTGAGAAAAACGTGTAATAATAATTGTGGGACGACATATAGTGACCCCTAGCGGTACATCACCTTCATAACAAACACAAAGTAACAGTGCAGTGGGGAGGATCTCAACCTTAAAATTATTACATATTTGCACTGACGAATATAAAGATTTATACCCTCTGTGGATGCCGTTTTTTAGTTTTGGGAATGTTGTGAATTAATCAATACTTGTTTTTTTTTTTTTTTTTTCTTTTTTCTTTTTAATCTTTACTTAAAGCACTTGATACGGACCAGTTTGACCTTAAGTGGGCCACAGATTTTAGGTGTGAAAAAGAGCAACATTAATATGCCCTGCATGGTTTGCACTTCCACGTATAAATGATAAAGTACACTGAATAAAAATATAAATGCTACACTTTTGTTTTTGCTCCCATTTTTCGTGAGCTGAACTCTAAAATTTAAAACATTTTCTATATTCACAAAAGACCTATTTCTCTCAAATATTGTTCACAAACTAAATGTGTGTTGGTGAGTACTTCTCCTTTGCAGAGATAATCCATCCCACCTCACAGGTGTAGCATAATTAGACATCATGATTATTGCACAGGTGTGCCTCAGGGTGGCCACAATAAAAGGCCACTCTAAAAATGTTCACTTTAATCACACAGCACAATGCCACAGATGTCGCAAGTTCTGAAGGAGCGTGCAGTTGGCATGCCGACGGAATGTTGCTCGTGAATTGAATGTTCATTTCTCTACCATAATCCGTCTCCAAAGGCGTTTCAGAGAATTTGGCAGTACATTCAACCGGCCTCACAACCTCAGACCACGTGTAACCACACCAGCCCAGGGCCTCCACCTCCAGCATGTTCACCTCCATGACTGTCTGAGACCAGCCACCCAGACAGCTGCTGCAACAATCCGTTTGTATAACCAAAGAATTTCTGCACAAACTGTCAGAAACCATCTCAGGGAAGCTCATCTGCATGCTTGTCATCCTCATCTGACCTGACTGCAGTTTGTAGTCGTAACTGACTTGAGTGCATGGGCAAATGCTCACATTCGATGGTGTCTGGCATGTTGGAGAGGTGTTCTCTTTACGGATGAATCCCAGTTTTCAGTGTTCAGGGCCGGTGGCTGACAGCGTGTGTGGCGTCGTGTGGGTGAGCAGTTTGCTGATGTCAACGTTGTGGGCGGAGTGGCCCATGGTGAAAGTGGGGTTATGTTATGTGCAGGCATATGTTATAGACAATGAACACCAGTGCATTTCATTGGTGACATTTTGAATGCACAGAGATACTGTGATGAGATCCTGAGGCCCATTGTTGTGCCATTCACCCACAACCATCACCTCATGTTGCAAGGATCTGTACACAATTCCTGGAAGCTGAAAATATCCCAGTTCTAGAACGGCCAGCATATATCACCGGACATGTCACCCATTGAGCATGTTTGGGAAGCTCTCGGCGTATTTGACAGCGTGTTCCACTTCCTGCCAATATCCAGCAACTTAGCATAGCCATTGAAGAGGAGTGGACCAACATTCCAAAGGCCACAATCAACGATCAACTCTATGCCAAGAAGATGTGTTGCACTGTGTGAGGCAAATGGTGGTCACACCAGATACTGACTGATTCATATGATTTATATTTTTGTTCAGTGCATTTGAATATATCAGTCCCTGCATGAACTTTACTTAAATTTCCCTGATTTTGGAGAATTTCTGGAAATTTCGTGGAAGAACTTGAGGAAATCTTGCCAGATTTTGGAAAAATTGGGAGTTTTTCAACAATTTCAGATAAAAAATGACTGCCGTCATGTGATATAGGAAGTGGTGAAACCGAGCGCTGCACATTTGTGGATTTTATTTGAACTTTTGTTTTTGGAGAAGCTGAGATATCTACAACGGAATGAGTATGTCATTTACAAAATGTTTCATGTTTTTATTCTATCATTTTTACTTTTCCACGTTGGCCGAATTTGATGCTCTAAAGCAGTGTCCCAGACCTCTTTTGGGGTCTCAGGACACTGAGAGGGGGTTGCCAGATCAAATTAAGATTTCCTCCCATTTCTGCCACTTCTCCATCAAATTCCAATGCTTTTTCTGCACACTTTTTTCCACTTTAAATATATTTTCACCACTTATAAACCTTTTTCACCACTTTTCCCTCCTAATGTCACATATGTTCACCCGCTATTGTGACTTTAAACCTCTTTTCACCACATTTCATGCTTATTTTTTGACAATTTAACCACATTCACGGTTTGTCGTGCCCATTATTTTCCAGTTTAAACTAATTGTTCATACTAATTTTCCAATATTGACACTTTGAATCATTTTTACCTTTTCAGTCCATTTTTGGCCACTCTAATTTGCAACTTTTAACCAATTACTGTGGTTTTTAAAATCCCATTTCACCAATTTTCCACCATTTTTGGTCACTTTTAACCGAATTTATTTCTGATTAAAACAATGAATTATATCATGCTAGTTTTCGAAAATCATCTACCCTACCTTTAAGATAACTATATACTCTGGCACAAATAATAATAAACTTCCTGGATAGCTGTGGATATTATTAATTAATAAATAATTTCCACAACAGGTTACTGTTAAAGCTCAATATTGCTGGTTGTAAACAAACAAGGGGGATATTTAAACATTTATAGCTATCTTTCTTCCTAATGTGGGTATGGATATATTTCAGTGGTCCCCAACCTTTTTCAGCCCGTGACCTCATTTTGATATTGCATTTTTCTGGTGACCCCATAACTTTTTACTTTCTTTCTATAATTAGTTGGTGATCATGCTTGTTAAAGTGTGTTACAAATACAGACAGTTTTATTTGAACTAGGTTTATATTTGAGAAAGTTTAAGTGTTTAATATAGTTGTTTGATATTTATTGTGTGTAATGTGTTAACTTTAAAAACAATATTAGAATTTTAAAAATAGAATTTTGATCAATAATGTTTTATTTAAAAAAAAAAAAAAAAAAACAATTACTAGACTTTTCAGGCGACCCCATTTTGATTCCAGGCGACCCCACATGGGGTCATGACCCCAAGGTTGAAAAAACTTGGTATATTTACTATTTTTACAGTTTTAATTTTGCACATCATTTTTTTTTTTATTTGTCTTATTAAATTATCTTTAATTTACTTATTTATATTTAATTTACTCATTTATATTCATATTATATTTATTTTACTTATGTTCCCATATTTGACCTTATATCTAATCATGTGTTATGAATTCCTTTATTTAATAAAATGTTAGGTGGTCTTATAGTTGTCTCTGGTCTTTGGAGAGAGCAGACGTGTTTTTCATTCGCTCCGATAACACGACCTTGGCTACAGCTGGCTACAGCTGAACAGCCTGAAAAATAGGGCCCAAGACTGAAGGAAAATGGTGAAAAAACCGCAGGGAGGCCCTTCAGAACCCAATTCGGGTTTGGAAGAGGTCAAGGAGATGATACGCGAGGGTCTACGAAACCTATCTGCCGAGATAAAGTTGTTGGAAAAGACGCTGGAAAACTCACTGGAAAACCTACAAAGCGAAGCAAAGGTACTGAAAGAAAAGAATGAAAGAAATGCTGAAGAGATAAAATTGTTGAACGCCAGGGTTGAACAGCTGGAACAAAAGGAAAGAGAGAAAGATGTCATCATCACAGGCCTAAAGATAAAACCCAGGAGTTACGCGAGTGATGAAGAAACAAAATCGATTGAACAACAGGTCATTGACTACCTGGAGTCGAAGGACAACATCAACTCCTGCCATCTCCTGCCAAAGAAAAATGATAACAGAGCTGTAAAAAATAACCTTCACGAATATGAAATTCAAAGAAGAACTACTGAAGCAAGGAAATAAACTGAAGGGAACGAAGGTGTACTGTACATCAATGAAAACCTGACGAAACAAAATATAATAATGATAATAAAGATATAATAATGTGTTTATACAAGTTAACGTGGATGGCTGTTCATCATAGGAATGGGATCCACACAAGGTTCCTGCTGCTTAACAGAAGGTTTTCCTTGCCGCCATGATGAATTCATGTTGGGTGTGGGATACATATGTATGTGCATATACGTATATATGCATATGTGTGTATCCATAAAATGAAGAGTCCGTCCTTAAGACTGCTCTACTGTAAAGTGTCTTGAGATACCATTGGTTATGATTTGGCGCTATACAAATAAAAGATTGATTGATTGATTGATATGGACCCAGATCTATATAAACACTGGAAACAAAACTCAGACTGATTATTTTACGGAGACTGAATTAAATGTGAAAACCAAGAGTAAAAAAGGTCTGTCATTTATTCATTTCAATTGCTAGGTGGTGGGGTGATTAAGGATTACATTAAATTTAAATTCAAAGTGTTTATTGTCATATGTGCAGTTAGAAACATGTTTTCCTGTACAATGAAATTACTACCTTGCTTATGAACTAAGATATAATACAATGAAATTACTACCTTGCTTATGAACTAAGATATAATAATGTGTTTATACAAGTTAAATCTAACAGTGGAAAATACAACACTGCCAATAGAACTAACAACAGCTGGATTAACTTTGTTGTAGAGACAAAACAAGCTGCAAACTTGTGTGTCCAAAAGAGACATTCCCGAGTGGTGACACTATGGATGAAAAGGGAAAAACCTTCCAAACACCTTCGAAAGAGGAACTATTCTTGCACTGGAGGAATGCTAACAACGTCTGGCAGGGAACAAGGTCAACACGAACAACAATAGAGAGGAGGAAGAATAAAAAAAGACAACACTGACTACAGATGAGAATACACAAAAAAGGACTGTTCAGAACAACTCAATAATGTTTGACCAGAGAGACATGTAAACCCATGTAAATTTGCGATGATAAAACAGGGGACGGGACCCAGATAAGCAAACTGCTTCTCTCGTCTCCTTTTTCGGCATGTACTAAAAAAAAAAAAAAAAAAATGTAAACGTAACCATGTCGGAAATAAACTGAAAAAATAAATAAATAAATAAATAACAAAAAAAAAAAAAAAAAAAAAAAAAATAGTTTGTGCTGCGGCTCATAAACGGTTAATCGGTGGCAGTGACGGCTCTCCTTCGGAGGCGGAGGAGCTGAAGGTGACTCCGCTCGGTCTCGGTTGGGATGCAGAGGCAGCTTCGCACCGCGTCCTTCGGCTCCGAGCGGCGGACGGACGGCTTCCTGCGTGCCTGCTCTCCGGTGTGCACGCATGAGTTCCGCACCGTGCGGGCGGAAAAGGAGGCCGCGGTCGGCGGGCAGCGGCAGCGTCTTCCCCGTCGGTAGGGCGGCGCAAACGGAGGTGGAGCGGCGGCAGAGCCGGGAGGAGGCCGTGGACTGCAGCAGGATGGTGGGTGTGCGCCTGTGCGGCTTCCGCTGCATGTTCTCTCATACATACACTAAAAAAAAAGCCCGCTTTCGGTGCGTGTTGTCCCGCAGACTGTGCAGGAGTTCAACACCCTCGTGGCGCTGTACCGGGAGCAGGTCATCTCCGTCGGGGAAATCTCCGCGGACTGTCCGTCGCTCCGGGCGCAGATGCACCACACCCGGTGCCAGGGATGCTCCATGGCCCGGACCGCGCACCGGGACCTGGCCCTCATCTCCGTGTCCGGGTACGGTCACTTCATCATCACGATCATAATTATATTCAAATACACTCAAACACAAATCAACCATAACATTAGGACACTGTTTTTCAACCTTGGGGTTGTGACCCCATGTGGGGTCGTTTGGAATGAAAATTGGGTCTAGACATTACTGATTTAAAGAAAATAATTGAGCAATATCACATGAGAGGGAGTGTTGTCGTGCTGAAGTATCAGCACTGGTTTGATTCGGTTGTAGGCACTGGGTCGTAGATCACGTGTCAAATGTCATGGCCCAGGGGCCTAATTCTGCCCTTTGAGCATCCAATTCTGCCCGTGGGAGAAAGTAAAAATAACAGAGAAACATGAAACGGGGTGGAAATGAAACTCAACATTATTTACAGGTGCTTACTGTGTTTCCCAGTGATTATCTTGCATAATTGCAGTCATTTTTAATCTTAAATTGTTGAAAAATCTCAAAATTCTTACAAAATCCTTAATTTTTTTTTGAAATTACTAATTTACATCAGCAAAATGATGGTTCATTGTTCTTTGATTGTGATAACCGCATGTATTTATTTACTTGAATAATATCCACTGTTATCCAGGATGTTTATTATGTGCGCCATAGTAAAGGTGTAAATCTTTGCTTTAATCAGAAATAAAATGGGTTAAAAGTGACCAAAAATGGTGGAAAAGGTGGTGAAATGAGATTTTATTACAACTGAAGACGTCCTCCTTTTCGTCTCATCGTCCCCTTTTTTTCTTTGCCTCTATCGTTTGCTCCTTCATTGTTTCTTCATCTTCACCTTTATCTTTTCTTCATTTATTCTTATGCTTATTTTCTTCTTCTTTGCCTCTATCATTCCTTCATTATTTCTTCTTCTCCTCCATCGTTCCTTCCTTAATGTTTCTTCTTTTTTTCTCTATTGTTCCTTTATTTCTTCTTCTTTGCCTCTATCATTCCTTTATTGCTTCTTCTTCTTCGCCTCCATCATCCCTCTGGTCTTCCTCTTGCTGCAGGCCTGAGAATGGAGAGATCCACCCTGAGATCTGTCGTCTCTTCATCCAGCTGCAGTGCTGCTTGGAGATGTTCATCACTGAGATGCTGAAGTCCATGTGTTTGCTGGGAGTGCTGCAGCTACACAGAGAACGTTAATGACTAATTATATTATCATGGCATTGTAAATAGAAGGTGTGTACATGTGCGCTGATGCTGCTTTACTACTTCTTCTGTGGTTGTTGTTGTTGTTGTTGGCTCCTCAAAGGAAGCGACTCCGAGCCTCCGAGGGTGGACTTCCGGGTGGACGAGAGCTCGGACATTCCCATCCTGGAAGAGCGGTCCTCATCTCCCATTGACTTCCATCCAGAGCAGTGGTTGGTGGGAACAGATATCCAGAACATTAAGAGGTACTACAACATCCTCAATATGACCTTTAATCAGAGTGAATTTGATAAAATTGTAAGAAGAATCACTGGAGAGCCCACCAACTTTGGAACATTGGTCCTACTGCGGAGGTAAGACTGATTGGCTCTGGGGTGCACACGGCTACTGAGTGCAGGGATTAGCCACCTATTGGTCAAAGGAAATCACAGGCATTACATTTGCACAAGAGTTTGTGATATAATCCTTGAAAATGTTCAGCTACGTCTGAACACTTTAAAATTTCTGCCACACCCCGACATGCGTGTGGTCGCGACGGCCCGTTCATCACTGCTTGCAGCTTTAAATATTATTAATTACTGGCATCATTATTATTATATTATTATCATCATTATTATGATTGTTATTATTATTACTGTCAATTTTTTTAATGATAATATCATTATTATTATTATTATTATTATTATTATTAACATCAATATTATTATTATTGTCATTTTTTTATGATATCATCATCATCATCATTGTTATTTTTTTAACAATGAACAAAAGTCTTTTCTGTGTGAGAAACTGGTGTGCTTTGTTTTCACAGAGACATGCGAGAGATGAGGAACCTGCTCAGTAAACTCAGGGAGACGATGCCGCTGCCGCTGAAGAATCAAGGTTTGTTTGTCACGTGATCCTCAGACCAGGCTGTTTCACCAAACCTAGATAACAGATTTAGCCAGGCTAATCCTGATATCCAGGATGAGTTCATTCACCCGGGGTGTACATGGCATCAGTTGCCATGGAGATTTATTTTGATTCTGATTTATTTCTCAGTCTGTTAATTAGTTCCTTTAATCATCTTTATTTTGTACTCTAGGGCTGGGTATCGCCAGGTACCTCACGATACGATATATTGTGATTTTTTTTTTTTTTTCCCCCCCCACGATAATGATATTATCACGATACGGCGATAATCAATATATCACGGGAAATTCCATCCACGATGCATCACGATATCTGTGTCACTGAAGAAATTCAGAATGTATCTACTGCACTGAATCCATTTCACAGGAATTACGAAAAATTGACTCTCAATTTCACATGAATGACAGCCAAGTAAAACTTAACACACACACACACTGTAAATTTGTAAATATCCACTACTCATCTATTGTCTCAGTGTACTGTGTATGTACTGCATTATTTATGTGTATCACATATATATATATATATTGTTTTTGTCATGTTTTGTATGTTGTAATAAAAAATAAAATAAATCGATATTTGGCACAAGTGAATCGATAACGTATCGCGAGACGAAACCTTGCGATGTATCGACGTATATATCGATATTTTGGCACATCCCCAGTTTCCTCCAATCACAGCTCAACAATGCTGTCAAAGCAGCTGAGCAGCTTGCTCCGTGTGACGCTGCGGTGATGTTTTTGACTCTGTGCTTCTATAAGGAGCTTATTCTGCGCTAAGCAGAGGTTTCATCAAGCTATGCGTGTATGTACAGACCATAGACGTAAAAAGAATGGACGGGACAAGCTCCCTGCTGAAGTGAGGCTTTTATTTTTAGAGCTCCCCCTGCTGACTGGCTGCAGTATAGGTCATAAACCCCGCCTCCTCAATGATAAAAGATGGGATGTGGGTCAAACTGTAAAGTTAAAATACTCGTCACGTAATTTTTTTCCAAACCTTAACTCTGTTGTGATCATTAGTTATTATCACCCTACATTGTGTTCATGTGTTCATTTTTCTGTTTCAAATAAGTTATTTGAGGTTGAAAAACAGGATTTTACATCATCTATGACGATGATTGACAGTCGCATCTCGCGTAGCTCTCATCATGTGTGTATCCCCGTCTGTCTCTGTGTGTGTGTGAACGAGCATGTCTTTCTTGTTGCGTGTGTGTGTATATAAACGTACAATTCCAGTCTCTGCTCAGCCATGAACAGAGGCTGGAACGCCAGTGATAGTGTCTGTAGTGTTGTGTGTGCGTTGCTTCATGTGGGGATTGTGTGTGTGTGTGTGTGAAATTGTAGTATTTTATCACTGAAGCGCTGTGACTGCAGTGCTGCCTGACTGGGTCGTGTCTTACTTGGAGTCAGGAGCTCCGCCCATAATCATGGCAGTTTTTGAATTTCCCCCCTAGTGGCAGGTCAGCAGAAAGCAGGGGTTTAGTTACTCTTTAAATGTTCTTATCATTAAATAGATTTTAACGTGCACACAACACCTGCTCACCACCACGTGACCAAAGTACAAACATTTTTATGCGTGGAATTTAAATTCATTCGAAAAAAACATGTATTTTTTTAATAAAATAGTTTTCTGCTGGTCGAGAATCCATCCTAATCTCCTTGTACTATTCCAGACGATTAGTCTAAAAAGCGCTCCCAAGGCATTTGAGTTCTGGGGGCTGAGTGGGGTGGGACAAACACACGCAGAGTAACCAATCAAACGAAGAGCAGACGTGATGACCAAGCGAGGCCAGCAGAGGAAAATGGTGTGTAGTACGTTACAGACTTACGGTTTTAAACCCTCTTCTTGTTGTGGTTTCAACAATATATCTAGGTTTTTTAAAACGGAGCAGAGCAGCAGCTCTGAACATCTTCTCCGTGGTGGGCGCCGTCTTTGTTTTGACACTTGGTGCAGGAGATATGATGTTCATTTTGTACGGCTCTGAATGGCTCGGTTTCTTTCGAACCGTGGAAGCGAGCAGAAATGGTGGCATTACCATACCCGCTTTCTTACAAAAAGTAAGGGAGTGGGTGCGGCTTATCGTCAAGCGAGTTTTCTGCTGCTTTGATTCTAACATAATACTGTTAGTGTCATGTCACAGATGTTAGTTCTACGTCAGGAGTGTTGTAAAAGTTTTCAGTGAAACTTTTAAGCCTTTAGGTTGGTTCTTCTTCTGTTGCGCAATTCTTCTTCACAATGTAAATGGTGAAGCAACACTGCACCCAGCAGTTCATGTATGGTACTGCAGCAAAAATGAAGCCGAAAGCGTCCTGATTTTATCTTGAATTTACGACATTAAACGACGTGTCGGTGCAAATTTTTGTAGTCAACATTATCACTTATGTTACTAATCATTTTTGTATTATTTTGTATGTTACACGCACTGGTTGGCACGACTCTCGACAGTCTAAATATTTTTAGATATTTTTAGACCCCCCCCCCCCCACCCTGGCAAGAATCTCAAACTCTGCCTGTAAAAGTTAAAAAGTTTGTGTGTGTGTGGTTGTGTTGCAGACGACAGCAGCTTGTTGAATCTGACTCCACACCCACTGATCAGACAGAGGAAGAGACGGATCCCCGGGCTCTGCTGCATGGTGTCGGGCTGAGGCTTCCATCCCAGTTGGACTCTGTGATGTACATTTACTCAAAAAAAAAAAAAGGAAAAGAAAAAGAAAAGCTAAATCAGCTTCTCATAATGTCCTTTTTTTCTTTTTTTTAAAAAAAAAAAAAAATCAATATCTACAATTGTAACTGCCCATCATCCATCCTCTAAATCACAGCTTTCAAATAATCTTTATTTCATAACAATAATCCTGTAGTTGTTCCATTTATACACATCAGCCATTAGATTATGACCATCTGAAGCAGACATGGGCAACTGGTGGCCCTCAAATTAAATGAAAACAAGAAAAGCACACAAGATGACTGCAAAAATACACAAAAACGGAAGAGAAATATATAATGCAACAGCAAAAATACACAACACGACTAAATTCTCAGTATAACTCCAAAAACACACAACATGACAACTAATATACACAAAATGACTCAAAAACCCATAAAATGAATAAAAGAACACACAAAATGACATCTAATATACATGTACACAAAATGAGTAAACCTTGACAAAATTTACACAAAATGAGTAAAAACGGATATACAAAATGACAACAAAATACACAGAACAAATCCAAAAACACACAAAATGACAGCAGTAGTTCACAAAATGATTCCAAACACACAAAACGACTCAAAAAACTCACAAAACAACAAAAATGCGCACAATTGGGAAAATGCACCAGCCCGTAAATGACAACAAAATACACATAATGAGAAAAATGTACCAGCTGAACACAAAAATACACACACTAATATACACAAAATGACCCCAAAACCCACAAAACAACAATAAAAACAACCGAAATGACAACAAAAGACACAAAAGAAATCGAAAAAACACACAAAATGATAGCAGTAGTACACAAAATGATGCAAAACACACACAAAATGACTCAAAAACACACAAAATGACAAAAAAAATGCACAAAATGCTCAAAACTGGAAAAATATACCGATGCCAAATGACAACAAAATACACACAATGAGAAAAATGTACCAAATGAACACAAAAACACAAAGAACGACAACAGAAACACACAATGACTTCAAAAACATGGAAGTTGCAACAAAAATAACAGTAGACAATATAAAGTAGAAAAAAGGGCGACAAAATAAAAGCTCCTCGAACACAAAACATAAATCCCAAGAAAAGTAAAAAATTTTTTTTAATTATTATTATGAGGATATAAAGAGTGGTCATAAAAATATGGCTGATGTGTGTATTAAAGCTGTTGATCAAAAATTTGCATTTAGAATAAATATAAAGGACATTTATTTCTCGTCAGATGTCATTTCACACACAATAGTTTTCATTAATAGAAAGAACTCGCCTCCATCTTTCTTTGAATGTGTCACAGTGTGTGATGCGTTCAAGTGCAGCTTCCAGCTGTGATCGTAGCTGCTTTTTCATCGTAGAAAGAATAAAAGCAAGAGTCGATCTCTTGCTTTGTGCCAAATAGTCTATACAGAGAAGTTAGGACGCGTTTGTTTACTTTGTCTTCATCCAGATTTCTCCATGGAAACTTGTTGTTTTCATCTGAACAGTTCCTCGTTTAACGGATCGAGACTCAAAAAACGTGAAGATCTTATATTTCCAGCAAGTTCATTTTTACCTTTTTTTTTTAGATGATATGTTAAGGTTTCATTTAGTCAGACAAACCTTTTTCAGGAAATTTGCTTTGATCTCCTGACACATTCTGACTGCCAACTGTCAGTCTTCCTCAGCGGAGTCTGCTGATTTACTCTCCCACACCTGGGATTTACTCTCCCACACCTGGGACTTTCTTCTCCAGAGACCATCGAGCGACAGGGGGTGTGGCCAGCCTGACAGAACTGTCAAGTTGGCTACACCCAGAAAGACACATCAAAGCGAGCAGCAGACGCCTCTAAGGAAGACTGACAGTTGGCAAAGAAATCCAAGTACATTTCCTGAAAAAGTTTAAGATCTTGTTATTTGACAGTTTTCTGTGTCCGCCTTACTCTTTATTTTTTTTCAGGAAATTTACTTTGATCTCCTGACATGTTTTGACCTGCAACTGTCAGCCTTCCTCAGTGGCGTCTACTGATTTACTGTCCCACACCTGGGACTCTCTTGTCAGACCGTCAGGCGACTGGGGGTGTGGACACGCCCAGATAGAACTCGCACGGACACATGAACGCGATCAGCAGACACCTCTGAGGAAGACTGACTGTTGGCAGTCGAAACAAGTCAGGAGATCAAAGTAAATATCCTGAAAAAAGTTGTCTGAAACAATTAAACCTTAACATATAAGATTTGGTTATGTTTGACAGTTTTCTGTGTGGCCGCCTTATTCCTGGGAGCGCGACTGTATCCGTGATCATGGGCCAAACTTCCTGTGTGACGGCAGTAGCAGTTAGCAAACATCGTATTGTCTGTACTACAAGTTGCAGCGCTATTTTTTGTCGGAGAAATTCACAGTTAAATTGCACTGGAGTATCAGTCGCATCTCCGAATTTTAGGATGCTTGGAATTACCTCGGTTGGGGAAGGTGCCAATCAAACCTCTCAGCCAATCAGAGCGTGCCTCTGTTACAAGAACATTTTTCACGTGTTAAGAGAGGAATATGGTAAGTCGTTTCAACATTTTTCAGCTATGAATCAAAGCTAAAAAATAGCATCAGAAACACACAAAATAAGAAAAAACATGGAAATTGACAACAAAAATACGACAACTAATACACACAAAATGACTGAAAAACCCACAAAAGAATAACAAAAACACAATCACTACACACATAAGAAATGACAACAAAATACAAAGAATAAATACAAAAACACACAAAACGCCAACAAACATATAATGAGAAAAATTACCAAATGAACACAAAAACATGCAAAACGACAACTAATATATGGAAGTAGCATCCCCAGGAATCAGGAGGACATTTTTGTTTACTCACCCACAGACATTGAACTGTGAATGTACACACAGTGTTATGTGTAAAGTAGAGATTGTGCTGTTGTGTGTTTGTTCGTGTCGTGTGTGTGCGTGTGTGGTGAAGCTTCCTGTTCAGGCATGTGTGTGTGAGGCGCTCATTGTGTCCTGCCGTGTAGAAAAACCTGCAACATTTTGTGTACAGCTCAGAAGATTTTCTAATGTGAATAAAGTTTTATAGAAAACATCATGGCTTTTGTGTGCTTTTATTTTGAAGAGATGATACAAAGCGACCTTCCATGCTTTAAACCAGATGCCTTCAAGAAACTATGAATATTTTGGGGTTTTTTTTAACAATTTGAGCCCATTTTTTTTTTTTTTTTTTACAATTTTCCTGCAACTACATCATTTTTAACCTATTTTTATCACTTTTTCTTGCCATATTTTTGCTCCTTTCAGTGCAATTATGCTGCATTAATTCCATTTCTGCCACTTCTCCATCAAACTTCAATGCCTTTTCCTGCACATTTTTCCACTTTCAAGACATTTTCAGCACTTAGAAACTTTTTCCACCACTTTTCTCACCTAATGTTACATATGTTGACCCATTATTGTCACTTTCAACCTCTTTTCACCATATTTCATGATTTTTTTTGCCAATTTAACCACATTCACCATTTGTCATTCCCATTATTTTCCAGTTTAAACTTATTGTTGCTACTTTTTAAATGACCTTACCACAACATTTTATTTATTGATTTATTTATTTTTAATAAATGTTGCATTTTTTTTACTTATTGGACTGATTTTATTTATCTTATGTTTAATTTAAAATACAGTTTTTATACACTTTGAACCCATGTTAATTCTGATTAAAACAAGGATTTACATCTACATAATATGGCGCAAATAATAACAAAAGGCACCTAATGTCTCATATGGTGACCCATTATTGTCATTTTTAACCTCTTTTCACCATATTTCATGCCCATTATTTGCCAGTTTAAACTAATTGTTCCAATATTGACACTTTGAACCTTTTTTTTTTATCACTTTTTCTGTCTTTTTGGCCACTATAAATTGCAACTTTTAACCAATTTCCGTAGTTTTTAAAATCCCACCTAGTCCACCAATTTTGGTCACTTTTAACCCATTTTATTTCTGATTAAAACAAAGATTTACATCTTTAAGATGACTATATGGTGCTAAGAATAATAAACTCCCTGGATAACATTCAGATAAATAAATAAATGTGTTTATCACAGATTCATAGAACAATGGACCATCATTTTGCTGACTTTATTGATGGACCCCATAAATCTCTCCCCTTTATTCCCCCTTATAGATGGTCCTGTCTCCACATGACTGTTCTTCAATGTTCCAGGTGGGGGTCCCCGATCCCTTTATTTTGAGGGTTGTGGGCTGAAAAAGTTGAGAACCACTGCTTTAAACAAAGGTAAACAACTTTGCGTGCATTAATTTAATCAGTAAAAGTTCTCACTGACTTATTAAAGAGTCTCATCATGTGATCGCACATGAAAACCTTCATTGGTGCAGCTTTATCGTCTTCTTTTAGGCAGAAACACGTGATTTACATCTGTAAGCTGTATATTAATCACTGTTTTTGTGCAGTTTTAGATAAACCAGAGCAGGAGTCTTTGTTTATTACTGATTGTGAAAGAGTTTGGACGTGATGGAGGAGAGGAGCTCATGTTCATCATCAACATCTGGTTTACATCTCAGCTGCTGAGAAACTCCAGAGCTGCTCGTTTCCCGTCACCAGGACCAGAGCGCCAGAGAACATTTATCACATTTGCCTTTAAAAGTGATAAAATGTTGCGCTGTGATTGGTTGAATCGAGCTCTCACAGTGAGAGCTTTTTAAATCCCTCCTCAGTGCAGTAACATCCTCTCATCTGGGACTGTGGTGAGTTTCACTTTGCTTTCTCTTTACGCTGCAAATGCCAAAATAAATCAGTACATTTAAAGATTTCTGATCATGAATTATCACATTTTATCTGCTCTATGTTAATTTCAGCGTTAGTTGGATAACTTTTTTTTAATTTTTTTTACAGTTTTTAAGTTTCCATCCAAAATAAAATCAGACATTCAGTACAAATAGTTTCAAACAAGTAAGGTTTCAAAGTAAAAGCATCGTTTTTATGTCTGCTTCTGCTGATTTATTGTGTACACGCACAAACTTTTGTGCCGTTTTGTCTGTAGTCCTGTCATTTCATAGTCATTTTGTTGTTTTGTGTTGTCTTTTGCTGTTTTTCTGTTGTCATTTTATGTGTTTGGAGTCTTTCTGTGCAATTTTGTTGTCATTTTGTGTGTTTTACAGTCATTTTGTGTATTTATGTTGTCATTTTGTGTGTTATGAGTCATTTTGTGATGCCAATTTGGAGCAACTTTGTGTTTTTTGCATTACTCTGTGTATTTTTGTTGTCATTTTGTGTGTTTTGCTGTCAATTTGTGTGTTTGGAGCCATCTACAATGACAGAAAAGCAAAAAAAGAAGACCTTTGGCTTTTTTTTTGAAGAACATTTCTTCATGTTATGCCATGTATCCTTAATAATAATGTGGTATATGAGAGTTTTTCAGTTATTAATGTAGTTTTCATTCACAGTTTTTATTTTTTAAACTAGCCATAGTCTTTTTATTGTCACCTAAGAATCTGTAGTTGATTATCAAACCCCAGCAAGATTCTTTTTGTTTTCATTTCAATAGTATGTTAAGGTTTCATTTATTCAGACAACTGTTCCTTAGGAAATCCACTTTGACCTCCTGGCGTGTTTCGACTGACGACTGCCAGTTTTTGTCAGAGGCATCTGCTGATCGCTTTGATGTTTCCTTTGAAGTTTCCTTGACTTCAAGTAATTCCAGCAAGATTTGTTTTGTCTTCTTTTTTATTTGTTTTTAATTCAAAAGGAAGACAAAATGAATCCTGCTGACTGGAATTACTATACGCAGAAGTAGTGAAGGAAACTCCAAAGGAAACATCAGAGAAAACATCAAAGCGATCAGCAGACGCCTCTGATGAAGACTGGCAGTTGACAGTCGAAACATGTCAGGAGATCAAATTTCCTGAAAAAAGTTGTTTGTTTAAATGAAACCTTAACATACTTTATCCAACTACTGATAACTGTCAGTTTTTTTATTTGAATTGAAACCTTTAATGCTACGTAGTTTATGCAAAGTTTCATTTCATTTAGGCAAAGTTTCATTTCACAACTATTACTCATGTGTTTACAAAACACACGAGAACATGCAGCGTCCTCACAAACAGCATGAGTTATTTCCTGTGGGTGCTCTGTGCAGGCCGGATACCGTTCATCCATGGCTCCTGTCAGCAGCTTCTTCTTCCTCATCCTCGGCTGCATCCCTGCAGCTCAGAGCTGCTTCTGCGACCACTACCCGTGGAACGCCTGGTCGGCCTGTAGTCAGACATGCAACCACGGCACACAGCACAGACATAGGTTAGACACACACACACACACACACACACACTGGCTTTGTGTGTCTTTGTGCTTGTGTGTGACTGTCGCCAGCTGTCAGGGCTGTTTCTATTAAGGGTGTAAGAACAAACCGATTTGGCGATATATTGTGATATTTCACAGCGCGATTATCGTATCGATCCAAAAAATGTCAAAATTTTTATCGTGTTTTTCAACGTAAAAATCATTTAATTGCACTAACTTATGCATAGCACTTAAACGCCCGGTCAATGTGGTCATGTTTACATGGCAGCTTTAATTCAGAATACAAGTTAATTCCTCTTTAAACTGACCTTGTAAACACTTAATTCCGGATGCAAATGTAATTCCCAATTAAACTTAAATCTGAATTAGGTGGCTGGTTTATTTTGATTTTAGATCTGAATTCAATAATTCCTCTTGTAAATGTTTGATTCCACGTTAAAGCTGCAGTAGGTAGAATCATGAGGCGCTCCACGCCCCCCCCCCCCCCCCCCCCCCCCGAACGAAACTCTTGCCTGCACGCACACACTGTGGAACTTTTTGCGACTCTTCTCCTTAGAGACTAGTAACAAATGTAGGGACTTTATCTTGTGCTACTGGAGAATTTTCGGACGTTTTAGAGACATGAAAGTGCGTATCACTCACTGCTATGAGGACAGTAAGAGGCTCAGAGCTCCTCAAGCGCAGCTGCAGCTGATCAGAGCAGACAGACTTCGTCTACACTGCAGATGAACTGGGTCTGTTCTTTACACCTTAGATCATTTTTAATAAACTATTTATTTCGTCTGTTATCATTATCTTTCTCTGACTCGGGGCGGACTGCGCTGGTGATGACATAGTCCCGGTTGCTTCAAAACTGCAATCAAAATAAAAGTGAAAATAGTTATTATGATGTGGTCTTCTACAGTATGTTGTAGCTGAATAGAAAAGGTTTGTTGAGTGTTTTTTTTTTCGATTACATTCATGGCAATGCACACCCCTAGTTTCTAGCTTTATGGGGCCCCCATGTGACGTGCTGTTTGGGGGCCGCCAGTGGGACAAACTGCATGGAGAGATTCGTAACCCATTAAATGGAGCACAAGCTGCTGAATGATGGACACCTGTCAATCATTACCATTGTACAGACAGGAGCCACATGCAGGTGGCACTTAAAGTAAACACACAAAATTACTCAAAAAACCCACAAAATGGCAGAAGAATACACAAAAATGGTGAAAAAATGACTCCTACAGACAAAGAGACAAAAATTAGTAAAATAGAATAGAGTAGAGCAGTGATTCTCAACTGGTGGGTCGGGACCCAAAAGTGGGTCGCGAACCTGCACAGGGTGGGTCGCGAACAGCTGGTCAAAAATAAATAAATACCTAATGTCTCTCATGTTGAGTTGGACTTGTCTTTTATTTTGAAAGAAACTTTTCTTTTGACAAGCCTGTTGTGAAATGTTTGTTGCATGAGCAAAGATATAGATTGATGTTTTTAAAAAAAAGATTATATGGATTAATAAGATTAAATTTGGTTGGTTGAATTGGGTCGCGATTTAATGACAGTGGCAAAATTGGGTCGCAGGGTGAGACCAGTTGAGAACCACTGGAGTAGAGTACACCTTTATTGATCCCCAGAGGGAAAATACGCTTTTGCAGCAACACAATAAAAAAGAGCAGACAGTAAGAAACTAAAATAAATACCAACATAAGATGGTAAAATGTAAGAACTGTAGGACAGACGTAATTTAGAAAAAAAGAAAAAAAAAACACTATAATGTGCAAATGACAACCAGAGTAACCTGAGGGTTGTTGGTTCGAACCCACCGTGGGACCTTGAGCAAGCCCGTTAGATCGGGGTTCTCAACATGGGGTAGTGGGTCGCCAGATGCCTTCAGGAAACTAAGAATGTTTGTTGAACAATTTGAATTTGAACCCATTTTTGCTTATTTTTACCCTTTTTCTGCAACTACACCAAACTTGCCATATTTTAACCTATTTTCATCACTTTTTCTTGCCATATTTTTGCTTTTTGTAGTGGATTTTTGCGACATTACTCTCACTTCTGCCACTTCTCCATGACATTCCAATGCCTTTTCTGCACATCTGCACAACATTTTTGACATTTATAAACCCTTTCCACCACTTTTTCCACCTAATTATGTTAATACTGATATGAGTGTATGTGAACTTTTTTAAAATCTATTTATATTGTATATACATTGTTTATTCTTATGTTTGTATTTTTATGGGGAGCTCTATTTCATTACATGTTATGTAATGATAATAAAAGGCTATTCTATTCTATTCTATTCTATTAATGTCATATGTTTTCACCATATTTCACGCTTATCTTTGCCAATTTAACCATATTCACGATTTATCATACCCATTATTCATTATATTGACACTTTGAACTCTTTTTACCACTTTTTCTGTCTGTTTTTTGGCCACTCTAATTTGCAACTTTAAACTAACTTCTGTGTTTTTTTTTTTTTTTAATCCCATTTCACCACCTTTTGGTCCCTTTTAACCCCTTTTATTTGTGATTAAAACAAGGATTTACATCTTTAAGATGACTATATAATATGATGCAAATATAATAAGACACTTTCTGGGTAACAGTGGATATTATTCAGATGAATGAATAAATGTGGTTATCACAGATTCACCTTCAGGTACAGTGGGGGTCCCCGGTCTCTGGCTCCTTTATTTTAGGGGTCGTGGGCTGAAAATGTTGAGAACCACATGCCTTAGACCTGAGTGCTTTCAGGATTCTCTTGAAAAAGATATTTTTAATCTTAATGAGAGTTTCCTGGTTAAATAAAGATTAAAAAAAAAAAGACAACAAAAAATGCCCAAAAATGACTCTAAAACACACAAAATGAGTCATTGTGAATATTATGATGAAGATTTTCTAAAAACTCATTGACATTCACTAAAAATTCATGTGGACAGACGTTTTCTCTGCCGATACATACTGGATGAACTCATCCTGGATATCAGGATTAGCCTGGCTAAAACCCTTATCTAGTTCTATGAAATAGCGCTACCTGGTGATGGAGACACACACACACACACACACACACACACACACACACACACACACACACACACACACACACACACACACACACACACACACACACGCACACACACACACACACACACACACACTATAGCACAGAGACACATGGGGTGTTGTGTTGGTGTCTTCCAGGCAGATCCGCTATGATGAATATTACTGGAAGAACAGCTGCACACAGCTGTGTTCCCGCAGCCAGCAGAAGGCCTGTAACCAGCAGGCCTGTCCCATCAACTGTCAGCTCTCTGAGTTCGGACCGTGGTCCGAGTGCTCGGCCTGCGCCCACAAACAGGCAAGAAACACACACACACACACACACTTTTTTTTGTGCAGTTTTGTTGTCGTTCTTGTGGGTTTTATTTAAATTTTTTTTACAATTTGTGTACATTTTTGTCATTGTTTTGTCTGCTTTGAGTCAAATGGTATGTTTTTCTGTGAATAATGCAGAAAAGAACATTGTTTTTTTTGTTCTGTTGTCGTTTTGTGTTTTTTAGAGTCATTTTTGTGAATTTTTGGTCTTTTTTTTAATTTTGTTGACAATTTGAGTATTTTATGTTGCCATCTTGCATTATTACAGGAAAGAACAAAGGTTTTGAGTGTGTGTTTGTGTCTTGTTTGATTTTGTAGTCTGTATTTTTGTTGTTTTGGGTGTTATGAGCCTTTTTGTGTGATTTTTGAGTGACTGTGTTTTTGGTATTACTGTGTGTTTTTAGAGTTATTTGGTGTATTTTTGTTATCTTCTTGTGTGTTTGGATTCATTTTGTGTGTTTTTGGTATTACTTTGTGTGTTTTTGTTGTCATTTTATGTGTTTTTGGAGTCATTTTGTCTATTATTGTTGTTTTTTTGTGCTATTTGTGTAATTTTGAGTATTTTATGTTGTCAATTTGCATCATTACAGGAAAGAACAATGATATTTTTGCTGTCATTTTGTGTATTTCTGTCGTAATTTTTGTGTTTGGAGTCATTCTGTGCAAATTTGGAAACATTTTGTGTATTTTTGCTGTCATTTTGTGTATTCTTGTTATTTTTTTGTTTTCTGAGTCATTTTGTGTATATTGTGTTTGTTTTGGAGTCCAGTTGCCCGTGTCTGGACTGGCGGTTCCTAACTGGTGTGTCACTGACTGTGTTTTTGGTCTCAGATCTGCTCCTTCATCAGCCTCTCTCTGGTGTCTTTTCTATAGTTTCGAACCCGCTTTGTGCTGCGTCCGTCCCAGTTTGGAGGCTCAGACTGCAGCATGGAGCTGACTCAGGAGCGGCCCTGTCACCCCTCCACAGAGTGCAAACTTCCTGACGTCAACTGCAAGGACAACTTCAAGTGCAATAATGGTGCCTCTGTTTTACTGGGGTTTATTTGAGTTCAGTCCATTTCAGTTGGTCTTTTTCCCATTGAAAAGAAGGTTCACTTATCACACTTAACACATCTTTATAGCATATATCTACACCAGTGGTTCTCAACCGTTTCAGACCGCTACTACCAAAATAAAGGTTTCAGCGACCGGGGACCCGCACCTACTTGAAGGTGTTTGAACACAGACATGAACATTGAAGAACAGTCATGTGGAAATAGGACCATCTATAAGGGGGAATAAAGGGGAAAGATTTTTGGGGTCCATCCATAAAGTCTGCAAAATGATGGTCCATTGTTCTATGAATCTGTGATAACCACATTTATTTATTGATCTGAATAATATCAACTGTTATCAAGGAAGTTTATTATCATTCTCACCATCGTATTTAGTCATCTTAAAGATGTAAATCCTTGTTTTAATCAGAAATAAAATGGGTTATTAAAAGTGACCAAAAATGGTAGAAAAGATGGTGAAACTAGATTTTAATAACCAGAGAAATTGGTTAAAAGTTGCAAATTAGAGTGGCCAAAAACAGAAAAAGTGGTAAAAAAAAGTTCAAAGTGTCAATATTGGAACAATTAGTTTAAATTGGTAAATAATGAGCAAGACAAATCATGAATGTGGTTAAATTAGCGAAAAGAAAAAAAAAAAAAAAAAAGCACAAAATAAGGTGAAAAAAGTAAAAAAAAAAAAAAAATGGGTCAATTTATCTGACATTAGGTGGGAAAAGTGGTGGAAAGGGTTTATAAGTGCTGAAAATGTCTTAAAAGTGGAAAAAATGTGCAAAAAAGGCATTGAAATTAGATGGAGAAGTGGCAGAAATGCATAAAAAGGAGCAAAAATATGGCAAGAAAAAGTGACAAAAATAGGTTAAACTATGGCAGGTTTGGTTTAGTTGCAGAAAAAGGGTAAAAATAAGCAAAAATGAGCTCAAATTGTTTTAAAAAATATTCTTAGTTTTTCAAAGGCATCTGACGACCCCCTCCTGGTGTTTTTTGACCCCAAATCGGGTCCTGATCCCAAGGTTGAGAACCTCTGATCTACATAATACTTGTACATCAATGCATGGATACATGTTGTTCAGGTTAGTTATTTCCAATCATTTTTTTTTTTTTAAGTTTCCCACCAGTAGAGAAAAAAAACATCTGCAAACATCTGCAAAACTAAATAAATAAATAATAAATGCAATGTTCAAAAATTCAAACTTTTTTTTTTTCTCTCTCCAAGGTCGCTGCATCAGTTCCTCGTTGAAATGCAACAGGCAGAACGACTGCAAAGACAACTCAGATGAGAGGGACTGTGAGACCTTCACCATTGTCTGTCCTGCAGAGAAACGAGTGGCCCCCGGGGCCGACCTGGTGGGGAACGGGTAAGGTTGAGGGTTCTAAATCCAATCGCGGGACACCATCAGCGTATAAAGTCATCGGGAACTGACCATACACGGAGTTTATTGTACTCAAAGAATTACTATAATGTACAGAAAAAACAGATATTTTAAGTGCCATTGTTGCATCTCGTGGTGTGGATGGTGATGACAAAAAGGGACGTGTAGAAAAAGATTTATTAATACAATCAAGTGTTCTATACAGGTTAAAAGAGGGACCTGTGAGAGTATGCTGGCCATTGCAAACTCTGAGTTTGAACGCATAACGTATATATCTTTCAGTGGTATGTCTTTAACATTAGCTCATTACCATATAAGAAATCAACGTACACTGGACCATAGTATGGAGGAAACAGTCTATTAATCAAATTGAAACTAAGGCCAAAATACAAGCCTGTCTGGCACCAGCAGATACAGTGTATTCAAATTTAAAGAATGCACGTCATACATCTGCTATCCTGTTCACAGAATCATCTATGCACTAAAGGTTCCATATAGGTCTCAAGAACTGTGCACATCCTGTAACAGGGTTGAATGAACATTGTCCTCCCGATCAGAGCCACACCTCATTTTAGTGTAAACGTCACAAATCCAGAGCCTTAAGAGTTACTGCACAAAGATGGACAAAGTAGGCACACAGTCTGGACGATAATGTTGTTCCAACGTTATCATAACGCTCCCAAATTCTTGTGGAAAACATCATGGTATTATTGCTTATAGAAATCAAGGCCTTTTGTTCACATAAGGTCACTCGTGCATTTGGCTAGAATCAATTCTTTATTCAAAAAGAGCATAAACCTTTAATAAGCACAATAGGAACATAATACACCTCACCATAAAACACAGTGACTGTACAAAATATGTACAAATTATATGTTGTTCTAGGGTGTGTAGTATAAGTTTTCAGTGAAATGGTCCCAAACTTTAGGTTGGTTCTTCTTCTGTTGCGCAATTATTCTTCACAATGTAAATGATGAAGCGACACTGCACCCAGCAGTTCATGTTATGGTACTGCAGTAAAAGAACAACCAATGATACACCCACTTATTGATAGCCCCGCCCTCTCATGCCTGATACGTCAGATTTAAGATCACTACTTTCTGGGATAACCTAAATGGTTTTGATTGCTTTTTGACAGGATGTTGGGATCCAAGGTTCGGGATCCAAGATTCGTGACATAATTGATAATGTTGACGACAAAAATTGTGTTGACGGTTCTTTTAAAGGTTCCATGTCATGCTATTTTTCACCCATCTCCATTTGTTCTAAGAACTCTAAAAACATAGTATTTGAGGTTTATTTTCCCAAACTCGTCTGTTTTCCAGAGTTTTAGCCTCTGAAAAGCCACTTTCAGAGCAACTCTACACAAACGTGCTGATTTGCGGCCTACTTATGCATATTCATGAGTGGGTTTGTCTATAGACGGGACGCTGACTTCCTCCTCCCCGCACGGTGACGTAGGCCCAGAGGACGGCCCTCCCTCCTCCCACCCACTACGTAGTCGAGCTCATGCTGCTTTATAAACACGAGACAGAGCGTGGGGGCGGGGCGTTCACCGGTACATACATAGACTGTAGAAAATACATACATAGCACTGCGCGAAGGTCGCTGAAATTCTCACCTTTGTGGGCGTGTCTGTTTACATGTCAATCACGGCAGAGAGCTTCCTGGAGGCGCGGCTTCTCCAGCTCAGTGCTGCATCAAATTCGTCATCAAAGTGGGAATGCGTCATCAAATTGGAGCGAGGTGTTTGTGTTCACCCTGCAGTAAGAAAGGAGCAAATCACCCTCTAACTAACGATTGAGGGAATCAATGAAAAAAACACTTTGGGCCTGTGTATGAAGCCTTAATATTACTTTAGGATGTTTAAAGCACAGAAAAGTTCATTTAGTGTAACATGGGCCCTTTAATGTTGTATATTCATAATAAAATCAGGCCGGCAGCTGCTTTCAGCTTAATTTTTTCTGCAGTACCATACATGAACTGCTGGGTGCAGTGTCGCTTCATCATTTACATTGTGAAGAATAATTGCGCAACAGAAGAAGAACCAACCTAAAGCCTCAAAAGTTTGGGACCATTTCACTAAAAACTTAGACTACACACCTGAGGTAGAACTAACAATCTAACTAACTAACTAACTAATCTGTGACATAAAACTAACAGTAATATGTTAGAATCAAAGAAGAAAAAGAAGAAGAAAAAAAAAAAGTATTTTATCGAATTTGGGAAAATGCCTCTTCCTCTTTGTGTGTGAAGGTTTGACGCTCTGGCAGATGAGCCGAGGGCGGCCGTGCTAGACAACACGTTCATGGGAGGATCGTGCACAGTGAAGAGGCCTCGTAGCACGCTGCTCTACCACAGAGTTCCTCACAACTTTAAAGACTTTGAGATCAAGGTAGGGCCTGCACTAATGGTTCTAAGGGTTTGTGTGTGTCATATATTTTTGAAGTACTTTTGTATCTTTTTTTTGTTGTTTATTTGAACATTTGTAGTCGTCTTGTATGTTTTTGTAGTTATTCTCTGTCGTTTTGTTTTTGTTTTGTGTGTTGCAAGTCATTTTATATATTTTTTTTGTGATTTTGTGTAATTTTCTGTTGTTTTTTGTGTACATTTGTTGTCGTTTTCTATCATTTTCAGTTATCTTTGGGTATATTTGTAGTAATCTTGTATGTTTTTGTAGTTGTTCTTTGTAGTTTTGTTATCGTTTCATGTGTTCTTGGAGTAATTGTGTGAATTTTTCTTGTGTTTAGTAAATTCTGTGTATTTTTTGTGATCATTTTGTGTGTTCTTGCTTTTTTCTGTGTTATGTGTCAATTTGTGCATACTTTTGTTCTCATTTTGTGTTTGTGGAGTCACTTTGCATATTCTTGTCGTTTTCTATAATTTTTTGTTGTTTTTGTGTATATTTGTGGTCATCTTGTATGTTTTTGGAGTTAATCTTTGTAATTTGGTTGTCGTTTTGTGTGTTATGAGTAATTGTATGTTGGTTTTTTTTTCGTCATTTTGTATAATTTTCTGTTGTTTTTTGTGCATTTTTGTTGTCGTTTTCTGTTGTTTTGGGGTATATTTGTAGTCGTCTTTTATGTTTTTGTAGTTGTTTTTTGTAGTTGTGTTGTTGTTTCGTGTGTTAAGACTCATTTTGCAGAATTTTGTTGTCTTTTTCTATGTTTTTCTGTTGTTTTTAAATTATATTTCTCGTCATTTTTATTGTTTGTAGTCATTCTGTGTAGTTTCGTCGTCGTTTTGTGTGTTAAGAGTCATTTTGTGCCTGTTGTTGGCATATTGTATACTCTGCTGTTGTTTTTGTGTATTTGTGTAGTCTTGAGTAAGGAAGTACATTTATTTATATAGAACTTTTCACATATTAATCACAAAGTGCTGTACAAACAAAGCTAAAATTAAAACAACAGGAGCAACATCATAAAAGGATAATAAAAGTTAAAAAAATCAATTTAACCAAAAGCTTTTCTGAAGAGCGCGGCCTTCAAATGCTTTTTAAAAGAGTTCACGGAGGGACTGGTGCAGGCTATTCCAGAGTCTTGGTGCTCCAGCCTGGAACGCCAGGTCACCCCGGGTTTTAAAATGAGTTTTTGGGATCGTAAGGAGATCCTGGCCTGAGGAACTAAGTGTGCGCCCTGAAGTGTAGGTGCACAAGTCAGTGACCATGCATCGCATGGAAAGTCAGGACCAAAATTTTAAACTCAGTGCAAAATTTGACTGGAAGCCAATGAAGACTGGATAGAATGGGGGTAATGTGGGCTGTTCTGGGTGCACCGGTCAAAAGTCTGGCAGCAGCATTCTGAACAATCTGAAATCTCTTTAGAGTCGACTTGTCAAAACAGGTTAAAACAGAATTACAATAGTCAATGCGTGACGATATGAACGCGTGGATGATCATTTTGAGATTGGATTTCGACAAAAAATTCCTCACTTTGGAGATATTTCTCAGACGATAAAAAGGGGGAACTTTTTATCAGGAGCGATGATCAGAGTTTCCGTTTTGTTAGAATTAATCTGCAAATAATTCGATGTCAACCAGTTTTTGATAGCAGATGCACATTCCAGGAATTCAGATAAGAAGTGAAACTCTGAGTCATTGAAAGAGCAATACAGCTGAATATCATCTGCATAGAAATGATAAGACGCATTTTCAAAACCACGTATCAATCGACGAAGAGGCATCAGATACATTAAAAACAAAACAGGCCCCAGAACAGAGCCCTGGGCTACTCCTCATGACAGGTCGGACACATTCAACATTACGTCGTTAATAGTAACATTAAAAGTTCCTCCATTTATATGAGAAGTAAACCACAGTGTTTTTGTGTATCTTCTTTTATAGGTTGGACAGGCTGAGGACTTCAGCATTGACCCTCAGCAGCTTCACGCACAGTCCATTGATGTAAAGAACTCCAGGCAGCGTGGTGACTCATCCTCGGGCAGCTATTTCCTTCCCTTAATCTTTTACTTTGGTTCACAAAGTCGACAACAGACTTCCTCCAATCGAGAAGCTTTTAAAGCCTCAAAGACAAAGGTGAATAAAGTGTCCACCCACAAAGTCACAATATATTTTCAACACAAAGGCCATGTGAGGGTGTGTGTATATTCACATTTTTGGAGAAAACCCTCAGGATGAAGCGATGGAGGCAGCAGAGATGAGGCATTTTACCAACAGATGATTTCTGATTTATGATCACAGTAGCGATGTCACAGTGTGCAGATTTTAATTGTGCGTTATGTTTTTTTTCATAACAAATATTCTAAAAACAAATTAAAACGGTTAAAAACACCTAAATAAATATTCTAATGTACTTAGGTTAAAGTTTAATTTCAGTAAAAGGTAAGTTATCTAATATAGTGCAACCCGTGATGTCACATTGTGCAAATGAGATGCGAACATTTACTGTAATAATAAACTTTTCCTATAAATCAGGGGTGTCAAACTCATTTTAGTTCAAGGGCCAAATACGGACTTGTTTGACCTGAAGTGGTCCACGTATTTTAGGTGAGAGCAAATGATGTGTTCTGTTTTTCACTTCCACATTTAAATAATATATAAATGATAAAGTACTGTATGTGAGTATGTCAGTCCCTGCAGGAACTTCACTTAAATTACACTGATTTGGGGAATTTCATGAAAAAATGTAAGGATAATTTGCCAGATTTGAAAGAAAATTGATGTTTCATGTTTTCTCTATCATTTTGCCTTTCTCGAGCCAACTGTGATGTTCTAAAGCAGGGGTTCTCAAACCTTTGAGAGACCGGGGACCCCCACTGTACCTGAAGGTGGTTGAACACAGACATGAACATTGAAGAACAGTCTTGTGTAGACAGGACCATCTATAAGGAGGAATAAAGCGGAGAGATTTTTGGGGTCCATTCATAAAGTCAGCAAAATGATGGTCCATTGTTCTATGAATCTGTGATAACCACATTCATTTATTGATCTGAATAATATCCACTGTTATCAAGGAAGTTTATTATCATTCTCACCGTCGTGTTTAGTCATCTTAAAAATGTAAATCCTTGTTTTAATCAGAAATCAAATGGGTTAAAAGTGACCAAAAATTGTGAAAAATGTTGTGATTTTAAAAACAGAAATTGGTTAAAAGTTGCAAATTAGAGTAGGGCAAAAACAGACAGAGAAAGTGGTAAAAATGGGTTCAAAGTGTCAATATTGGAACAATTAGTTCAAACTGGCAAATAATGGGCATGACAAATTGTGAATGTGGCAAAAAAATAAGCATGAAATAAGGTGAAAAGTGATCAAAAGTGACAATAATGGGTCAACATGTGTGACATTAGGTGTTAAAAGTGGTGGAAAGGGTTTTTAAGTGTAGACAATGTCTTGAAAATGTACAAAAAAGGCATTGAAATTGAATGGAGAAGTAGCAAAACTTTGAAGTAATGGAGCAAAAATGCATTAAAAGGAGCAAAATTATGGCAAGAAAAAGTGATGAAAATAGGTTAAACTATGGCAAGTTTGGTGTAGTTGCAGAAATAGGTTAAAAAAAAGGGAAAAAATGGGCTCAAATTGTTCAAAAAATATTCTTCAGGCATCTGGAGACCCCTTCCCAGTGTCTTGCGACCCCAAATGGGGTCAAGACCCCAAGGTTGAGAACCCCTGTTCTACAGGACCAGATTTGGCCCCCGGGCCTTGAGTTTGACACATGTGCTCTATATCAATATTTATTCCCAGATGTCCTTTTTTTGCCCTCCAGGATTCTAAGTTTTTCCGTGTGCACCAAGTTCTTCCAATATCCAACTTCACCATGAAGGACCCAAGCGACCTGGTGCTGTCGCTGCCCTTCCTGCAGTTCCTCCAAGCCCTTCCTCTGGACTATAACTACGCTCTGTACAGGGACATCTTCCAACGCTTTGGGACACACTACTACAGCTCTGGGAATCTGGGAGGACACTACGACCTGCTGTACCAGTTCAACCGAGAGGAACTCAAAACCTCCGGTACATAAACACAACACAACGCTGAGATTTTTCCTGCTAATGTGATTTAAAACTGATTGTTGCATTAAAAAGGTGTAAAATTACAACTCAGATTATATAACAGACCTGTTATGTATTACAAAGCTGACAGTGCCTCTTCCCTTCCACATGTGGCCCTCGGTCTACATTTTTGCGTCGTCAACAAATAGCACAAACCCCCAAAAATTGTAAATTAAGAAGTTGGATTGACTCCGAAACTCAACACAATTCATTAAAGGACAGAAAAAAATACACAAAATGTCGAGAGAAATACACATCTACATTGAAAATGCACAAAGTGCACAACATACAAACACAAAAACATACAAAACCCAACAAACAAATGCGTGGAATGTCAACAAAAACACACACAAATAGTGAAATACCACCAAAAAACATAAAATAACAACATAAACACTATGGCGCGATGAGCATTTTTACTCCAGGGATGGTGCAACTGGTCTACATTTGTGCGTACCTGAAAAATAACACAAACTCCCCAAAAATTGTAAATTAAGAAGTTGGATGGACTATGAAACACCAAAATGTTTCGAAAAATACGCAAAACAACTGAAAAATACCCAAAACCATGACAAAAATGCACCAAAACAACTCCAAAACCATACAAACTCCTTGAAAAATGCATGTAATGTCAGCAAAAATACCACAAAAAAATATATAAAATAACAATAAAAACACACAGAATGTCAAAAATAAAAATGCACAAAAGTATACAAAAGAAAAACACACAAAATGACTTAAAATACACAAAATGATTCCAAAAACACTCAAATCTATTGTTCTTTCCTGTGTTAATGCTCAGTTTGGTCATTATTCTAAAAGCTGACATTAATGTTGATAATGTGGACCCCACTGTAATAAAAGTTGCAAATTCCTCATGTATTCCAATCAACAGAAGAAGAAATAATATTAGAATAGTGCTTTAATTAAAATTTCCCACACTAAACAACGTGAAAGATTGATTTAGAAATAAGCAGTTTAACAGTGTGTGTTTTTCTACTGATGGAGCAAAGCCGGGTCACTCAGTTTGTGATGCTAGCTTCTCATGCTAGCTTCAGGTGACCATACATTCAGTTTTACCTTGACCTTTCCCCTTTTCATGTCTTGTATGGGGATATTTTACAAATTAATGAAATTGTCCAGGTTTCCCACGGACCTTGAACACATCTCTGGTCCCGGTGTGACGGTCTGAGTTCACATCGGTCTGAGATCGGTTATGAGCATGCGCACTACCGGAAAATGAATTTATGCTACTACCGCTTAGCTTTTTTCTACTTCTGCCGTGCTGAGATAAAAACAAAGCTAATGTTATTCGACGAGTGCTGAATGGCTCATTTTTTTGTACTAAAATGTACAACTGCTCAATGTACGAGGCAGGAGAGGTTCCAACGCCACAAAGAAATGATAGACAAGTTAATCTTCTTCATGGTGATGGGCACGCATATTGTATATTTCATGTTCTGTAACGTTACAGTTTTAATTTCTCGGAGTCAATGTTTCTCATATTGTTTCATTGATTGATAGATTTGAAGGTTTATATGAGATTATTATAATGCGTAATAAAGGTGATTGACTTGAGTCATCACTGATTTCCGATTTTTTTTTTTTAAATCTTTGTTATAAAAACAGAAATGAATCTTTATACCTCATGGACAATAACAACGTATCTATTATTTTGTTGTTACAAGGTAGATTTAAGAAAACGTTGAGTAATTTTTGAATATGCCGAGGTCGGCCCAAGTGTACGGTGGCTGGGAAGTGTCAGGTGAATGCATTTACAGAAACGAACACAAATGGGTCACAACACGAACGCCAAAAGGTCACAACACGAATGCAAAATGGTCACAACGGAAGTGTTTCCACTACGGAAGTGTTTGTGACGGACCGGTATAGGGATGTAACGATTCACTCAACTCCCGATACGATTCGATTCACGATACTGGGTTCACAATACGATTCTCTCACGATTTTTACATTTACAAAATGGGACTGTAGACAAATTTTTTTTTTTGGGAAAAAAACTATAAAATACTGTATTATTTTCCTTATATTTTTCATTGTCAAAAGAATTCCTTGATAAACTATTCAAAACAATGCAATTTAACTAAAAATAAATCTTGAATTAAATAAATAAAGGAATAATACAAATGAAAATGAAGCCTATTAATTTAAATTCTGGTTCTATAATAAACAACGCAAAACTGCATAATAGTTCTTTTTCTTTTAAAAGTGCAACTGAAAATGTATTTTGTGCCTTAACAATTGGACTTAAAAAAAAAAAAAAAACGTCATTGCACTGATTTACGTCATATTTGTTTGGACCAGCAGAGGGCGCTGGTAACACAGTGGTCGGTTGGCATGCAGATATCTTGCAGTGAAGAAGAGAAGCTATGCTAGCAGACAGAGCTAATAGAAAAACGTGACTTTTACAGATATTCAAGTAAGATTACAGATATTCTTTCGGTGCTAAAGGGGTAATGAATCATTTATTAACATGTTTAAGAGTAGAAGGCAGCCAGAAAGAAAGTATTAGCAGACTCCGCCCGCCGCCAACACTTCCGGATAGCGCCATCTGCTGGTTAAAAAAAGTACTGCGATTCAATTGTCAAAATCGATATCAACCGTGATACCTATGAATCGATTTTTAACTGCCTTACGATTAATCGTTACATCCCTAGACCGGTATTATGATATGATAGCCTAATATGAAAAATATAAGAGTATCCTAATCAACTTTTACTTACTTTCATACGTGTTTCGATGTCTTCTTCTCTGTTCTCTGTTCTGTTAAAAACATCCGCCAGAAACGTGTCGGTCTGTAATACTGGTCCGTCGGATACACTTCCGTTGCGGAAACACTTCCGTTGTGGCCATTTTGCATTCGTGTTATGACCCGTTTGTGTTAGTTTCTGTAAATGCATTCACCTGACACTTCCCAGCCACCGTACAAGTGTCCTCTTATTTGGAAATCAAAATGTGGTCACATTCTCGTGCTAGCTTCTCGTTCTAGCTTCTGCTCCCCTTTTTACCACTGACTCATCACAACAAACTTTGTTTTAAGTCGAGCCGTTATTATTATTCTTCACACTATTGGACTGATTAATAACGATTGGTGCTTTTTTTTTTCAGGTGAAACTGAAGAACACACGGAAGGCTGCTTGAAGAAAGAGAGCACATTAATTCTGATCATCTACAACCAACATAGCAGCGCTAACCGATGTCGAAATAATCGGATGACTGAGAAATCCCAAGGTTGGCCTGCAAAAAAAAAAAAAAAAACTAAAACAATGTGGATTGTCAAACTCAGGTTTTCAATTTTGTTTCTTTATATAAAACTGTTTGGCGAATATGAACATGAAAGTATGAGAGAGTCATCATGAAGCCAGTGTTTGGATGCTGACAGGACTTTCTCATTCTACTAATTAGTTTCATGTTGCTGAATAAATGTGAGTTTAAACAAATAAAAAACACACGAAACTACAACGAATTAGATTTGCCAAAGAAAACCCTGAAACTGATCAAAGTCCATACATGAAAACTGTTTCTTGGTTTTATTAAGTGCAAAAAATACTGCTTGATGTCAGTCAGCTCCTACTTTTCTCAGCATTTTGCAAAAGCCGTTGTCGTTAAAGTTGTACCTTGTGATTATAAAAAAAAGTTTTTAATTGGTGTGTGCCAAGCTTTATTCTTTGTAGATATCCGAAATCTTGGAAGTTTGTTTTATTTAGAAAATAAAACACATATAAAATAAAAATAAAAATCTCCTTTTTTTTTTTAAATAATCATTTTTTTCTTGATTTTTTTTTCCAGGGTCGTACATCCAGTCAGCAGAGAAGTCTTTCTCTATGGTGAAAGGAGGTCGAACCAGGGAGGCCGAGGCTCTGGCTAAAGAGCGCCAAGGCGCCACTCCGGACCAAGAATCCTTCAAGAACTGGGCAAAGTCTGTTCTGGACAACCCGGCTGTGGTGGACTACAAGGTGAGCTAATACCTAACGATGACGTAGCAAGATGCTACGTTAGCTCAGGTATGTAGCCTGTGCTAATATAGCAAAGGGAACTAGGGTTAGGCCAGGGAGGTGTTGGAGTCAAGTGAAGGAGTAATGCGCGCCAAAGTGGCAATTTTTCGAAATAAAATATCCAGAAGACTCATGATAATAGAAGACATTTAGCCTCATTCACATTCAGAGGGCCAAAGTTGAAAAAATTTGTCTTCTCCCTTTTTTGCTATTCCACATTTTGTAAAAAGTGGATCGGTCCGAACAAGGTATCAGTGGAAAGGTCTGGTCCCCCCAAGTCCGAATATGTGCATCATTCTTGGGTAGAGTCCAAATTCCGCCTGCTAGAGCTGAACGTACAATTTTCGGAACGAAAAAAAGTGCTCATTACAAAATGTGTTATCAACGGACATGTTTTTTCCCCTGAGTCCGAATATGTGCTCGGTTTTCTGCTAGAGCCTGAATTGCCCTGAAAGTCAGTGCTTGTTGCTCAGAGGCCCATCGAAGGTACCATGGGCATCTCTGGTGCCCCTTTGGACAGATTGGGTACCTCCTCCCTGGGTAGAGTTCTGGCTGCCAGGGCCTTGTCCCTCCCATCGATTTTCCAACAAGTTATAAGCGGAAAGGTCTGGGCCCCCTGAGTCGAGTCCCAATATGTGCATCATTCCTGGTTAGGGTCCGAATGCGTATGCTGGAGGCCCTTAAAGTTCTGTTTCCCTCTACCAGGGGTAACCTTGGTCAATGGGAGTTGGCGTCTACATCCATATGCATGAAGGCCCAAAAACGGCCTGTTTTTAGAAGCGGTCTGACAGTGACTTTTCAGAGGGCAAAATCTCAGAAAAACCAGCAAGTTTGGGAAAATAAACCTTAAATACTGTGTTGTTGAGGTTCCTCGAACAATTGGAACTGGGTGAAGAATAGCATAATACTGGACCTTTAAGTATTTATAACTGTTTGCTTTCTTCATAGCACGGTACCAAATGGTCAATGGACCAGTATCGGTAGGTGACCCAGAGTATTTCTATTCTGAATGTTAACGTCCACTCCTCTGTGCAGCTGCTCCCCATCATAGACCTGGTCCGAGGCATTTCCTGCGCCTCCACGAAGCGCCGCCACCTGAGGAGAGCGCTGCGTCAGTACCTGGAGGAGTTCGACACCTGCAAGTGTGCTCCCTGTCCCAACAACGCCAGGCCTGTGCTGTCGGGCACAGAGTGCCAGTGTGTCTGCCAAACTGGGACGTATGGCACCAACTGTGAAATACGAGCTCCAGATTACACCTCCGGTAAAAAAACCTGAAAACCTCCTCCATTACTGCCCAATATCAGGATCTGATCCTACGAGATATCTTTGTGTTTGTCTTTAAAGCATTTGTTTTGGTATTTCTGGGATGTAATGATTGAATTTATTCCTTTGTTGTGAATGTTGTGGGGTCAAGTCCCAGTGGAGCTCATTAAGGTGTTTGGTTTTAGTCCCATTGTCTTTGTCTGTTCATGGGTTGTAATCCCTTCTTGTGTATGGCACACCTTATCTTGTCAGTGTGTAAATGTTGCGGCTCTCGTCTTCACTCAGGTGACTCCTATCCCCTGATTATCTTCCCGCACTATTTAAGTAGTGCTTGCTGACAATAATCAGAAATTATTCTGATTTTGTGTGTCCCATTTTTAACCATTTAAACTATTTAATTTCAACTGTTCTCAACTAGTTGTAGTACATTTGCACTGCCAAAAAAAATGTTCTATTTATTTTGAAAAAGGCTTTTGTTTTGGGAAGAAGTATAATCAAATGAAAGAAAAAGAAGTAGAATTTTTTTTAAATATAAATGAATTGTTAAATGAAAAAGAATGGATAAATAATAGTTAAAAAACTGGAAAAAAATCTTGGGAAAAGTGAAAATAAAAAGGAGTAAATCAGTACATAAACTGATACAGGCTATAGATTATTGGTGCCGTGTCTTAATTTTTCCTCAAAACAGAATGATATGAGGATGATTCTTTGTTATCATCGGCTTTTGAAAGAAATATTTTTACGCTTTGTTCTAGATTAAAACATTCCATGAAATCCGACTTCATGGGTTCTAAAAATGTGACTCCCACAGAGGCAGTGGATGGTTACTGGAGTTGCTGGGGCTCGTGGAGCCGCTGTGATTCGTCGATGAAGAGACATCGAACAAGGAAGTGTGATAACCCCGCCCCCCTCGGAGGAGGCCAACTGTGCGACGGTCCGGCCAGGCAGCAGGACACCTGCCACATCTCCATCTTTGAAAAGTAAGAATAACTTAAGCCTTTACGTTAAGAAAAATAACAAATAAGAAAAAGCTCGGCTCCTCGATCCATAATATACAATGGTCTGATGTTTGTGTTCACACAGCAAACAAATCAATTGAGCCTAATCCCTGGTTTGCATCTGGACTAGAGTCCAGTGATAACTTCACCCCAGAGCACTTTAAGACTCCCACACACAAATAGATACAAAATGATAAAGAAAGTACACAGTTATTTACAAAACTCACAAAATAACAAAAATACACAAAATGTCAACAATATAACTCAAAAGGGAGACAAAATGCATACAATTACAGCAAAAATACACAAAATGAATGAAAAATACAGAAATGACAAAAGAATAAACAAAATGACACTAATAAAAAACTAAATTAATTGAATAAATAACACAAAATGATGGACAAAATTCAGAAAATGACAACATAAATAGTGGAACAACATTCACAAAATTAAAGAAAAATGCACAAAATTACAGCATAAACACAGAAAATTAGCCAAAAAATATACACAAAAGACAAAACAATAAGACAAAAGAATACACTAAATGACACTAATGAAAACATAAAATAAGCCAAAAAACACACACACACAAAATGACAGAAATATACAAAAAATGGCTCCAAAACAGAACATATGGAATCAATAATACCAAATCAAAGAGAAAATGCAAAAAATGACAACAAAATTCACAAAAAAGAGACAAAATGCACAAAAGTGCAGCAGAAATCATAAAATTACAGCAAAAACTAAATTGACAAAGAATACACAAAAGAAAAAAATAATCCACAAAATCCAAACCCAAAATGGCTCCAAAAAGATGGAACAAATGGAATCATTTTTAAAAAATATATAATTACTTTGCTTCTTAGCTGTACCTTGGAGCACAGAGGTAAAAACAAACATATTTATATGCATATCATCAATGTATTTAAATCAATAATACATACATAAATTTAGTCAATAACACAAAATACAGAAAAAATATACAAATGACAATAAAATACACAGAATAAATCCAAAAACACACAAAACAATAGAAATACTAGTACAAAATGACTCAACACACACACAAAATGACTCAAAAAAACACATAAAACATCAACAAAAACACACACAACTGAAAAAAATGTAACGGTCCCAAATGACTACAAAACACACATAATGACTAAAAACATATGAAATGACATTTATTAGCTATGATGCAAAGCTAGAAATAGCATCAAAAAACACACAAAACGAGAAAAAACATAGAAAATGACAAAAATACACAGTGTGACAACAAAAATACGACAACTAATACACGCAAAATGACTCAAAAACCCAAAAAAGAACAACAAAACACAAAATGACTACACACATACGAAATGACTACAAAATTTACACAAAAACACGCAAAACAACAACTAATACACAAAAAAAACATAGAAAATGACTCCAAACTTACTAATGTGTTCCAAAAACAAACAAACTGAAGGAAAAATATATTCATTGCAAAAAGACATCAAAAACAAACAAAATGACAAACTAAAGAAATAAAATAGAATAACAAACCCTTTTTTCTATGCTGTGTTAATGCTGCGGTTGGTCTTTGTTCTAAATGCTGACATGAACCTGGTGATGTGACCCTCAGATCAGATGTTGTTTTGTGGCCCCCGCTGTAATAATATCTGATGCAGCTCATTAAAACAAGTAAAAAGACGAGATTTTGAAGTGAGTGATTGAACCAGTCGGTTTGACCTTACAGAGGGAACCATAGTGGTTGTTTCTGGTATCTCCTCTCAGAC
This sequence comes from Gouania willdenowi, assembly GCF_900634775.1. NCBI lineage: Eukaryota > Metazoa > Chordata > Actinopteri > Blenniiformes > Gobiesocidae > Gouania > Gouania willdenowi. The sequence continues at coordinate 5,674,347 of NC_041055.1, read as the reverse complement.
AGGAGACGTGTGATAATGATGATGACTTCACGGTCGGCTTGAAAGACGAGCTTCCTCCTGGAGTGGAAGGATGTCTGAGGCCCAAGAGTCCTGCCAACAGCTTTATCAGGGTAAAACCAGCAGGGCACTGGTTTGAATGGTTTTAGCTTCCATTTGCAAAGCAATGAGATGTTTATGTTTCAAATAGGTTTTTGTCATTTAAAGATGTTTGGATTGTCATTATGTGCAGCTTTTAATGAAAAGACACACTTTGATCTTGGGACAGAAAGCAAAGCAGTATTACAGTTTTGGTGAGGATGAGGAGTTCAAGTGCTTCACTGGATTTGACCTGGATGGTTTCCAGTTCTTCAACTGTCTTCCTGATGGGACGTGGAGCCAGCCCAAAGGCAGATGTGTCAGTAAGTCCACTAGAGTCCAGACAGTAGAGCAGACATATGCAACTGGCGGCCCGGGGGCCACATGCGGCCCTCGGTCTAAATTTGTGTGGCCCCCAAAACAAAATTCCAATTCATGAAGTTGGAAGTTATATGAAGCCCAACATAACACACAAAACTCCAGAAATACTGAAAACTACAGCGAAATGCACAAAATGTCAACAAAAGTACACAAATTGATAACAAAGACACAGTATACACATGAACAAAAATGACTACAAAAACAACAACAACACACAAAATGCCAATGAAATTGCACAAAATGACAGAAAAAAACCACACAAAGACAACAATAACACACAAAATATACAACAAAAAGCGCACATAATGACTCACAAAAACACACAAAAAAAGGCAACAAAAATTTGCCACATTGACGAGAAAATAGACTAAATTAATTCAAAAACACACTTTGGGGTGGGTTCACTAAAGGTTTAGGGGTATTCAAATGTGCGCAAACGTCACTCCACGTGCTGATAAGGGGTACAAACCCCAGGGAATCAAGACTGCTCGTGTTCCGCGCGTCGAAATGCGCCCACAATCCATTTAGCGCCTTTCCCTCTGATTAATATGTAATGTAGGCAGATCACATAAGGGGAGCAAAAAATTGGGAGGGGGGATGCACTTAATTTAATGCAGTGGACGCAATGCAATTAGGGCTCTATTCTCCCATGCGCGTAAGTCCAAAAAGCTGTGATCACTCAGCTGCTGCCGTGCGATGAATTAAAACTGTGACAGACGCAGACTTCTGTCCACGTTGGTCAAAGTGATTCAACTATTTTCATACGTAAAGTCACAGTTTGATCCACTACAGAGTGAAACAAGCTGTCATATGCAGATGAGGAAGGACCACAAACTGTTCCCACACATATTTTAATGAGGCTCAGCTCAGGTCACTTTAAACCATTTATATTTAAAACTGTGTATTATGGAAGCCAATAGTTGTGTTTCACTGCAAACATCCCTCTGTATTAAAGCAGGATGCTCTGCAGCTCATCTAACTCAGTCACGCTTTACAGCGATGATGATGATGATGATGATGATGATGACTGCAATAATTTGATCAATGATCTCATCAAATCAACCTGTTACATTGTTTACCAATGAAGGCGTTTCAAATTAAAAGTGAACTTTATCATTTTCACGGATTTCAATGACATTTACAAGCGTTGGGAAAACTCCAGGTTCTGTGATTTCTAGACAGCCCAAAAAAATGACATCACTGCCTCCTTTCCTTCAAACCCGCCTTTATTCACACATACGCGTTTTAGTCTACCTTATGCGCGGTAGGCGTGTCAGCAGCCTGGACCAGAGAATACGCATAGGAGAGTGATTAAAAAGTGATTAAGTCCAGACGGGAGAATAGACTCCTTAATGAAACCAGGAACTGTTTGCGGTGACTGTTTCTGCGCCGAAAATAGTTTGACTCACTGGCAGGTGCCAAGTCACACACAGAGATTATGGCTGCAGTGAATGTTAACACATCACACAGCAGAGGCCGATGGCATCAACAGATTATTGATACGTTGATCAATAGGATGGTTTCTGTCCAAAGTTGCTGCTGTTTTCCATGGACTGATGAGAGCAAAGTTACAGGAACTGACGGAGCAGCCACATTAAATTAGGGGAGTTTATTAAACAACACTTTTGTTTGCTTTGTTTTCTACATTTTTGAATGTTTGTGCAGCATACAGAAAAGTCCACCTGCCTCCAATTTAACTTCTTCAAATGTAATTTCGTGCTTCTCTGCACTCACTTCTTCATGTTGAACGAGCAAAATGTTCATTTGTATAGGGCGGTCTCAACCACGTTTCGACGCGCACCAATTTGCGCCGCGATCTTAGTGAATTCCCCACAGCTGGTGAGGAAACAGCGTCACCAGAGGTTTAGGGACGCCCGTGGTTTACGATCCTCTATTTCAGATGTTAGTAAATCTGCCCCAAAATGTCTAAAAACTCTATAAAACACCAAGAAAACCCACACAAAAGGACTACAAAGATACAACCCTTTGTTCTTCCCTGTGTTAATGCTCATATTGGTCACTATTAGTGAGGATGCTGGAGGCATCCATATGAAGGTAGATATGTTGCAAATGGGAGAGCTTGTAGGATGTGATGTGAGCTTGTACATAGAAAAAATCCACACACGTGAAATACATTTCATGTCATGCATGATCTGAATGTGAAGTCACAAATAAAAATATTCACAAATGTGTAGATTAATATTTACACAAAGCTGCAAACTTGTAATCCAACATTTATTAGCATGTTTTTTTAATTACATATATTTAATTACAACCGTAACTCTTCGGTTACAGCTTCTCGAATATGCCGCGACAGATGCACAAACTACTTTTCTTGCGTGAATCTGTGCTGCTTGAGTTTTGCAACACGTTTGTGTGTGTGTGTGCGTGTGCGTGTGTGTGTGTGTGTGTGTGTGTGTGTGTGTGTGTGTGTGTGTGTGTGTGTGTGTGTGTGTGTGTGTGTGCGCGTGTGCGTGCGTGCGTGCGTGCGTGTGTGTGGAGGAAAGGAGGGATTGGGGACGGAGCGCTGTGTCGCTTTAGCGCACCAGCTGCTGTTATAGGACAGAGTCCGACACAGGGTCATTGTTCTGCACTGTAAAGGCAACATGCTGATATTTGCCTCTCCAGATTGTTTGAAAAAGGTGGTTAGATTCATGGAGAGTGATTCTCCTTGTTTAAATGTAGGTAAACGCTATGTGAAGATGAGGATCTAGAGCTGACAGCTGATGCAGTGGCCAAGCGGTTCATGTATTTTACAAAATCTACAATCTTTCTTTATTTTTCCAGACCGTTCACATACATGTTCATTGTTTTATTGCTTCAGATTGTAGATGTCAGCTCTCGATCCTCATCTCTACATAGTGTTTACCTAAATTTAAACAAGGAGAAGCGCTCTCACATTCTACAAACTCACCCATTTTGCAACATATCTACCTTCATACATCTATAGTACTATTGTAATCTGTTTTTTCTTCCGTCTGCGTTAACCCCTCCTACACTTATTTTGATAAATAAACTATCAAAAAATTCAGAAGGTTCCTGAGATTTATGCTTGTACTTCTATAATTTGTAACTTTTAAACTTTTTGACTTATTAAATTTTTTCTTTCCCATTCATTTCTATTGGAAATTCCAGATTTTTCCATTTTTAACCCATTCATCCATCCATTATTCAACCGATTTTGACTTTTTTCAACTATTTCAACTTTTTCAATCCATTTCAACCTTTTTCAACCTCATTGCTAATGCTATTGCTAGGTAATGTTTAGCTAATGCTAGGTTAGTGTTAATGTTATGCTATTGCTATTGCTAGGTAAATGCTAAAGGTAGGCTGATGCTAATGCTAGGTTAACGCTAATGGTAGGTGAATGCTAATACTAGTGCTAATACAAGGTTAATAATGATGCTAGACTAATGCTAATGCTAGGTTAATGCTAATGCTAGGTTAATGTCATTGCAGGGCTAATGCTAACACTATGTTAATGCTAATGGTAGGTTTATGTTAATGCTAATGTTAGGTTTATGCAATTGCTAGAAGAATGCTATTGCTAGGTTAGTGCTAATGCTAGATTAATGTGAGTGCTAGGCTAATTCTATTGCTAGGTTAATGCTATTGCTAGGCTAATGTTAATGCTAGCTAATGCAAATGCTAAGCTAATGCAGTGTGACTTGGGCCAGCACCTGCATCCTCACTTGCATTTTCTTCAGAAAATGCAAATATTCTAGATGTAAATGCTAACATAAATGTCGATAATGTGACCCTCGGATCAGACAATCACATTTTTGTGGGCCTCACTCTGTTAGAAGTTGTTTGTCTCAGTAGAGCATCCTAACCCCTAACCTAGCCTGTTCCCCCTGTAACCTCCAGGAAAGATCTGCCTTCCTCCAGAGATTCCTGACTTCGTGACCCTGACCCATAGCAAGGAGGAGTACAATGTGGGGGAACGGGTGGGCCTGAACTGCAAGGAGGCAGGTGTGTTTCCCTTCCCGCAAGCTTCCTTTTGGTGCAGAGACAACCTCATGTGGGAGCCTCCTATTCCTGCTGACCTTCGCTGCACTAATGGTACGTCCAGCACTGATGCTATCCATAGAATACTGAACTGTTTTTTCCTCCGTTGTCGCTAACTCCTCCTGCACCGTATTTCTGATGTTGACAAATAAGCTATCAAAATATTCAGAAAGTTCCTGAGATTTATAATAGATTTATACTTTTATAATCTTTCTCATTCCTTTCATTTGGAAATTTAATTTTGTTCAACTTTTAAGCCCTTTATCCCAAGACATTCTTCAACTCATTTCACAACTTTTTTCAACTTTTTCAACTCATTTCAGCTTTTTTAATTCTTTTTCGACCTTATTGCTAATGTTAAGCTATTGCTAAATCATTGCTTAGCTAATACTAGGTTAATGCTATTGCTAGATTAAAGCTAAGGCTAGACTAATGTTTATGCCAAGTTAGTGCTAATGCTAAAGTTTATGCTAGATAATGCTAATGCTAAGCTAATGCAGTGAAACGCGGGCCAGCACCTGCATCCTCACTTGCATTTTCTTCAGCAAATGCAAATATTTTAGTTGTTATTAGGGGTGTGCATTGCCATGAATCTGACAATACAATCAGTATTGCATGTCACGATACGATATAGCCTAATACTAAACAATACGATATACATTGCAATCTATTGCGATAACAATGATTACAAATTACAAGTAAATGGTAACTAACTGTAATTCAAGTATCAATTTCAAAAACAAGTGATATGTTTATCAAAATGTGAAATTACATTTTTCAAAAAACTTTAACTTTTGTTTCTACAACAGATTCGGATCATGTTAAAGAGTAACTAAAATCCTGCTCTCTTCTGACCTGCCACTAAGAGAGAAATTCAAAAAATGACTTGATTATGGGCGGGGCTCCTGGAGGAGTTAAGACACGGCAGGTCTAAAATCTCAAATGAACAATCTATGCTATGCTAACTAGCTACTACTAGCTACAATCCAACCAACTCACCACAGATTGTAGAGCCGACAGGTGCTAGTTTTTATAAAAAGGGCGGGGCTAACCGTGCTTGTTTGTGATGCAAGATGGTCCCAAAACGTCACATGATCTTGTTTTCAGTCAATAGCAAAAATCAATTGTAATAGCCTGGTTTCAACCCATAGAGGGCAGTCACTCTGACATTTTACAACGAAATATACAAAATTAAAATACTTTGACTAAAATGTTGAGAGGTGGACCAGGATCAATCAACAGCACTACTTCACACCAAATACGTTTGTATTCAGCAGAAGAAAGTGGTTTTGGGGTTAAGTTACTCTTTAAGATCTTAAAGGGGCAGTATTATGAAAAAAAAAATCACTTTATAGTGGTTTTGCTACATTGATTTACATTCCTTTAGCCTCATTCAGAGGGACAAAGTTGAAAAAGTTCTGTTTCCTCCTTCCCTTGTTATTCTACATTTTTTAAAAAGTCAGCTCCAAACGGGCGAGTTGGAATAGTATAATACTGGACCTTTTAAATTATTTTTTTTAAAAAGTTAAATAATAAATAAACTAACCACATGCATCTATAAAAGTGCCCAGAATGTTTTATGAAAATAAAGTGCAATCAACTTCCAACTAAAATGCATTGAGGTGTGAGGTAGTTTAACAAGGTCTGATGTGGTTCACTGACACCTAGTGACTGGGCGTTTACGTGCTATGCATATGTTAGCGCAATTTAACGGTTGTTTTTGTTTCAACATTTTTTGGATTGATATGATAATTGCGCAGTGATACATTGCAATTTATATCGCTGAATGGATTTCCTCTTACACCCTTAATTATTATGATGTATAATATAATACAATGGTTCTCAAAATTTTGGGTATTCCACTTTGAACTATAGTTTTCAAGCCCCACCTGCACCCATCGCCCCCCAAATAAGCCTGACAAATAACACATTTTCAAATATATTGAACTTACAGGGAACCTCATATTTCATAATAAATCAAAAACTAAATTAACTAATCACCTGCATTAAAAACAAAAAGTGCAGTAGTCAAAAATACAGAAAATAACAAAACATTGTTTGGGATTTGTGCCAAAAAGCTTAAGAAAACAAAAAAAAGGAAATTAATAATTTAAGTCAGCTATTGAAAGTTTGCTTATTGTTCTGCTTCATGTGAAATACATGCTGACGTAAATCCTTATTTTTGCACTTGAGTTCCACGTTACATTTAGTTTTTGGTCCAGATCTAACGCAGGCTAATAAATTAATGTTTTTTTAAAATGTTTGATAAATGTTTAGGCTATTCATTATTACTTTATTTGTGTGTAGGTGTTTTGTTTAGTGTTAATGAACTTTATTGTCAATGAAAATGTCCTCCTGTCTTATCTCTATTCCCCACCAGGGGGCGCACCACACACTTTGAGAACCACTGATGTGATGTAATGCAACGTAATATACTACATTTTATAAACATATTATAATAGTTTATAACACCTTATAAAGTAGCATAGTGCAATATAATACATTATAATATACTAAAGTACATTATAACAAAATAAACAGTATAATATAATGTATTATAATGTGATTTTATATAGTATTATAAAATACTCCTTGGTGAATTGTATTGAATTTTAATAATATTGAATAATCTTACTATCATTGTTTAGTAATTTACGTTTTTTAGTTGGAAAATGGCTCTTCCACATTTTTCATGTCTTTTCCTGACAGTCTATGGACCAACTGTTTCATTTTTTTTCATTGGTGACTGGAGCTTCTGAGGGTCCCTCACATGGTTGATGCGGGCGACCTTGGGCCCGCGGGCACCATGATGATGACCCCTGATATAGACAGTATATAGTCACTGAGTTTGTAGTGTATAGTATGGAGTGTGCCATTTCCATCGCAGCCTAAAACTCTGATCCAGCCACCAGTTGATTAGCACATAGCATGTAGCACATAGCACGTAGCTGCACGAGCCAGGGTCAAAGCCAAGGGGTAAGGTGTTTCCAGGTTAATTATCGTTTCCAATTGTTCCATGGGACTGATCAGGTATCAGTCGTATCATTACTGAGCAGGGCTGATGTTTTGTGTTCGTGCAGAGCAGCCGTTTGTTTCTGGAAGTCAGTGCCGTCCAGGGAAGAAGCTGCAGGACTCTCAATGTGTGTGTGTCCAACGGGAGAGCTGCCTGTAAGTGTTTGAGCTGCTCGGCGAGCTTTATTCTCTGCCCTTTCCTCACACTGTGAGGATAAAGAATGAAATATCTCTGTGTGCAGCTCCGAGCCTGACGATCTGTGCGTCCTGAACACGAATGTTGGACAGCTTACGTCCATGTCGCTCTGCTCCTTCCACGCTGGCCGTTGCCACGATGACCCGCTGTTTTTTGTCAGCGAAGGTGTTTGTGACTCTAGCGATTTGCAGAAACTGGATTGGATCCAGTTCAGAGCCAACATGTCCTCCAAAAGCTCCGTTCAGGAGCCTTGTGATCTCAACACCTGCTACGAATGGGAAACCTGCACTGGTGAGTTTGGGACACAAAGGTTCGTACTTACTGTTTGAAAAAAGCTTAATGCTTATTGGTGGATCAGAATATCAGGACATGTGTGCTGGTAAAGTCCAGATCTAAACATTTGTTGTCATTTTGTTGGTTTTGTTTTAATCCTCCTATTATCCTCAAATATTACTAACACATTTGACCCATGGGGTCATTTTGACCCCAGGGATATTTGCATCCAGGAAAAGATTTTCAGAAAATTGTTGACCAAGTTTTTGTGTGAAACCTTGATCTGTTCTCTAGCACCATCATCAGGCCAAACTTCTAAGTTAAAATGAACTTATCTTTGATTAGTTTAAATCCAAATCTTCTCAAATTTACTGACAACATTAATGACCACAAGAGTATGAACCCTATAGGTTGTGGTTGTGATATGAACTTTCCTGCAGCGCCACCATCAGGTCAAATTTTCAGTTTTAGAGTTAGTTCATTTTGAAAATCTTTCATCCAAATTGTTTCTAATTTGGGGTGCACATTCGTGACTCTCACACAATGAACCATATTGACTGATGTTGGTCTTTCCAGTTTTGGAAGGGACAGTGTCTGCTGGAGGTTCAACACTCTCACTGTCATCAGATGACAAAAATCAGGGTCCTTCTCAACACAATCCTCTGTCCCAGACACATCCTCCTCTATGTCACTTTCACTGTGAAAGCGCTGTTCTAAAACCTCATCGACAGTAAACCTTTAACTTCACACATGGGTCACACACAGTTTTACACAGCTAAAACAGCTTGGGGTCATGAAATATGAAGGAAAAAAAAGTCAACTATTTTTTTTTCAATAATAAACATGGACGGAATTCAAATCACCTCCAAGGATAATAGGAGAGTTAATATAATTTTTCAAAAATATTTTTCTGTCATTTGGTGTGTTTTGTTATTTAAGAGCTTTTTTGTCGTTTTGTTTATTATTTCTGTTATTTTTGTGTATTTTTGTAGTCACTTTGTGTATATTGTCACGGCAAATTTGCGGTTGACCTCATTTGGAGACATGATTTATTGTTCTGGTTGAATGATTGAGTCCAGGCGAGGCATTGATGATTTTATAAAAAAGATTTATTATAAAATAAAATAAAAAACGAGTAAAAAAGAAGCTTCCATCCTGAAAGAATGAAAGGCAAAAGGCTCGTGGCAGAGCAAAAAGGCAAGACCCACTCTAACTAACAGTTTCACAGCTTAAGCTTTTATACAGATAACAGAAAAGTTTCACCCTGAGGTGAGGAGAAGGAGGGAGTCAGATGTCCAACAGTAGAAACATTTGAGGATGATGAAGACGTGTATATTATGAGGAAGGTTGGGCGCCAGTCTTATCTGTCCTTGATAGTGTGTGCGTTCGTGTATATCTGCATGTGAGTTTGAGTTTTGGCCTTCAGCAGAGACTCTGTGTTGCACTGAGTACATTACGATCTGTACTGTTTAATCTAACATGATTCAGCTGTTCAAAAGTGCGAAGAGTAATGGAGTCATCATGTATTAAAACATGACAAATTGTACACATGAACACACATTTGACGATATGATGATGAATATAAAAACTGGCATAACAATATTTTGATCATTTTTAGTGTTATTGGAATCATTTTGTGCATAATTAGGCTTACAGTTGCTCATGTCTGGTGGTAAAGGGATCCTCCAGTTTTTACAAATGTTGCCTAAAACCTTTGAAATGCACCTATTAGAAGATCTATGCCTAACAAAACGTATTATTTTGAGAGCCTGTTGAAGGACTCCCACCCAAAAGGAGTTGTGTCCTCTGGGTTTGTGTGTCTTCAAGAGTCCATGATTTACTCGCTAACTTCAGCCAAGAGAGCATCAGCAAGGGAGAGTAAAGGCCCCTTCGGAGAGCTCCTCTTCTCTGCTTCACTGTCTGCTACCAAACCACAGAGTTTGGAACTGTCGCCCTTCGAGTCACAACTGTTTTTATCCTCTTTCGGTAAACAAGAGGTTCACGTCAGCATCTTTAACTTTTCCTGGACATTTAGAGCAATCAAAAGCAGCACGCATTTTGACTAAAATAGCTGCTAAATGAGCTCAAAAGTAGGCTGAATGCTTCACTCCAATAGCAAACAATGGAATGTTTACAGGCAGTGCAGTGGGGCCGTGAGACATCAGTCAATTCAATTTCACGATAGTAGAACACAGGCTCTAAAAATGTAAAGTTTATAAAAGTTAGTGAAACAAAAATGGTACAAAATAATGTGTTTTGTTAGGCGTAGATCTTCTAATAAGTACATTTCAAAGGTTTTAGGCAACATTTGTAAAAACAGTGGAGGATCCCTTCAAGATAATACATTTTTCCTGTGTCGAAGATAAAAGCTCAAATGCTTCTTTCCCTTCTCCAGCTGAAAAGCAGTGCGCGTGCCGACTCGCGCTAGAGTGTCCCAAAGACGGGACGCACATGTTCTGTGTGAAGGTGGGGAGGAGTCAGAGGACTCTCAGCCTGAACGTCTGCAGGGTGGCCACCCTCAAATGTTCCAACTCTCAGTTAGAAATCGTCAACGAGGGAAACTGTGAGGCCCGATGAGCCGCAGAGGTGAATCCACGCCGCGCTTAAAGCATAACTTGCATCTTTTTATTACTCAATGAATTTTGCAGTTATAAAACTAAAGAGGTAATTGAAAGGGGCCATTTTTAAAAATTAAAATAGCAGAATCAGAAATACTTTATTTATCCCAGGGGGACGATACATGTGTTCCAGATGCTCAAGAAATATTACAAATAAAAAGAATAAACAAAGAAAGAAAAAGAAAAAACGTACATAACTAAGTAAAAATTGTTAATTAAATAAGGATTAAATACAATAAATAAGGATTGGATACATGTATATACGTAAAAAAAATCATTTCTAAAACCTTATCCTTTCTTTGGGGATTACATTTCATGTTTTTACTCCATTGACTGGCACAGGTCTGCTGCCCGGTGATTGGGGACCCCTGGGAACTTATAATTAAAACCAAATTTGTTTTTGTTTTTTTAGATGCTCCTACTTATTTTCAAGATATCTTGTGTATTTTCTTTACATGTGAACATGTAGCAATGTTATGAATGTTACATATGAAAAAAAAAATTCAAAAAGTTGCGCTGTTGTATAAGTCGGACCCTCGCTTTTCACTTTAAAACAGTCACAACTTCATCATTATTAGATGCATGGACTGCACAGTATTTTACATCTTGAATGTATTGATCCATCAACTCATCATCATCCACCATTTGTATAACCTTCTCTCATATGTCAGTCAATGTAAGCACCCAATAAAAGAACATTTTCCATTTGTCTGCACAATATTTTATTAGTTATTTGATCTATTTGGGTTACATTTATCAAGTGTCCCTACATGTAATGAAGTCTCACTGAAAGAGAGTAGTGACGATTAAGATATTTCATTAAATTGACTGTGTGTGCATTGATTAATTATCATAAGGTGCATGTGAATTTGTGAATTTTGCATTTATTTTGGTAACGGGGTATTAACATAGGTAGAACCAAAATGGCAATACAATACAGTATATTTAAATACACATTTAATGTTTATATACCGTAATGCATAAAAAGTAAATAAAAGAGCAAAAACTAAAATACAGAGCAGAATACAGAACTGTACATACACACAATTTTAATGACAAAAGTACAAACACTGGCTTATGAATTTTACCCACGTTTAACAGTGATAAAAGTGCTATTTTTCTTTAAAATGAGTTGAAAATAAGTTAACGTGACAAGCTCTTGCACATCCTCAAACTAATGTATTTTATATATTGTACAGTTTTACACAGAAATATGAAAAATAACATCTAACAGTATTATTGATATTATAACCACTGATGTTTAGGTAACAACAATCTTTCCAAATTAAAAACATTTTTCAAAATTAAAAAAAAATTACAAGATGACGAGAATTCAATGAGAATAATTTGCTCATAAATTGCAGCCAACATTCAATTAGAAGCTAAAAAACGCTTTCAGGGAGTGCAACCTTGGTATTTGTTTAATCCAGTTGTTCTCAAACATTTCAGCCTGTGACCCCCAAAATAAAGGTCCCAGAGACCAGGGACCCCACTGTAGCTGAAGGTGGTTGAACACAGACATGAACATTGAAGAACAGTCATGAGACAGGGCCATCTATAAGAGTTGTTTGTTCTATGAATCTGTGATAACCAAATTTATTTATTTATCTGAATAATATCCAGTGTTATCCAGGAAGTTTATTATTATTTGGGCCATATTATTGGAAAAAAAACACTAAAATTGGTGAAAAATTGCAAATTAGAGTGGAATTAGAGTGATAACTGACAGAAAAAAAAAAAAGAATTCAAAATTTAATGATTGGTACAATTACTTTCAACTGGAAAATTATGGCCATGACAAATGGTGAATGTGTTTAAATTAGGAAGAAAAAGAAAACATGAAATATGGTGAAAAGAGGTAAAAGTGGTGGAAAAGGTGGTGAAATGGGATTTTTTTTAAAAAAACAGAAACTTGTTAAAAGTTGCATATTAGAGTGGCCAAAAATGGGTAGAAAAAGTTGACAGAAATGGGGGGGGGGTGATTTAAAAAAGGTAGGAACTATTAGTTTAAACTAGCAAATATTGGGCATGACCAATTCTGAATGTGGTTAAATTGGAAAAAAAATAAGCTTGATGTGCAAAATGTGCGATGAAAATTTGATTGAGAGGTTGAAGAAAAGAGAGTAATGTAGCAAAAATGCAATGAAAGGAGCAAAAATATGGCAAGAAATAGTGATGAAAATAGGTTAAAATATAGCAAGTTTGGTGAAGATTTGCTCAAATTGTTAAAAAAAAATTCTTAGTTTCTTGAAGGCATCTGGCGACCTCAAAAGGGGTCCTAACCCAAAGGTTGAGAACCCTTGGTTAAGTACAACAAATTAAATAAAAAGTGCTAAACATCTTTAAAATATAACAATGAAACTTTCTTCTGGTCAATAATTATTGCAAAAGTGATCAGTATTGGTTGGTGACGCTTTAACTGATTAGTGAGTGGAACAATCTTCTCCTTCCTTTTACTGTGAACAGGCGTCGATACTGATCACATTAATCGTCTCTCCAGCGCATCGTCTGGCTCCAACCTCACATTCAGTCATCGTCATGGAAACACTATCAACACCCACGCTGACACACAGTGCGTGCGACTCCTTCGGGCAGTTTCCTTTTGACCATGAAACAAAGTAAAGTGATTCTCAAACACTCCCAGTTTAAAATCATTAACATGTTAAGTGACTCACCATCGCAGCTCATCCCCTGTTTGCAGTCCGCACACGACGCTTCCTCTGGCCAGCTACACTCGTTTTTGTTGACCAGCGTGAAGCGCCGCCCCATGCACTGCAGCGCCCCCAGTTGACAAGTTCCCATCAATCTGGCTCTCCCTGAACCAATCCTGGCACAAAGCTGCAGAGATGTCCTGGAAAAGCAACAAGGTAGGGCCAGTTACGGATCTGGACCATTTCCATAGTTAACAAATCTGATTACACCTCAACTTACGTGCACTGGAATGGCATTTTACACACACAAGCAGCTTTTACAACTGACTCCCACGGTTTACATCTCAGTCCAGGAGGGAGTGGTGTTGTCGTGGGTGCTAGGTTATGAGAAACACACAGGTAGATCATTATGAGAGGTTTGGTATAGATATCTAGTGGCATCATATCTAGAAAAATAAAAAACAAAAGACTTCACTATCAAGAGACATCAATATTGAGGGACATCAATATCTTACGAAAACGATATGAAAAGACATCGATAACTAGAGTTGTAGTTGTCAATATATAGAGACAGCCACATCAAAAGACATCAAACACTAGATATATCAATATCAAGATAAAACAATATCTGGAGACGCCGATATCTGGAGACATTATTATCGAGATACATCAATATCTAGGGAAAACAATATCAAAAGACATTGATAACTAGAGACATCAATATTCAAATCAATGTCTAGAGACATTAATTCCTAGAGAAATCAATATCAAAAGACATCATATCAAATGACATTGATATCAAAATACATCAATATCTGGAGACATCAATATCTAGAGTCATCGATTTTAAAAGATCAATATCTCGAGAAATTGATACCAAGAGACACCAATATCGAGAGTCATTGATATTAAAAGATACCAAGAGACACCAATATCTGGAGACATCGATATCTACAGAAATTGATATCAGAAGACATCGATATCAAACAAAATTTTAAATCTTGAGACATTGACATCTAGAGACATTGGAATCTAGAGAGATCAATATTTAGAGTAATCGATATTAAAAGACATTGATATTTAGAGACATTGCTATCTAAAGCCATAAATATCTAAAAATATCGATAGTAAAAGACAATGCTATCTGGAGACATCCATATCAAAAGACATTGTGATCTAGAGACATCAGTATCTCAAAACAGTGATACATGGTGACATCAAAAGATTTTATTAATAGAAAAATCTAGAGATGGATATATCTAGAAAGATAGATAGAATACAATACCGAGAGAGAGAAAGTGAGATTGATACAGTAGATTGAGATACAGATCTAAAGATAGATACACAGAGGAACATAGAGCAGGATACATAAGAGATAGCTAAAGACAGATATCGAGACAGACAAAATATATCTCAGGACACAATAGAGAGCTCTAGAGATAAACATGGTCAGTATTGACAAAGTAATAAAGTCCTACATTTTATCTTATCAGGGTGTTGATGATTTTTAAATATGCTTCCGGCAATCAGACCTGATAAATTACATTTATAGCCTTAGTTCCACTGGTTGAAACACAGATGTTCTGGGGAAAGTTCCAGCTGTCGAAATGTGTCCGTTGGTTAAAAACTGACTTACAAAACTTCTTTCTTTGTTCATTGCACCGTCAGAAGCTTACCTGCGGTACACTGAGCCCCAGCAGGGGACGGAGACCACTGGAGACTGGAACTACATGTCACCTCTGTCACGTCACCACTAAGCAACAACCCCTGAGGGCAGGACAGGAACACTTTGTCTCCAATCTGATAGGCTGCTTTGATGGGTGTGGCTGTAACTCCGCCTTTTAATGTCGGAGCTGTACACGATTGGACTGGAACAGAGAATGTTATAGTTATAGTTATTCACATTCATTCAAAAATAACCTTAAAATATTTTTCTGAACAGATGTATTCCTTGAAATACAACCGAAGGAGCAGACATGTAGTACCTTTGATTCTGGTGTTTAGCAACAGCTACAAACTTTTTTCTTTGATTTTACTCTTTTAGTGCTTTTCCCTTCATTTTCTTGAACATATTTAGTTATTACAACAAACAACACCAGGATGTGTTTTGGAGCTACCTTTGATATATCTGAAGATGGTATGTAACTTCTTATTCTGCACTCGAAGGGCCGAGCTTTCCCGTGATTGTGAAAAATAGACGGAAATTGTCGAATTCACTTCCTTTAAATGGAAATAGCATAACTGATGTTTTTATATCACGGTTTTCTACAGGTACCATTAAATGGTTTTAATGTTGCACAATTTAGCATGAAAGGCTGCAAGTTTGCAGAATATCGTTAGCTAGTGGTTATTGCATTACCCAAATAACTCAGTTTTACAACCTTTCGCAAGCTGTAAGTGACGTCAACACTCGTTTGTGAGGACATACATTTGCAATCCATTGCTCCTCTGCTCCAGGTTTGGTTTTCAGTACATGTAGCCAAAGCATTCCCACTGAGGTAAAAGCCATCTATGCAGGAGTACTGCACTCTGCTTCCCACCAGGTACAGATCTTTGGGATCCTGTTAAAGAAGTGTCAAAGTGGAAAACGGTTTTAAGTTACTCTGGGTTTTCTGACTGGGTAAAGTGTTTATTTGGTTTTTTAATAATAAAAACATGTTGAAGTATCACCAGAATAAAACCGTTTCGAAGACTCGGAGGCAAACCACAGGTTTTAGGAGATGATACAGAAAGACCGAAGCATTGAGGCTCCATCATTCTGTGAGCACATAAGATAAAAAGAACATTAGTTAGAAATGATTGGGATAATGTTTGAAATGATGTGCCTCGTGTCAAACCTTACTGTAAGTGCTGAATTTCTGAGTCCTCGCACTGCGTCTGCTCCAACTCCGGTCCAACGCAGTGCTGCCCCCCTCTGCTGGGGGAGGGGTTATTGCAGCTTCGAGTCCTCGACCTCTGACCTCCAGAGCAAGACGCCCAAGCCGACCAGCAACTCCAGCTGCCGTGGATCACCCCTGAATGAGAGAACGTCAATCATTTATTTCAATCGATCCTTTTTTGTTTGTAAAACACTTTTCATACACAGATCATAGTCCCTTCTTGTTTATTGCACCCCTTGTTTTGACTGTGTGTCCGTGCAGAGAGAATGATACATTTTCCTCTGTTCCCAAACAGGTGCGGCCCGTCTCCCTGATTACCTGCACTATTTACGAGTGCTTGGACACTGTTTTGCTGTTTCTTAAGGACTTTTTAACAATATTAATGAATAATATTTAATACAACACATTTAACTAAATCAACTTGTCAAACGTAAAATAAATAAGCTAAAGAATGTGGCCAGTATTGGAGTTGGACCTCCTGTTGGGAAAGGCAAGGATGTCTACTTTTTACTCTAACTGACTCATGTCTTCACCTCTAATTAATTCTCCTCTACCTGGTTGCTCTCCGATGACAGCTCCTCGCTCACAAGCGCTGCCGGAGGTTCCCGGGCGGCACACGCAGCGGCACACCGAGCCCGTCAGCAGAGGCTGCCCGTTGTTCCGGCAAGGTCGGCAGTGGCACGGATGCTCCTCGGATAAGTAGTCCTCAGTGGCTCGTTTCAGGTTCAGCTTCTTCAAACCTGAACACTGCACCTCTTTCACCAGTTCGTACAGAGGCCGAAGCTAGAACATCAGATCAGAACATTCCCGAAAAAAAGCTATGGAAAAAGTGAAATAAAGAAGCTAGCACAGTGAGTTTGGACAGCTCTACCTTCTGCGCGATGACGTCTGGGTAGTCTTTGACGGATGAGGCCCAGTTATCGTAGTTTTCCCCGTTTGTTTCTGGGTTTTCTAAATCCAAAACACTGAGAGCAGCTGTTAAGGATGGATCTCCTCCAACTGTGTTGGTTTTAATGTGAAACTTGTTCTCACCGCCCTCTGTTAAGAAACACAGACAGGGAATGGTTTACGGCCTGTCGACGTTCCTTAGCTGTCAGAGTTGAGCTTTCACTCACTGTCGTTTGACGATAGGGAACTTGTCAGTTTTTCACATGTGATTGTGATCTTCTTTCTGAACAAGCGTCGCTTCACTTTTCTCCAACACCTCTGGTACTCTATATCAGTCGTAGCTTCATAAGAACGGTAAACACAAACAACAGCTCAAATCATTGAAATGAAGGCTATAAATGTTCAACAATTGTTTCAGGAATACTTTAAGTCCCCTGAGTCTCTTCACAATTCATGTTTGTAGCTGTGTATATGCATATGTACACTTTGTTCCATATACTATTGTTGCAAAGTCGAAGCGGACTGCTGCCACCTCTGAACCTGGTAGCGCTGGAGATTTCTTCCTATAAAAATGGGGAGTTTTTTCTTCCCACTGTCGCTAAATGCTTGTTCATGTGGATGTTGTTGGGTTCTTTCTTTCTTACTATGGACTCTATTTTTTGTTATGCGCTTTGAGATTAATTTGTTGTAAATTGTGCTATATAAATAAAGTTCAATTGAACTGAAAAGTCATGATTCTAGTTTTATTGCATTTATTGTTTGAGTAATAACCAAGACACAGAAGGATTCTCGTCACGGTTTAAGTATTGTTGCAGAGCCATGGTTGGGGTATAGTTTAGTCTTTGTTTGGGGTCATTATTTAGGCATTGTTGCTGTTTCATGGTTTGGGTATTTTTGCAGTCATTGTTTGTGTTTTGTTGCCGATGCATAATTTAGGTATTACTGCCAAGTCATGAAGTAATAATGATAATAACAATTCATTGGATTTTATATAGCGCTTCCGTCAGTCTGCCCCAGGACAGCTGTGGCTATAATGACAGGCTGGGATGGCCACATCAGTATTGTTGCCGAATCATGTTTGGGTTTTGTTGCCGAGTCATTATCATACCATTGTTGCTTAGTCTTTGTTTGAGTATCTTTCCTGACTTATTGTTCTGGTTTTATTGCCATGTCATTGTTCGTGCATTGTTGCTGAGTCATTATGTAGTATTGCCGAGTCATGGTTTAAGTATGGTTACGGAATCATGGTTGGGTTTTGTTGACAAGTCATTATATAAACATTATTGCATAGTCATGTTGGTAATCTTTGCTGAGTCATTGTTCAGGTTTTGTTGCCGAGTCATGGTTTGGCGTCATTAATTAGGTGTTACTGCCGAGTAGTGTTGTAAAAAAACTTGATATAGAATAAAGTATCAATACCAAAAGGTACCGGATACAATACCCACTTGCTAAAGTATCAATGGTAAGCACCGTGTTCATCTCGTGTTTTTTTACCTTTTTTTTACCCCTCGCCTGTTTCAATTGACACAACTTTATTCGCTGCTGCAGTCACAGACACAGATGCAGCCCCTCCCCTCAGCTGCAGCTGAACAAACTATCCTATCATAACACTAGCTGATGTTGGCACAGCTGCAGCATGGCTAGTGCTGCTGCTGGGGGGCCTGCGCAACAGATCAGTTGGTTGGTAAAAAAAATATTGGTTAAATAATTTGGAAATGGTTTGGCTTCAGAGTGTCACTGTGTGCGAGGAGGGAGTGAGTGTGTGTGCTGTAGAGATCCGGAGGTGTCTGCGGGTTGATAACGTTATAAACAGGATTCAAAACAACTAGTTACCGTCACACTAGTGACGTATGCAGAGGAAGCTCAAACAATGCTTTTGTCGTTTCAGTAACAGTAACAAAAAAGTAACATTAAACTCTGTCCATGTGCTCCGTACGTATCAGGAAGAAGGCAGGTCTGACTCAACTTTAACATTACATTACCATGGGCCTTTAAAGGGACAGTCCTCGAAGGCGATCATTACAGCGCCTGTGTGTGTGTCTGTGTGCGAGCGCGTGTGTGAATAGTGGCAACTGTTTACATATTCTGTATCTGATAAATGCACAATTGTCAGTAATAATAAATAGATAATTGATAGTTTATTAAAATACTTAATTATACAGCACTTTGGTCAGCTGAAGTTGTCTTTAAGATGTGCACAAATGCACATGATTTGTTTTTTACATTTTGATGTTGTTCTCTACACCTCTGTTTTTAAAGGTCCCTGTGGCTTTAACTGACTTACCTTATTTTAAGTTTTTGCCTCTGAAAAAAGAAACTCCCTGGTAAGCTATGCTGTAACAGTTAGGGGAAAACCCATAAAAAAAACATCAATACATATTGAGTATTGTTATTCTGATTTGATTGTATGCATCAAAGCATCATCTCAAGGCAAGGGCAAAATATTGAGAGATATATCGTACGTCGTAATATAGCTTGAAAACGTTGAGATATCGCCCAGCCCTACCGTGGTATCGAAAATGGTATTGAGTATCGAGTTTGCTAGTATAGTTTTCTAGTATCGTGACAACCCTACTGCCGAGTCATTAAGTATTGTTTTCGAGTCATGTTTGGATTTTGTTTATGAGTCATTTTTTTAAACATTATTGCATAGTCATGATTTGGCTATCTTTGCTGAGTATTTGTTCGTGTAATGTTGCCGAGTCCTTATTTATGTATTATTGCCGAGTCATGGTTTGAGTATTGCTACAGAATCATGTTTGGGTTTTGTTGCTGAGTCATTTAAACATTGCATAGTCATGGTTTGGCTCTCTTTGACGAGTCCTTGTTTGTGTATTGTTAAGTCATTTTTCAGGTTTTTGGAATTGTTGCATAGTCATTGTTTAGTATTGTTGCTGAATCATTGTTTAGTGCTTTTGCTGAGTAATTGTTTATTTAGCACTGCAGTACAACTTACAGCTGGATGTGAACGCCTGCCGATCGAACTGCAGTAAGGCTTGGTATTCTCCACCCAGCGAGCCCTCGGAGAGGTAGTGCGTGCCGTATGTCTGTAGCAGCTGCCGGTACGCAGAGTAATCGTACGTCAAAGGCAACAAAAGCAACTCCTTCCAGAAACCTTCAGCCAGGGCCAGATGCTCGGGGGCGGAGTTTTGAAACTGAGCCAGCTCCACTCGGTTCTTCAGGACCAGAAGTCTGTAGCTCTGAGCAGTGGTAGAGAACAATACAGTATTTTTCATAGTCAGTTTTTTTTTTTACAGTTTTAGAGCATGTATAATTCTGTCTGTCTTGTTTGTTCATTTGTTTCCTACTCATTTACTTCTTCCAGCCTAACCTGGCAACACTGGCACGTCTTCTATTATTTATGTTCAATTACAACTCAATTATGATTATGGTGACCAGAATTTTTTCCAATTACAATTAAAATTAAAGCTGCAAGCAGCGTCGGACGGGTGCTCACACAAGTCGGGAGGTGGTGCACATTTGTCCCATATTAAAATATTCCCTCTGTAGGGGGCGCTAACACGCCAATGTCCGTTTTTCTACATTGAGATGGTTTTGGGCTGGGAGTTTAACAACTGATTCACATTTGACGCAAATCTGAGTTTGTATGTGCAAATGGGAGCCTTTTCCAAAAAATTTATATTTTGTCATTTTTGGCCAAAATTCATGGCTTCGCCCTGCAAATACTGTAAAAGTTAAAAATCTATGCATAGCATTCGGTGCCCCACATCTCTAGATTATCTCCAGCGATTTTGAACCCCGTCATTGAAACTCCCGAGGAGAAATGCTTTAAAATAGCAATTTTTCAATTTCAATCCAAGATTCTGGAACTTCCAGTGTATTCTTTTGGCGTGGTCTCAATCATATTTTTTACTTGTCTTGTCATGGTCTACTTCTGTGTCAATTTTCATGATTCTACGATTAATTCATTTTTTTGGCATATCCTATCTCGTAATGCATTTTTGACGTACTTGGGGGCGTTGGCGCGTCAGATTTTTGCATTTTTAAAACCGGAAATAGCCAGAAATTAGAGAAGCGCGCAATCTCATTTTGTTTGTATCATTGAGACTCTACATATTGGTTCAGTGGGTGAAAAGTAAGTGAGTTGGTTCCGACACCGAGAAAGAAAGAAAGAAAGAAGAAAGAAAGAAAGAAAGAAAGAAAGCAAAGAAAGGAAGAAAGAAAGAAAGAAAGAAGAAAGAAAGAAAGAAGAAAGAATAATAATCCAACCCAATAACAATATTTTCCCCTTTTTGAGTACCATGAACTATACATTTTCGGATAGCGCGGGGGCATGTCTACCACATGACAAGGGTCCCTGGTCTCTGTCGGGCTCGTGGGGTTTGCATAGACTCCGCCCCTTCCTTTGTAAAGCCCAATAACAATGTTTCCCCCTTTTTGAGTGCCATGAACTATACATTTTCGGAAAGCGCAGGGGCATGCCTACGATATGACAAGGGTCCTTGGTCGTTCACATAGGCTCCGCCCCTTCCCTGCCACTACAAGAGCAAGAGGCCCTTCACTAGCTCGTGGCGCTCGGGCCTAATTTAAGCAATTTCAATAGGTATCTTTGTCCATTCTGGGACTTCGGACCCTAATTACAATTAATATTTCCCCCTGAAAGTCCATTATAATTAATAAATCTCTTATGATAACAGGTAGGTTTTGATTCATGTCTTAAATTTGCTGTAAAATACACTAAAACATATCATCCCATTTATTTATCATCTCTTGGTTGGAATAACCTACGTACAAATACCAGACAAAGTAACTGAAGGACAGTAAGGAGGTATTTGTACTCTGATTTATGCTTTCATGTAGTATCATCATTACCTTATTGTCTGACAGCTCTTTGTGAAAGGTGCGACGGTCGTGTCCCACCAGGGCGTTGGTCTGGATGTGCTGCATATAAGTCCAGGAGCTGTCGTAGGACTCGTCGCTCTCCTCGTTGTTGACGTGAACCTGCAGAACCACAAACGTTAAAGAACGTAGCTTTAATCCTACAGTTACCACTGAGGCCGTCCTATGCTTCTTTAAACTGACCTTGTAAACTCCTAATTCTGAAAGAAAATGGCCGTTCCAAGTGGATTTGGACTGATTTTAATTCCAAGTGGAATGACTCCTCCATCTTGTAAATGTTTAATTCTGCTTTAAATTAATTCCGGTCGTTCTGTGCAAGCTCGTTCTGACGCGATTGTGACTTGTGATGACAGAATCCAAGATGGCCGCCCGAAGCAAGCGTTGTACTCGAGCCAAGACTATTTATTTAATAAGAGCCTTAAAAGATGTGGATGGAATGAAAATAATGGATGGACGGAAGCATAAACATGTGGACATTCACACAGACTTATTACATACACACGGACATCAGGAAACAAAGCTTCACTAATGACATGTGGATCGTCATAAAGTTCTCCTTCCACTCAGTGTCCTGTAGATAGAGGTAGAGCAGCCGCTGCACTAACCGCTGGCTTTGATTGGCCAAACATATGGTTGTACTCTATCTTCTTTCTCCTCCTCAGCTGACCAAAGTGAAACAGTCAAAATCAAAATAAAAGTGAAAACAGTTCTCATGTGGTCTTTTATGATGTAGCCAAAAAGAAAAGGTCATGTTCGCCCCCTGTCCAATCAGCTCCTTATCCAGCCCGCAGACCTAAAGCGGAATTGAACAAAGCCAAATAAACCTGTTTTCAATGTAAACCTCAATTCGGAATTACTGTTTCCATGTTAACATGAACCAGAATACTTTAATTCCAAATAATTTAATTTGGAATACTTAAAGCTGCAGTATGTACTTTTTTTTGGGCATCATTTCGTCAAAAATTCATAATCATTTTTCAGCATATTGTAATCCAAAGTGTTCGGAGTAGACAGTGAATCTCTTCTCCTTCTCCTGGCTCTGTAAATGAAGATTAGAAATCCAGGAGCGTGACGCTTGATGTCAGCCAATCAGAGATCTTTCTACAAACATGTGCTCCATGGGCTGTTTTTGGCGTCACTATTGGCTGCTCGACTGATGTCAGGCGCGTTCACATACCATCTGTGATGGCAGACAGTCCAGCAGAAGTCTCCATTGCGGCGTTAGACACAACAGTTACACGGAAAATCAAGTGGAAAAAGGCAGACCGAGGTGGAGAAGCAACAGAATAAAGTCACAAACATTAGGGAGGAACAAGCCCCTTTACGTCCTTGCGGATCCTTGTGTGTAAACAGAAGAAAAGCATATCTAAGATGAATTCATTTTACAGTCTGGATGCGGAGTGATGGTTGTCACTCTGCCCTCAGTAACTACAGAGTGATATGTGCATTCATGTCAGAGTCTCTAAAACACCAGAAAATACTCACATAATACTATATAAAGTCCATACATTTGTCCTTAGTCTCTATTGAGAAAAAAGTTGCAAAGAGCGTTCACAAAAGATACTGGTTAGGGAGGTTAAGTTTCAGTTTTGAAATGGAGCGGAGAGAGGTTTCTACATACTGCAGCTTTAATTCTGAATAAAAAACATCATGTAACCGTGGCCACTAATCCACATTGCTTGGTTGGCCATTGATTGTCGTCATGTTTTATGTGAACATTTTACTGGTGTAGTGATTACAAGGTGTCACCAAAGGACTCACCTCAAAGTTGTATCTGAGGATGTTCTGTGGCAGCCTGTAGAGAACCTGATGGTCTCCGCTAAACACCTTCCTGCACTGCCCTCCGAAGCTCCGGGTGTTGATAACACCTGCTCTGAGTTCCCCAGTTAGAACGTTGTACCTGCAGACACCGTCAACATCTTTTATTATAAACCAGTGGTTCTCAAAATTTTTTGGGTGTCCCCCCACTTTGAACGAAGGTGAACCTTCAAGCCCCACCTGCGCTTATCACCCCTAAATAATCCTGACAAATAACACATTTTCAAATGTATTGAACTAACAGGAAACATCATTTACATTGTTAATCAAAACTCAGAAACTAAATTAAACTAATCACCTGCATGAAAAATGAATGTAAAAGTGCAGTAGTAAAAAATACAGGAAATAATGAAACATTATTTGCAATCCGTGCCAAAAAGCTTAAGAAAACAAAAAATAAATTAATTATTAAAGTCAGCTATTAAACGTTTGTACAAAAATTTTAATTTCTGTTACTACTTATTTGTGTGTAGGCGTTTTGTTCAGTGTTAATGATCTTTATTGTCCGTGGGGCGCCGATTGCGTATACTAAAATAAACATGTTACTTTTGACCAGATTCAAGCAATATTTGTGAAATTTGTGATTTTTTTTTTCTTGTAAAAATACATTGTTAATGTTAAATCTAAATGTTAAATATTGAATTTAAATGTTACATTTAAAGATAAATCTAAATTTAAATGTTAAATCTAAATGTTAAATATTAAATCTAAATGTTACATTTAAAGATAAATGCTAAATCTAGATTTAAATGCTAAATGTTAAATATAAATCTTAAATGTTAAATCGAAATGTAAATTAATAAATCTACATTTTAAATGTAAATGTTAAATCTAATTTGTTTTGGTACTTCTTGTGAATTTGAATATTAGCCAAATATTTAGTTTCACATGTGACATTTATATTTAACATTCAGATTTAGATTTAACATTTATATTTAACATTTGACATTTGCACCACTCACTTTGAGAAGCACTGTAAGATTACTTAAAGTCTGTGTAAAGCAGAAAAAAAATTGTGTTATGAGTTTGTTACACCACAGAAACGTGTGTCACTGACCACTGAACCAAATTTAAAAGATGAAATCCCTGAGTATATAAAATTAGGTCTCAAAATTTTGTTACAACAAGCATTTAAATCCAGAACACCGACATTTGAAACACAGTTTGTGAAGCCAAGCTCTGCAATTATATTCTAAATGGTTGAATGGCTTTGTACATGTTTTAAGGAATACATTTATGACCTATTTAATGTGTTAAGAAGAAAATGTCAAAATTTGCTGTACACGGTCTTTAACAAATGCTCTCTGCTAATGTTAGCAAGCCCTCTCACCCTCTGCCCGTCAACTCAGAGTTAGGCAGGGTTTTGTCCAGGTCACACGAGTCCGACCCGTTGCTTTGGTCACACCGTCGCTCATCCAGGCCGTCTTCACAGTCCTGGTCCCCGTTACACACCAAAGATTGGCTGATACACAAACCTGCATCATCATAAATAAAGATTGATGGATTGATCAGTGTTTCAACAAAAAGTCATGACTCAGCATTGTTAGAGAATAACACAATAGACTCAAATCACGGTTGTGGTCAATTACAATTTTTAATTTCAATTAAATCCTGAATTAACCATGTCCAATTACAACTCAATTATGATTACAGTGACTGGCATTTTTTTCCAATTACAATTAAAATGACAATTGTTAGTTTTCCCCTGAAAGTTAATTACAATTACCTTCTCAATTACTAAAGTTTCAAATACAATTCAAATTACAATTGGAATTTTCCCCCTGAAAGTCATTTACAATTATGTTCTAAATGACCAAAGTTACAATTACAATTAATCACAATTTCGGAGCCTGAAATAAATAAGCTCCTAAAATGAATCCTTCCTCTTGTGTTAGCTTTCTGTTAGCATCTCCTATGATAACGGGTCAGTTTTGATACATCTTAAATCAGCTGTAGAATACAGTAAAAAAATATTGTCTATCATCTAATTTGTTTGTCATCTCTTGGTTGCCTCGTTGGGATTCCTAATCAATGAAAATAAATATTGGTATTGGTGTTTTTGGTGTGGGCGACTCAGCCTATTTTCTGTCAGTATAGCCTTCGATTTCAATTTTTTTGAAATTGTAAAACCATCCTCCAAAAAAGTGACAGTTAAACTTGATATGAAACATATTTTATTCATTGTTAGCTACGTATGCGTAAGCCATAGAACTGTAACATAGTTATACATGGTTCTCAAATAATAATTGACAATTTTTATCGAATTTCCATGCCAATTACAAAGTAAATTTTATGAAGTCATTTACAATTTAATTACTATTACAACAGCAACAGTTTTTTCAATTATAATTACACCATAATTGTAATTAATTATCATACAGGTTGAGATTTACCAGAAGCGCAGCGGAATCTGTCTCCACAGCCCATTTCCAGGGGACATGTTTTATCCGGGATACACGATACCGTTTGTGCCGCACTTCCTGCACATGGCGTTCCACCAAACTGGGCGTAAACAGCGATGTGACGAGTTCGTACCTGGAGAGGACAAAATTTTAAATATGAGGAAGACATTAGAAACCAATAGTGCAACAGGAGAAAGGGTTAAAAGTTCAGTTTTACATTTTGAGTACTGCAACACCGCCCTCTGGTGGTCATTGGGAATATGGTCTCAGCAACGTAGAGGGAGTTTTATGCCACAATCAATGTTTATGATTATGATTCTATTAGTCAACAAAACTGTGATTGCCTGATCTGAGGGCCACATTATCAACATTCAGGTCAACATTTAGAAATGACTAATCTGAGCATTAATACACGAAAGAACAAAGAGTTTTTGTCATTGTGTATATTTTTCTCATATTTGGTGCATTTTAGTTGTTTGGTGTGATTTGGGAGTATTTGTATATATTTTTGGTATTATTTTGTACATATTTTTGGTATTTTGTACATTTTCCACCAAGTTTGTGTGTTTTCTGTTGTTTTTTGTGATTTTATAGTAATTTTGTGTATTTTTGTTGTCGTTGTGAAAGTTTTTGGAGTCATTTTTGTGTATTTTTGTTCTTGCCTCATACTTTTATTGTCATTTTGTGTGTTTTTTGGTGTCATTTTGTGGGTTTACTTTTAAGGGCTGCACAAAACTAGACGGAGAGCATCACAGACTTTAAATGTATAATATCGAGATGTTAAATACTTTGATGCACTTCAACATCTTTGAAAGTGAACCAGTGCAGTGTTAGCATTGTAACGTAGCACCTTCGATCTGGCGCAGCCGTCACATTCAGACCACTCTCCGTAGGATCCCCATCTGCAGTTTACACGCTGCTCACACCTGAAACACAGAGGGCGGGATCATCAGGCAACTGAAGGCTCTTTAGCTCCTCCCCCACAGCTCAGAGACCAATCACAACGTCTCTGTCAGGTCTGCGTCCGATTAGTCCCTCCTATCTCCTTTTGATATACAGCAGTAGTCCCTCGTTTACGTTCCAAAAAAAAGTAGTCAGCTTTATTTGTTACAATTACTATACATGTTTTAAAGGGGACATATCATGGTTTTAAATCCTTCCTTTTTACATATAAATCATACAGTTGTGGTCTATATAAAGCGGAACTGCAATGCTTGGGTCTGAATTCCTCATTATTGTAGCTCCACCCCTTTTCTACCCATTTCTGATGTGCTTCTAAGAGCAACTCCTTTTGGTGTGGTCTCTTTAAATGCAATTGAGACACTTCATACCCCGCCCCCTCTCCAGGTTCAACTCCACCCTGCTCGGCCATTTTTGTAGTTTGATAGAAGAGATACGGCTATGTAGCGGCTCATAAACTTTTTATTAACAGGTTATTTACAAAATGTCAACAACAGAAGACTTGTCCATCCAGCCTTACATGTTCCAGCCAGAGTCTGACCCAGTGGACCGAGATGAAAATAAAGATGATGAACCTGCAGAACACTAACAAGTGAGCTAACACAAGCACCGAGCTAACGCTAGCGCCAAGCTAATGTCACAAAATGCATTTTAATACAGTCTTTTTGGAGACAAAAATGGCAAAATGAAATGATGAAAACTTTAGACTTAAATTAAATCACGTAGGCCATATCATCAAGGATCTAAAACGAGCACACAGCGCTAACATATGAAGATGGTGCAACTGCTAATGCTAACAAAACAATGACAGGGACGTCTTATCATCACACTTTTTAGCGTTATTTACAGCTTACCGAAGTGCTCTGTTCATCGTCTCCAAAGATAGAAGGAATTGAACCCTCAATCAGACAAAGTCTTTTGGCAAATCCTTCTTTATACTGGCGGAGGTTGCTGAAGCAGTCATCATTGAAGTGCTTCACGCACACAAAAATGACCTTACCCACAGATGTGGGTACATTTCCGTGAAAAATAAAACTCAACCAGGCACTTCGAAAAGGTTCTGATGCTGGGAGACATTTTGATTTCTCCTCTCGTAACTTCTGCATCCTGGAGCTTGGACTACAAAATAAAAGCGAGAAATAGAAATGGCGGATTGCTCGAAGTGTTGGGCCTGGAGTCGATCTCCTAATTTGGCAGTTCCGCTGACGTTATTGTTCAAAAAACGTAATAGAGAATCGAAAAATCGAAACAGATTGAAAAATATGACCAAAACAGAATATAAAGATATCAACGGAGCACCTGAAGAGATTAGTTTGAACTTTTCTGTGCTTCTAAACAATCTAAATATACATCAAAATGCATTCAAGGGCTAAAAAAGTGGATTTAGCATGATATGTCCCCTTTTAGGCTGTAAAACCCCTCAACACACACTTTATACTTGTTTAAACACTCTCAAAGTTCAAACCTTTGTAGATTTTAAAACATAAACCTGTTTTCAGACATACAGCGCTCCAGAGTCACACTGCTAGCGCTCAGACATTGATGTCAAATTATTATTATTGTTTTTTTTCATTGAAGCCGAATGCAATCAGAGCCTTTGTTGACGAAAACGATCACGTCAACATGGACACCGGGTCTGTTCACCCATTCAACCATGGAGTAGAAGCTGTGTGTGACCACCTGGAGCTGTATGACACGGTCTTTATAACTGGGAGTTTGAAATACTCAAATAGGCTGCAATCAACTACATTGGTTTATTCAAACATGACAAGCAGCTAACCAATCAAACTTTAATTTATATTGCACTTTTCAAACAAATCAAATACAATTCAAAGTAGAAGTGGACAAAATATAGGATGTAAAAAAAAAAAAATTAAAGATTTAGAAAACATCAAATAAGACAAAAATACATGTTGGGAAGTTAAAATAATAAAAGATAATACAAGCAATAACAATAATCATAGAATAATTAAATAGTAGTTAAAAGAATAACGTGATTAGAGTAAAACAGTAATATGATAATAAAAAATAGGATAAAATATGTAATGATTATCAATGGTAAAATGTTGATCAAACAAAATAGGATTAAAAAAAGAATGTCTAAGAAAGAATCAATAAATGCTAAAACCATACAATTATGTAACAGTAGATTACATAAAGGCCTGAAAAAATACATGTTTTAAGTTAAAAAATATCAATTATTTTTAGCTCCTCTATTATACTTTCTATTGTGATGACCTCTGATTGGCTGTGACCGTTTTTCAAATGACATTTAAAGTGACCAATCAGAAAGGAGGGGACGTCTATGCAATGCCCGCCAGCAAAGTGCCAAGAGATCGCAGAAGTAACAGCGAGCGCACAAATCGAGATGGCAAGCGTTCAGAAAGGCACCGGATTTGGCCCTTTAAAGACTTCCATGTAAAAAGGATCTATCAAAGGTTCAAACTGTATTTTTTCAGGGTTTTTTAAAGGTTCGTGAGTAACTTACCAAACTACAGAAGATAAAAGCACAAAAAAGGCTGTGACAGCAGAAACCAAATTCATCTGTGAAGTCAAAGACATGAGATTCAACTTTTTTTATTTACAAATGATCAACATAGATAATATTTCTGAAGGTTTGCAGGCTTACCTTCACGTTGTGCTTCTCAGATGTTCTTCTCGTGTGTTTTAGTTTTCAGAGTTCAGGGTTTTATAGATGAGGGAAAAGTTGCTCAACAGAGGAATTCCCAAACAGAGAAAAGCTTCAAAGAGAGCTGATGTGACATCCAGCTTTTCCTGTAAATTACTCAATAAATGAGTCCTGTTTGTCTCTGTGCTGTGAACAATCGTTGCGTCATGTAGTCTTGGCTGCACGGCTCGGCCAAAGGTTGGAAAAATAATCCAGATTAGGCAAATAATCATGGAACACCACAATCGCCTCTATTTGTAAAAGATTTAGAAATGAAATCACACACTAAAGATCATGGTGAATGGAAACTTGATCCAAAAAGGAATCAACAAAAACAATAAAATGACACTCAATTTATTATAAAATGTGTGACAAATGCTGGAAAACTAAAAAAAAAACTCGAGGATGTTTGAGTCAAAGAGCAGAAAAAAGTGCAACAAAAACCACAGCACCTCATATGGGCACGTATTTACACTATTTACATGCACAAACAAAAATATAATAATTGAAGTATCCTATAAAAATAATTTAATAACAGTGCATGGGTCAATGACGTGACACCTAAATATTTTAACTGCATTTCTTTTAGTTGAAAAATTGTTTAAATGCATAAAAAGACATCAAATATATAGTAACAGTAACTTTTTAAAAAAAAAATATTTCTTACTGATTTACTTTACTGATTTACTGTTATTCAAAATGCCAAAATATCATGTGCTGTTTTGACAGAATCTTGAAAATTATTCTAAATATTTTTTTTTTCAGTTCTGCCCTCTTTTAGTCAAATTATAGTCTTGTATAATATTTCAAAGTATTTCTATATTTCTTTCCATTATAATATTCATGCAAACCTCGTTCAATGATTCCCATTTGAAATCCTTATATGTAATTAACCCATGTAATAAACAACTATTATTATTATTATTATGATTATGATTATTATTATTATTATGCAAATTAAATCGGATTTTTTATTATTATTATTATTATTATTATGCAAATTAAATCAGATATTATTATTATTGTTGTTGAAATTGCATTTTTTTACAGTGTTGATATTGGCTGGTCATAAAAACAAAGAATTCTTCCAAAAGAACATTTTATGATTATTATTATTATTATTATTATTGAAATTGCATTTTTTTTTTATATTGACTGGTCATAAAAACTAAAAATAATTTTCTCAATATTATTATTATTACGATTATTTTATTATTATTTTTGATGATTATGCAAATTAAATCAGCATTCAACTTCAACATTTCCTTATGTATTTGTATGTTTGATAAAATATAAAAAATCATAACGTATTTCCCATGCAGTTTCCCACTGTCACCAGCAAGTGTCGCCATTTCCTTGATTCCAAAGACGTGTTCCCAGCTGTTTGTGCTTCAGTCAAACACACAAAAAACAAAGAGCCATGTTTACCAGAAGTATATATCTTTCTCATAAACAAAATAAGACTACATGCCAATCTATTCTCCACCATCATCCAAGACAGCTCTTTGTGCATAATCTCAACTCTGGCTCTAATGGAACAGCGGAGAGCAAGGCGTGTCGCTCTGTTCTGTGTGACTTGTAGTTGAGGCACATGGCCAAACTGTTGGGCAGTAGTCCTGATGAGACAAAACTGAAAATTGAATTAATAATTTTAACAATTGATTCATTTAGCAAATATGTGCTTCTTCTAATACTCTATATATTACAACTCACCAAGACAATTTTTTATCAATAGTCACTCCCAACAGTTTGGCTTTTCTGACCTGTTATATATCAACACCCTGCATAGAAAAGACATAGCCTAGGATCAGACCTCAGTTTATAGTTAGAACCTAAAACAAGACACTTTGTCTCCAGAGCATTGAGTTTTAGCTTATTCTCTGTGACCCAGTTAGAAACCAACACCAACTCTTCTTGACACAACCTGTTTACAGACTGAGCACGTTCCACAGAGAAATACATTGTGATATCATCCGCTTAGATTGTCATGTTTGCCTTTTTCAGTATATATGGCACATCATTAATAAAGATAGAATAGAGTAGAGATCCAAGGCAACTTCCTTGTGGAATACCACTTTCAAGGATTAGCGTAGGGGTGCCCAAATTATTTTCATTGAAGGGCCAAAAATCAATTAAGGTGGAGGGCCGCAGGCCTAAACTAAACATTCATGTTACAGCACATGAAATTGAATATACCAATAACATAACTGTGCAAAATAAAAACAATATAAATAACAAAATATGTAATTATATGAATTTAACAAAATGAAACAACGTACCCCGCCTATACGATCAAAACACTATGGGGTCTATTCTCCAATCTGGACTTAAGCGCTTTTTTGCGCGCCTGCAGTTACGCGCTTCTCTCCTATGCGTATTCTCCGGTCCAGGCTGCTAACGCGCCCACCGCGCTTATGAAGCCTAAAAGCGCGTATATGTGAATGAAGGAGGGTTGAAGGAAAAGAGGCGGTGATGTAATTTTTTTTGGGCTGTCTAGAAATCACGGAAAACTGGAGTTTTCCCAGAGCTTGTAAATATCATTGAAATCCGTGAAAAATTATAAAGTTCACTTTTAATTTGAAACGCCTTCATTGATAAACAATGTAACAGGTTGATTTGATCAGATCATTGATCAGATTATTGCAGTATGACTGAGTCACAGTTAAAATCTCTTTCCTTGATCATCATCACCTTCATCATCATCATCATCATCATTGCTGTAAAGCGTGACCAAGTTAGATGTGCTGGAGATATGAGGATATAACGCCCTACCTTTAATAATGAGGGATGTTTGCATTGAAACAGAACTATTAACTTCCATAATACGCAGTTTTAAATACAATACATTGTTTAAAGCAACCTGAGCTGAGCCTCATTTAAATATGTGTGGGAACAGTTTGTGGTCCATCCTCATCTGCATATGACAGCTTGTTTCATTCTGTAGTGGATCAAACTGTGACTTAAGGTTGGACGTAGTATGAAAATTGTTGAAGCACTGTGACCAACATGAACAGAAGTCTGCGTCTGTCATAGTATTAATTCATCGCGCAACAGCAGCTGAGTGATCACAGCTGCTGCTGCGCGACGCACAAGTTTGTGTGGCTTCAAATGTAACTAAGTCCATATTTCTAGTGCAATATAATGTTTCACCTTATCGGGGCGCTGCACTTATTCCAGGGTTAGAAGCGCGTAAGAGGAAAAGGACTTACGTACACCGGAGAATGCGCGTGAAGCCAGATTTTAATGGGAACGCCCAAATTTCAGGGCTGCTCCACCCACAGTGCGTAACTGGGATGAAGGCGCGCAGCGACTGACTTAAGTACAGGGGGAGAATAGCACACAACCAAAAACAGCGCCGCTGCGCGGCTTTTTGGCCTTACGCACACGGGAGAATAGAGTCCTATATTTTTGACCCTCAAAAAGTTTGCCCAAGACAGGTTAAATACTAACTGGTCTGCTGTTTGGTCCTGAAAATAGTTCTCTACTATTTTTAAGTAATGGAGTTATCTTTGCTATCCTCCGTGACTAAGGAAAAACACATTCACAAAGTCAAATGTATAGAAAATCGGCTCGATAATAATTCTGCTAGCTGCAATAATTTACCATCTAAATCAGGGATCACGAACCTTTCTGAAACTGCAAGCTACTTCAAATGTACTGAGCAATCCGAAGGGCCAACGGTTTAATACACACTTTTTGAATACTTAATTTTTACGGTTTCACTTTAAATAAAGGGTAAACTAATAAGGAAAACTAGCCTTAGGAAATATTTTAAAAATGTGAATTGTTAATTTTTGTTAAATGTCATAGGAAATTGTTTTTCCTTTATTCCAAACAATCGCAAAACATGTCAAATTTGTACAATTTAACAATTTTGTAATACTATACAAAAATCCACATTGCATTTGTTTTAAAAAGCATCTCATAACAATCTGCATCTTTAATAAAATTATATGCAACACTTAAATTTTACGTTTACATAATGTTTAAAGATGTTAATTTAATACAAAATCTTGTGAAGTCCAGCAATCTTTAACTCTACGACATCGGTCACCAGTATTTATCTTTTAGCTCGAAGCCTGGCAAGTAAATCCCATTTTATATGGAGCTCATTGGTTACTAGTGCTACTGTAAGAACCGGCCTGAGGGCCCCTCTTGTGGTCATTGCGGGCTACCTGGTGATCCTAAGGCCAGATTTTGAAGCTTTGGTTTTCATTATTAATGCTATGATGTTGTGGTCACTAAATCCAGTAGGTAGACACTGCTTTCGGACATGTTTCAGGGGTATTTGTACAGAAGTGATCCATATGCAAGTTGAGGAAAGTGAGGAATTTTTGTTAGCATATTAATTACCTGTGAGAAATGACAAACAACAGCTGTATCACTGTTTATTTTTCAAATTGCAATTGTCAGACAACTAATTAATATTCATATCTTCAATAAAAAAACATTTATTGACCTCTGTCTGTTAGATTTCACAGCACATTAAGTATATTGTAACGGTCAGTGCTGATCACCTGCTGTATTCAGTGCTGCTGTTTTCAGTGCTGCTGTATTCAGAGCTGCTGATTTCAGTGCTGCTGTTTTCAGTGCTGCTGTATTCAGAGCTGCTGTATTCAGTGCGGCTGCTGCTGCTACTTTCAACGACTACGGCCTGACTGTGTTCTGGGCCAGGTTGAGGATTCTGGGGAAGGACTCCCGTGGAACACACGGATAAAGAATGTGGGTTCTGGATCCGCAAACGAGGCCTTTTTCTTCTGTTTAGCAAAGATGGAGAATCCTTTGTGTTGGCGTTCTCTAAGCTACACTCTAAAAGGTCCGTGCTGTATTTTCTCTTCCGTTGTCCTGAGTTCGTGCTGAGTAGGGGGGCAGCAGAACTGCTGGGAGACTGGACATCATAAAGAATGGGTGCATCACGGATCGGTTCTGTGAGAAGCAGAAAACAATAGACCTCAAAGTTACAAAGAAACATCCATATGAGCAAAGTTACATTCAGCTTGTAAACAGTCTTCTAAAGCACAATCTGTTTATAAGTTAGCTTATAAGCTGGTTTATAGAAACAATAGATACTAAAAAAGATTATGTCTCGATGTTTAGTTTATTACTACATTTTAATCTTACCTTTCAGCCGCTTCTTCATGAACATTTTTTTTGATGACATGCGCGACAGTAAATAGGCAGAATTGACTGTATGGGGTGGGGGAATGACCCCATTCAGGCAGTGGTTATACCTGAAAAACACACAAGTGAATTCACAGTTCATTTTGACTTACTCAACAGTGGTGGATAAAGAACAGAAGCCTACTATTTAAGTATTAAGTATAACTCCATCTATAGATTGTAAAATTTCCCCAAGTAACTTGCTGATCAAAAATATATTAGAAAACATCTTGCCATTAGAGGTGGTCCAACAACTGTTGTATTGTTCTCCCAATGTATTTATATAAACTTGTAACCACGGTGCAAACTATGGGAGAGCCAGAAAGGTCCCCCTTAATGAGACATGAGCCCCTCTGGAGACATGATTTGTAAAATAAAATTTCGGGAGTGGGAGGGGGGGTGGTCACTTAAATATTGGCAAAATGCTGTTTTTCCCACGTATTTCCTTTATCGTTTTTTTTTTCTTTTTGTATTATCATAATCATGGATCATGTGTAGAATTAGGCTATTTTTAATGTTTTAATTACTGTGGCTCAGGTGGTAGAGGGGTCGTCTTCTGATCGAGAGATTGGGGGTTTGATCCCAGTCTATACCTGTCTATGTGTCCTTGGGCAAGACACTGAACCACAAGTTGCTCCCAGTGGTCGACTAGCACCTTGCATGGCATCTCTGTCCCATTGATGTGTGAATGTGAGTGTGAATGGGCGAATGAGCTGATAAGTAAAGCGCCTTGGGACTACTTCAGTGTAGGGATAAAGCACTATATAAATCAAGTCCATTTACCATTTACCATGTATGATTTGCGCATCACTATTTCACTTCAATAATGAAACCGGTCTGCATGCAGTTTTTGTCCTATTGGAAAAGTTTTGTACAGCAAGCAGAACATATCTCCCCACCTCATCAGAGTGTGAGAGGGGGTTTACTATCATCAATGACACTGACAGCAAAACCTGCAATAGACTGCGTGAAAACAGCCTCTCATCGCTC
This sequence comes from Gouania willdenowi, assembly GCF_900634775.1. Taxonomy (NCBI): domain Eukaryota; kingdom Metazoa; phylum Chordata; class Actinopteri; order Blenniiformes; family Gobiesocidae; genus Gouania; species Gouania willdenowi. The sequence continues at coordinate 5,638,508 of NC_041055.1, read as the reverse complement.
CCTTTTGTGGATCTTAACTCATCCAGTGCCAATGACGAGAAAACTCGTCAATTGCTTTTTTTTTTCACGGAAGTGTCTAGGATACACAGTGATGGAGTTCTACTGTCCATCGCAGGGCAACACATACACAGACAACCACTCACACTCACATTCACCACTACGGGCAATGTAGAGACTCCAATCAACCTAACAGTCATTTTTTTGGATTGTGGAAGGAAGCCGGAGTACTCGTACAAAACCCACACAGCACGTATGTGTTATATATTAATATATATATATATATATATATATATATATATATATATATATAACGTCATAATCAAAGAGGTGCCTCTCAATTTCAACTTTAAAGAGACATTTATTTATTTATTTATTTATTTATTTATTTATTTATTTTGAACAAACAAAATAACTGAATGGATAAAAACAAAAACAAATTTACAAATCATAATACATTTCATTCATTTGACAAGCGAGAGGAAGAAGCCTTGGCTTGTCAAGTCCTACCCCCATTCTTCACCACTAACAACTGCAAAATTCAATGAAATAAACTAAATTGACAATACAAATAAATACTCCAATCGAGGTATTGAAAAAAACAGAACAAAAATTATTATTATTGTATTATTATGATTATTGCATGGAGTATTTTACAATTGAAAAATGTTCATTTACTTATCTGTTGAACTGGTGATTTTAAAGAGATTAAATCATTGCTGTTATATTATAGTCCTCGTCTGACCGTTGATTTGAATTATTATACTGGACTAGGGAGAGAAATGTATTGTCACATGGTCACCCCCCCACGAAGAATATTTGTCACCAGCAGCCACTGAATGTAATCTCGTCGCGTTCAGTGTAAAGGCACCTTAATGATCGGTCTTGTAAGAGTGTGGAGGTGATTGACTCTGTAAGTTACTAGAAATCTTGTGTATAATCACCTGCCCTACTGAATGAAACTGGTGAGGATGTAGTATGTGTATTATAATGAATGGAAAAGGACTAAAATTGCTTCTTTCTTCCCATAGAAAATCATGCCTACTTGTTCATCCGCAGCTGGTATGGTTTTGTGTTCTGAAAAAGACAAGAAGATATTAATCAGATACTATCATAACTGTGGTGAGATGATGTAATCACATGCAGACGTGTACCTTCATAATGTCCAGACTTTCCGCTTTTTTCTGGAAACCTTGCACTGAGCTAAGCAGATGTTCTCCTTCCTTGTGCTTGTTTTTGAGCTGCTTAATCGGCTCGGAGGTTTTCATCAAATATGAGCTGAACTTCCTCTCCATGTGCTGGATTTGTTTTATGTTGTTTAAAGTCCTACACATCTCTGCATGCTGTTCCTTCAGTTGCCTCTTTAGTTTGACCTCTGCCTCCTGTGGACAACACAGATGGGAGTAATTCACACACAGAGCACACAGTGTAATAGCTCAAGTTTACAGTAAACACAAAATGTGATAGTTTCAAGCTGAAAGCTAGTGAAATTATAAAGAAAAGTTCATGGGCAGTGAATTGTGGCATGCAGGCTTGCTGGTTTCATTTTCTAGCTTTGTTGGAGTGTGTAAATAATATAGAGTCTATGGACCTTTATCTGCATCTGGTCTGATTCAAGCTTTTCGAGCTGCTCATAAATGCTCTGATTCTGACATCTCAGTTTGTTCTCCTGCCTCCTCAGATTGGCCTGTGGAAAGTAGAGAGAGATTAGACACATGAAAAACAAACGTGCTTAAAAGAGAAGAAAAAAACCCACACACAAACACACCTAAACTCTCCTATACCACTGTGTGACCTTTGGAAACCTGTCTTCTAGTTTGTAGTTATTACTTCCTCTAAAAGTCGTGGATAGACAAAGAAACCAAGCGGCTCACTCATTTGTTTGTCTCTAAACAGCGCAGAACCTAAAGTACGAGCATAAATACAGCTCTTATTGCAGCTGCTGGGAACAATCTAGTTTCTCTACAGGCTCATTCAAAACGGCAAGAAGATGAGTTTAAAATGTAGGATGAATATAATCCCCCTCGGTTTACTGCAGGAGATGGAAATCAGTCAGCTGAGAACATGGGAGGGCAGGTAGATTTTTTAATGAACTATTTCTGCATGGCAAAGGCATCATGGGCCAAATGGAAGAATTTGGAGCCAGAGTATGTGCAATAGGGTCCGGCGGGAGGAGCACTGGTAACATACCCATGTAGCGTACTGCCCAATCATAAATAAATAGTTTTATTTGTAAAATGTATATGTTTTTTTTTTATCAGATTCACCCTAAACTACCACATTAATAATTGACATCTTTACATAAGCTCCCACATGAAAGGAAAACAAGTATGGTTTAAATTTTCTACCTGTATTTCCTTGTGCTTTGTGCCCACATCGCTGACTGTGTGTCTTTGGTTGGTGCAGCGTGAGGTGCTGCAGGAAGGACACACAGCCACCTCCTCCTCTTCACAATAGAGCGACCTGTACTCCTGGTGAGTGGGACAGGTCCAAGCTGTCAGATCCTTGTGGGCCACTAGAAGGTGTCGCGGGGCAACACAGGACTGCCGCAGGAGCGTCTGAATGTGAGTTTCACAGCAGGGTTTTTTGCAGCATAGACAGACTCTCTTGACAGGCAGCGGTGGGTTTTGTGTACACAGCACACAGTTTAGCACAAGTGGGACTTGGGACAATGCACTCAGATTACTGACGTGCTCTACAATGTTAGCCAGCTCAAAGTTCTTCGTCAGTTCTGGTTTCTCCGTGTATGCTTGTTTGCATAACGGACAGTGAACCATTGTCTTGTCTTCCCAGGCCTTCAAGATGCAAGTGGTGCAGAAGCTGTGCCTACACGGCGGCTGGATGGGCTCTTTAAACACATCCAGACAGATGGGACACCGAAGCACATCCTCAAGCAATGATTTACAGATTGCTGCCATGACTGCAGCTCATTCGATGCTGATGGGGAGAGAGGCAGAAATGTAAAAAAGGAGAATAAGCGCTTGAAAAATACGAGCATCCTCAACCAGACTTCAGAGAACACAGACACAAATCAACCAAGTAAACAAACAAGCAGTGGAACTGATACAGTATGAAGTAAAGGCTTAACGTCCCAATGAGAGGACATTAACTTCTGGGGAACTGATTTAAAATACCTACATTAATAATGTAATGGCAAAACAAGTAAAAACTTTTTTTAAAAAAAACATTCCTTCTGAGGCCAAACCTACACAGAACTGGTTGATGATTTTAGAACTCATACAACATTAAAGGCTGATCGCTTTTGTGTGACCTCATCAGTTCTTTCTGAAAGAAGTGACTCATGAAGGCGATCAGTAGACAGATGCCTCTGGGGAAGACTGATATTTGGCAGTCGAAACATGTCAGGAGATCATTTTATTTATTATAATGTAGGAATTAGGGCTAGGCAATCTATCGAGATTGAAGATATGTCAGGTTTTTTTATTTTGGCGATATAAAAACTACAATATCGCATATAGCACATAGCTTATTTTGTATAAAAATACTGGTTTTAGGAGTCACTGCTTTTACTTCTCAGAACAGCATGAAAAGCTCAGTTAGATGGATTCATGAGTGTGTCCTAACCCAGACCTTCCCCATAACAAGCCACACTACAGAACTCACTCACACATGCTGTCCCTTAGAAGTGAAAAAGCCAAAAGTGCCACATATTGTGCAGCTGTTTGTTAATAAATGAGCCTGTGTGCCTCAAATTTAACCCAGAATTGTCTTTCTGTTCAAGACTTCATTTGAAATAAAATCATCGAGATTTATATCGTATATCACCATTTTGTGAAAATAAATTGGGATATGAGTTTTGGTCCATATCGCCCAGCCCTAGTGGGAATGTTGACAGCATTTTAATGTCAACAAAGGATGACCTACCAGATTCTGATCACCTAATTGTTTTTAGTAAGTGTTCTTGTCCATCCGTGGATACTGGAGCTTGGTTGGGGTGGTGGGACGGCTCGTAGCAGACACCAGAACATTTCCCGTATTTTTAAATCCGAAACTTGACTGGTATGGATCAAAGTCAATTTCCTGAAAAAGTTGTCTGATTAAATGAAACCCATGTTGTAACAATCAACACGAGTTGAAATGTATTTAAAGTGAAAAATCTTCACCCAGTGTTCTTTACTTTGAAAGGCTAGAAGAGGAAGTTGGTGGTCTTGTCAGCACCTAATGCTGAGAAATGAGCTGTCCATGTAATCTAAACTTAATGACCAGTGTTTGGAATAACGGCGTTTAAAAAAAAATGGCGTTAGGTAACGCTGATTGTTTTTCAGTAACGGGGTAATATAACTAATTACTTTTTACGCCGTTACAATGCCGTTATCGTTACTGAACGTTAAATGCGGTGCGTTACATGCATTGATTGAATAAACCGTGATACGAAAGCAACCCTGCTTTTGCAGCTGCTGTGAGGAGGTGGGTTAAAAACAAGGTGAGCGATTATGATTGGCTAAGGCGGCATCATGTTCCATGGTAGCCAATCAGATCCAGTGTTTTTACTCATGTGCCAACACACACACACACACACTACAGATTTGATGAAGCAGCCGAGGTGGCGAGCGTGGAGCAGTCCGATGAAAAGTTGGCATTTTTAAGGTGGCGATACAAACACTGCTTTAAATTAATTGTGGTCAAAGACAAGAACGTACATGTGAAGTGTTCATTATATCCACGAGTGAAGACTTTGTCGACATCCGTTGTAAGCAACTCAAATTTAATGAAGCACCTCACAATGACACACACGCATCTAAAAAAAAATCAGAATTTTTTGACATATAGCAACTTTTTTTTTTTTTTTTTTTTTAACAGTCTCGCAAATAGTTACTTTCCTTGGTAATGAGTTACTTTTATTATAGAGTAATTCAGTTACTAACGCAGTTACTTTTTGGAACAAGTAGTGAGTAACTATAACTAATTACTTTTTTAAAGTAACGTTCCCAACACTGTTAATGACACATTCACAAACGGATACTTTCCTTGAAAATTGTTTTGTACCGATATCAGATGTTCTTATTTCATTGGTCTGTAGAATACCAAGGTGATAATTGAACTATTTTATTGGTCAAAAAATTCTGAAGCCTTCAAGCAATATGTTTGAAAACGATTGGTATTTCTAACATAAATCTCAGAGTCATACAATTAAAGGTGAGGGAGCAGAGCCATGGGAATCACATTGACCAATACTTCTTTTAACATTTAACCATCCACTTATTCATGCCTGTTTCTTGTCTTTTTTTTTTTCACTAATGTTCTCTTTTTTCTGATGTATATTTATTTGTTTTTATCACTGCATTTGCTGCTGTTATTTGAACTCACCTTTAATTAGATGACGACATTGGTATTGGTAGAAGCACAATATCTCTAGTTTTGTTGTCTCTCCTGAAAAGGTGTCGTCTGCGTTTCGATTACCCTCGGAAATGCGCAAAATCTAAATAATAAATTTCGAAAAAAAACACTTAAATTTTGCAAAAAAAAGTTTTTAAAGTCGGGAGGTATTTCAGCCGTTTTGATATTGGAATGTGTTGCATAAGCGCCAATGGAAACGCTTTTTCCCCCAAACACACGTCACAAGACGTGACGTACTTGGTCACATGACCACTTCTCCGAGTTAACGTGACGCGGCACGTGTGAACAGAAGAGCAGACTGTGACATTTCTTAGCGTTTTGCTTGAAAAACAAAAAGATTACTGTCACATTAGACGTGAAACAACTCAGGAATACAGAGTGTTATAAGGAGGTTCTGAGCGTCCGTTTCCTGCGCTGAAGTCTTGACATGAATACTAATATAATACGTATTCATGTCTATGAGTGCAGTGCCTGTAGGAATTATGTGTTGCTGTAGAAAAAATGTGGGAGGTTAAGTCGCTTTTTCATAGATGTTTACATGAGAGCTTTAATTCAGAATAAAAGTTAAATCCTCTTTAAACTGACCTTGTAAAAACTCAATTCCTAATGTAAATTTAATTCTGAAACGCGCTCATGATTTTTTCTTATTATCATTACTCACCTTAGTTACAAACGTTAATCACTGAGGACCCATGCCGGTCAATATTTACGGGGTGTTGTTTTGAGGATATTAGACCCAATTTAGTCTTCTTCGTCTTCGTCTTCCTCTGTGTATAGTTTTACTGTGGTTGGCAACCAAGGCAAGGAGCTTTTACGCAGCCACTCGGAATTCTACACAGCTCTGAACTCATCCTGAGTTACTGGGACTACATGTCAACATTGAGCTGTTCTTGCAAAGCTGCATTTATGACATTTTTATATAATAATTCATGAATGTATCACTGCAGTCCAAAAAAATCTGACATTGCACACCCTTAAACCAAGCAGCAGCCATGTTAAAAGTGTCAGGTTAATCTGAGCCTGACTCGCAGGGATACTTTATCTCCATCTTACCTCAGACAGCTGGTCCCTCTCATTACATCAATGTCAATGGTGCATGTACTATTTACATAACCCTAACTTACTCAATTTTTAACCAATTTTCAAACAGTTTGATTTGTTATAATCATCAGAGACATAGCTGTCAAGTATCCCGTTTTGGCTGGGAAACTCGACTTTATATTCAATCATTATTTATATATAAAACATTTAATTGTTCCATGTATGTTACATTAGTAACTTCTAGTATAATTATAACTAAATACAAGACAGTGAAATACAGTCTATGTATTTATTTTAGATATAAACATCAGTATCATGTTATCTTTACATACTGGATCTTCGTTCTGTGAACTAGGAGTTGTTTAGAGATGAGGCTTCAAGGTTCATGGTTATTTTATTTTGTCTTTTGAGGTAAAGATCACATAAACACAATACAGTACAACACAAAATATGCACCCAAACAAATAAGAAGACAACAAACAAACACCCAAATCCCATCTGTCAGCAATAAAATCCAACCCAGCAAATAATTTTGTATTTTCACTTCTTCGTGAACATTTGTTTTCTAATTTATGGAATTTATTTTTATTTAGTCATGAAATAACTGGAAAAAAAAAAAAAAAAATCTTTGAATTTTGTTTTTAAAACGTTAAAAATAGCTTTTTGGGAATGAATTCTGAAAAACTTTTAAATAATGAGAGAACTGACTAATGAAAAAATAATTATGCCTTAAAGGCCCCTCATCTCACACTGGCAGATGCTTCAACTGTGTTTAGTTGAAAATAGTTATCTATGCATGCTTCTATTAATTTAAAAAAAGTTGGGTTTTTTAACCAGTTTGTCTGAAATCTCCACCTCGGAGAATGTTGGGCGAATTTCCATAGACACTGCTGCATGATTAATAATCACTATACTGTCGTACCAACAATTTTTAACATTGGTCAGCAACTCAACAGATATTAAAAAAATAATCAATGCAAGAGTACGTTTTATCAGTAGAAGAGTGACAGGAAAATCATTTTTTGTTTGTTTTGTTTTCTCCACACGTCCACTCATCTGAAATCTCTTGTAAATTCAACTAATATTTTCTTAGTAGATCCATTGTGGTATTTGGGGTACAATTACAATCTCCTCCTAAAATATAAAGACCCTCTAAGGCAGTGTTTTTCAACCACTGTGCCGCGGCACACTAGTGTGCCGCGAGAGATCGTCAGGTGTGCCGTGGGAAATTATCCAATTTCACCTAATTGGTCTAAAAAAAAATTTTGAAAACATATTAATTATTATCTGCAAATAATATACCATTGTCGAGTGTCCGTGCTGCAGTAGTGACTAAAGGTGCGTGCACACCGAACGCGACGGAAGCGATGCCGTTGCCTTAAATCGTCCCTGATCGGTAGTTTGCACATAGTGGTGCTTTTTTGTCAGTCCATCATTTCATCGCTCCAGCGACGCGATCACTAGGGAGCTGTGTGTGTGTGTGTGTGTGTGTGGCCCCGGTAACAGGGTAGAGACAGAGAGAGAGAGAGTGTTGATGACGTCTTTTTTTTCCCTTCTTGCTCCGTGTGTGTGTGTGTGTGTGTGTGTGTGTGTGTGTGTGTGTGTGTGTGTGTGTGTGTGTGTGTGTGTGTGTGTGTGTGTGTGGCCCCGGTAACAGGGTAGAGACAGAGAGAGAGAGAGTGTTGATGACGTCTTTTTTTTCCCTTCTTGCTCCGCTTCTACGGTTAAATGATCAACTTAACGGAGATATTAAAGGATGACTTCACTCAGAATGTGTTTGATCAGTAGTTACTGTGGTTTTAAAGAAATTTACCGCTTTAATTTTGAACCTGATACTTTGAGGAAGTAGAACAGCCTCCGCTGCAGCCGTCAGCACTGAAGCGGGAGCGGGAGGGAGGGGCTGCTGCCTCCGCTCTACAGACAGTGGAGGACGGGAGATATCGCTTCACGTCGCTTAAAAAGTTAAAATTTTTCAACTTTGATCATGCAAGTCGCGTCGCTGAGGGGGGGATAAATTGACGTTGCGTCATTTACATTGATTTTTAATGTAATCGCATCGCTTCAGTCACTTCAGTCGCGTTCGGTGTGAACCCACCTTGAGAGCGTAATCATGTAAAACTCTTCCAAAACACTAGGTGGCAGCAGGTAGCGAATTTCATTGTCCGTTGAGACAAGAGAATTAGTGAGGCATGAAAGTGACAGCTGGCTGTAAAAGCATTGTGGGTAAGCGAAACTACGGTGAAGTTTTTGAAGAGGAAAAATACCAATTCCGAACTGGGCCCTGGACAAAATTCGGACCCAGAAGAAGGCCCTAGTATGAGTGGAGGAAAGAAAGCAAAGACGGTGAGCTCGAGGCAATACAGCGAGAGTTATGTTTCATTTGGATTTACTTCCACCGGGGATGCAACGACATCGATCCCGTTGTGCTTGGTGTGTGGCGAGAAGCTATCCAACATTTTTGAAGTGGACATGTTAAGTGCACTTTTTATTTGAAAGAAGAAATACAAATGATGATAAAGTCCTTTATTCTTTGTGTTTATTTGATTCCTATTCAAGACACTTTGATGAGAATGGCTATATTGTTAATATAGGCTACAGAGTATCATTTTTTAACATGTTTGGCTGGTGGTGTGCCTCGTGAATTTTTCAATGAAAAAAATGTGCCTTGGCTCAAAAAAGGTTGAAAAACACTGCTCTAAGGTGAACACGGTCAGCAGAAATTTCTCAAAGAAGGACTGTGTATCAACATTAGGACCATAAATATTGACCAAGTTGATTTTCCGTGACGGGACATTTTCTTGTACAATGACTTGTGAAATTGACTTGTGTACCAGGATAGCAACCCTCTGAGCATAAGTATTATAAGAAGCATAAATCACTTGGCCCGCCCATCTTTTTTTTTTTTTTCCTATTTAGATATATCAGAGGGTTTCTTGAAGAAAAACAATTTTTGATCTGAGCTGTTATAATCTATTTATGACTTGTTTCAGTTTAACTAGTTTTCTGGCCCTCTGACATTCCAACTAGTAATCTTAATTTCAGAGCCGTTCACTGACTTCACGTTTCCAGTAGGTGACATATTTTTGAACAGTGGTAAGTTGCAATTGTTGTTGTTCAAAACCAATATATACACGTAAATATGGCACACACTAGAGGAGAAAATAGAAACAGCAAGAGCTGCTCGTGTAAGGGACTGAAAAAACACAGTTGTATATCAACTGCAAACTTGTGTGTCCAAAAGAGACATTCCCGAGTGGTGACATTATGAATGAAAAGGGAAAAAAACTTCCAAACACCTTCGAAAGAGGAACTATTCTTGAACTGGAGGAATGCTAACAACGTCTGGCAGGGAACAAGGCCAACACGAACAACGATAGAGAGGAGGAGGAATAAAAACAAGACAACACTGACTACAGATGAGAATACACAAAAAAGGACTGTTCAGAACAACTCAAGAATGTTTGACCAGAGAGACATGTAAACCCATGTAAATTTGCGATGGTAAAACAGGGGACGGGACCCAGATAAGCAAACTGCTTCTCTCGTCTCCTTTTTCGGCATGTACAAAAAAAAAAAAGTGAATGTAACCATGTCGGAAATAAACTGAATAAATAAATAAAATAAATAAATAAATATACACGTTAATACATTTAAGAAAATCAGTTTTAATATAAAACAGATGGAAAATGTTATGATGTTTTAACATAAAACAATAACCCCTCTATTTATGTTTTTTTCAAACATACAGAGTTGAACTAACTGAACATAGTGTGATCTTACTCCATCAAACCAATAGATGACACTCTAATGCTTCTGTGAGTCTTAAAGCTCGATGTAGCATCAGTAATAAATGGCTCTGGCTTTATGAAGACGTTAAATTCTTCTCTCTTCTTGATTCACAGGTACTGGTAAAACTATGACATAAACTCACTTTTCATATAACTAACAAGGAGATGTTTAGTAAACGGTTTTGGTTGGTTTATGATGACTGGGTGATGTTTATGTATCGTTTTTTAGTCTGTTTTTCATGTTTGAGATACTGTATATGCAGTGATCCAGATAGTCGTCTGCTCTATGCAGGGATGTAATATCACGTTCATAGATATATGTTCATGCATTCTACAGTCATGATTTATTCTACTGAATGTAAGTTTCTGTTCCTAAACATTGTTTTACTACTTAACCAGTGTTCTGAAGTGAGTTAAGTTGTAAGTTCTGCTCAATTGCAGCTGTTGCAATTCATTAGCTAGTAGCTGTAGCCATTTTGTCAGTGATAGATAATGCTGAAAAGAGATTGGATAAAGCAACAGTCAAAGTTTTTGTTGAACATTGGCTGTGTTTTTGTGTTAGACTATGTGAATTATATATTTTTACGTTATCCTAATGTGCCATGGTTTACTTTTGTAATTACTTGTACATTTATGTTTAATTGACTTTCATTGAAAGATTTATTTTTGTGCATTTTATTTTGAATATGTAATATATATATATTATTATTATTATTATTATTATTATTATTATTATTATTATTATTATTATTATTATTATTATTATTATTTTGCTGTTTTGACTGAAATTGAGAAAAAGGGTTGACAGATAATAAATTGTGTCAGTAATAAAATGGCACGGGCTTTATGAAGACATTGAATTCTTCTCTCTTCTTGATTCACAGTGTTTATTCTGTGCATCATATAGACCGGTCCAGCTACCCTAGAGCTGGTGCCGGTTACACTAGACCAATAACACCAAAAACAAAAGACAACAGTCCCATCCCACCCCCTTGCATTTCCAGACCCCACCTTTAACAAACTAGCTTTTCACAGCTTTGATATTGACTGGTTATAAAAACAAAAAATAATTCCCAAAAGACATTTTCTCAATATTATTATTATTACTCCTATTATTTTATTACACTTTTTTGATAATGCACATTAAATCAACATTCAACTTCAACGTTATGTATTTTTATGTTTGATAAAAATAAAATAAATCATTATTTTCTTTTTTGCGTCTAAAATGAAGCCACGTGTTTCCCCTGCAGTTTTCCACCGTCACCAGCAGGCGTCGCCGTTTCCTTCTTGTTGATTCCAAAGACGTGTTTCCAGCTGTTGTGCTTCAGTCAAACACAAACCAGTCGGACTGGGAGCTTTGTTCACCAGTGTGTCCGGCTTTTCTGTGTCTGTGAAACACTCACAGCCGAGGACGAGCAGTTAGAAGACTTATTCTGGACTACTTCTTTTTTTTTTTTTACCCTGTGTGACACTGACAGAGACTACAGCCGACTTTAGTCTTCTCTGAGGTGAGTTTCTCTCCGTGTTTGTGTGAATCTAACTCCAAACATTGAGTGTTATTTATTTCTGTCCTATAAAGTCAACATGTGCTGTGACTGAATTACAGGTAGAGATTCAATAAAGCAGAAAATTACACAGGGAGAGTTTTCCCACCAACATTCAGCATGTACCTCAAGTAGAAAGGCATCGGCAACCCGCGGCCCGGGGGCCACTTGCGTCCCTTGGACTATTTTTGTGCAGCCCCCAAAATCAATGCAAGTCTTCAAAAAATACACAAAATTACTGAAAAATACACAAAACCGCAAAAAATACACATTTACTCTTAAAACACTTAAATGTAAATGTATTTTTTTTAAAAAAAATCAAAGCAACACCAAAAATATGCATAAAATGACTCCTGAAACACTAATTGCAAACAAAAACACTCAAAATGACAAAAAATGACTCTAAAAAATACAAAACGACTCACACAAAACAGTAACAGTAATACACAAAATGTCTCTAAAAACACACCAAATTATGGAAAAAATACACAAAACAGCAAATACACACCTATAAACACTCAACATGACTACAAATGTACATAAAATAACTGAAAAATATGCTAAATGATGCCAAAAATACACAAAATGCTCTAAAATAATAACAGAATTACACAAAATGACAGAACAATACACAAACCTGCAAAAACACACATTTACTCTAAAACACTCAAGACAACTACAAATGTATATAAAAAATAACTGAAAAAATATACTGAATGACACCAAAAATACACATGACTCTCTACACAATAAATAACAACAAAAATACACAAAATGACTTTAAAAACACACAAAACAACAACATAAACCCAGAAACATTCAACACATTCCTTTTAATTTTTCTATAGAAAGCCATTGGCAACCCGTGGCCCAAGGGCCACTTGCGGCCCTTGGACTAATTTTGTGCAGCCCCCAGGGTAAATGCAAAAAAATAGGACTTCAAAAATACACAAAATGACTCCAATAAACCACAAAATGACAGAAAAATACACAAAACAGCAAAAACTACCCACATTTAGTCTAAAAACTACAAATGTACAAAAAATATTCAAAACGACACCAAAAATATACACTCCTGAAAACACTAAATGACAACAAAAATACACAAAATGATTCCAAAAGTCTACAAATCAACTCCAAAGTCACACAAAACAGCAACAGTAATACACAAAATGTCAGTAAAAACACACCAAATCAGGGACAAACACACAAAACAGCAGAAATACACACATTATAAACACTCAAGACAACTACAAATGTACAAACATTAACTGAGAAATATGCTAAATGACACTTAAATTACACAAAATGACTCCAAAATTCCCTAAAATAATAACAGAAATACACAAAATGACTCCAAAAACACAAAAAAAATGACAGAACAATGCAAAAACCTGCAAAAATACACATTTACTCTTTAAACACTCAAGACAACTACAAATGTACAAAAAAAAACACAAAAATATACATAAATGACTCCCTTAACAATAAATGACAACAAAAATACACAAAATGATGCTAAAAACACAGAAAACATAAACATAAACCCTGGAACCTTCAGCTCATTTCTTTAATTTCTTAAAAGAAAGACATCAGCTACCCGTGGCCTGGGGACCACATGTGGCCATTGGACTAATTTTGTGCAGTCGCCAAAGTAAATGCAAAAAAAACCAATACAACTTCAAAAACTTTCAAATGACAGAAAAATACACAAAACAGCGAAAATGCACACATTTACTTTAAGAACACTCCAGAAAACTACAAAACTACAAAAAATAACTGAGAAATACTCTAAATGACATCATAAATACACATAAATGTATCAAAAATACACAGAATGATTCTAAAATTCTATAAAACAACAAAAATTCCCAAAATGACTAAAACGCACAGAACAATGGCAAAATTACTCCAAAAAGCTACAAAATGACTCCAAAAACACACAATTGGCAGAAAAATGCACAGAACAGCAAAGAAATACCCACATTTACTCTAAAAACAATCAAGACAACTACAAATGTACAAAAAAATAACTGAAAAATATAAAAAATGACACAAAAATACACATAAAAGAAAACTAAATGAAAACAAAAATACACAAAATGACTTGAAATTTATGCAAATTAACAGAAATATACATGTTAATATGCTGTAATGAAAGTAACACAAGCAGCAACTCCTAAAACGAGTATTTTAATGCAAAATAAGCAATAAAATATATATCTCCGAAATATGGAAACTTTGTAAAGAAGGAAACTGTTTGAGTGTACGCTATGAATAATATTAAATACTTGTATCTGATGTTATTTCTATTGTGTCATTGTATAAATAAAAACAAGTTAAAATAAATATATCGATATATCTCTATCAGGGATATTGTCATTTTCTGTATCGCAAAAATAGAAAACTCGATATATCTTATATCACGATATATGGCCCAGCCCTAGTAAGGAACCCATTTGGGGTCCCGAGACATTGGGAGGGGTTTGCTAGGTGCCTTCAAGAAACCCAAAAAGTTTTTTAAACAGTTTGAGCCCATTTTTGCTTATTTTTACAATTTTTTTGCAGCTACACCAATTTTAACCTATTTTCAACACTTTTTCTTGCCATATTTTTACTCCTTTTAATGCATTTTTGCTACATTACTCCCATTTCTGCCACTTCAACATCAAAATTCAATGCAATTTCTGCATTTTTTTTTTCCACTTTCAAGACATTATCGGCACTTATAAACCCTTTCTACCACTTTTCCCACCTAATGTTACGACTCACACATGTTGACCCATTATTGTCACTTTTAACCTGTTTTCACTATATTTCATGATTTTTCATGCCCATTATTTTTCCAGTTTAAACTTATTGTTGCTACTTTTTCTGGGACTTATTGACACTTTTACCACTTTTTCTGTGCGTTTTTAGCCACCATGATTTGAATTTTTTAACCAATTTCTGTGGTTTTTAAAATCCCATATACCCACTTTTTCCACCATTTTTGTTAACTTTTAACCCATGTTATTTGCGGACTTCATAGATAATCACGGGCCCCAAAAAGCTCTTCCCTTTTTTCCCCCTTATAGATGGCCCTGTCTCCACATGACTGTTCTTCAACCACCTTCAGGTACAGTGGGGGTTCCCGGTCTCTGGAACCTTCATATTGGAGGTTGTGGCCTGAAAAGGTTGAGAACCACAGGTTTTTTTTTTTTTTACAAGATACAAAAAATCTATTGTTGTGATTAAAAAAAAAAACACACAAAAAGATTCTAAAAACACACAAAATGACAAAGATATTTAATAAAACAACATCAAACACACAAAACAAAAATAATTAAACAGAAAAGCTCCAAAAACACTCAAAACGCTCAAAGAAACGACGACGAACCAACAAAATACAACAAAACTATTGTTATTGTTATTAAAAACACACAAAAAGATACAGAAAATACACCAAATTACAAAAAACATTGAACAAAATGACAACAAACACACAAAACAGGAAAAAAAAAAAAAGTAAACATACCGACCCCATAAAACATACAAAACAACCAGAAATAAACCGAAAAATATGTGAAAAACAAAATATACACAAAATAATTCCAAAGAATCCACACAAAATTCCCAGAAATACACAAATGAATTCCAAAAAATACACAACATAACAGAGTAATACACAACAACAAGAAAAACACACAAACCCTCTGTTGTTAATCTCTTTTTCATTGGTCAGACAGGGTTCCCGCAGATTCTTGAAAAGTCTTACAAGGCATTAAATTTGTGAATCTCAAAATAAAGCCTTAATTTTCATAAAAATGTCTTAGATCAATGTTTTGAAAGTCTTATATTTTAACACATAAGAATGATTTAATGATTGTAATTAGTCTCACATTTAAAAATAAATGATTTAACGTAACATCGCGCAATCACGACAGCGAAACGAAGTACAAAACAGTGACGTGGGGAAAACTAAAATGTAACGAAAATTGCCTGTCCAACGAAGATTTTTCTGAATAGTTTTATTTTTTGTATTTTTGTTGTTTTATTTATTTTTGGCTATTTTTGTAGTCATCTTGTGTTTTTGGAGTGATTTAGATTATTTTAGTCTGGTTTTTTTGTGTGTATTTTACTGTCATTTTGTGTATTTGTGTGTGTTTACACTGGGGCCTCCAGTTGAACGTCTGCACTACACGCTGGAAAAAATTGACCCTACCCCTATGTAATTGATGTGACATTTTTTTTTCTTCCTCAATTGTGTTTACTGTGAAGTAGGGGTGGGCGATATGGGAAAAATATCATATCACATTTTTTTTTTTTTTTTTTTTTTTTTTGTGAAATCACGATCACGATTTTTTTCATTCAAATCATTTAGACTATTTTAAAGTTATTTACCAATAAAACAAACCAAATCACCTACTTAAAATCATCGCCCTAAATGGAAAAAAGGAATAAAAGATTATTTAGGACAAGGTAATTCTTTTTTTTTTTTTTTTTTTTTTTTTAATTGTATGTAAGCAATTCATCAAACTAGTTCCAAGTAAAATTAACATTAAACAAAAAGGCTGACAAGTTATTTTAGTCACACAGTCTTTTTACTTTGTTTAACTAAAGTAGTGTAGCATTAGCATTTGCAACACTTGCTACATAACAAGGCAGCATATCAGTCGAGTGATTTATATTTGTTATTGAGGTAACACGCTCATATTAATAAAATCCTACTTTAAGCAGTGTTTGAACCCCTCGTTTCAGGGAACGGAGTGTACTTCTGCCCTGTTTAAGTGCTTAATTAATCTTAATGTCTGTTATGCTGACATACTGACTAGCAAATGCTGTGATTTGGCAGAGAAAAAACCATTGGATGTTCTGTGTATGGTCCACAGACATATGACGCAGACACGGCACCGCAAGGGTTAAAATGTGAACCACAGACTCTAGCATCTCCGTGAATTGGGAGATCGTCGTCATGTTGTAATGCTTAACGATCAAATATCGTCAGATCGCACACCCTTACTGTGAAGTTGGTCTGAAATTTAGTTGCAATTGTTGTGTTGACCTTTGACAGCATGTGCAGACAAAGTGGGAAAAAAAAAAGAAAATTTAATTGCAAAAGGCAATAAAAAGTCTTGTATTGACTTTAATTTGACTGAAGCTGTAGAAACCCGGACAGAGAGGCTGTGATTCTATAGAGATGAGGAATAACCAAACAATATTATCACTGGGGCAGGTTTGAAAACACAACCATACACTCCGGAAAACCAGGGGAATATCTCACACCAAAAAGAGAACCACTGCACTATGGCACAGTATATGGACCATCATGTATAAAAGGTGCAAAAAAGACTGGGTCCAAATTCCATATTTTCAAGCGAGTCCATTTACAATATTACACTGGTTCCTGTTGTTTAGTGGGCGGGGCCTAATTGTTTCCTGATGTTGCTGTTATCATGCAGGGCTTTGGTTGCTGTGCTTCTCTAACATCTTCTCCTTCACAGCTCCACACCATGGCTGCTCCCAGCATGCACCTCTTCTCCTTCCTCTACCTCCTCACCGTGTCCATGCTGGAGTCCTCCTCTGACCAAGGTAGGCCTCAGTGTTTCCTGCAGCTGGGCTTCTTTATTCCTACACACTAGGGATGTCACGATTCACTCAACTCCCGATACGATTCAATTCACGATACTGGGTTCACGGTACGATTCTCTCACAATTTATTTTTCAAAATGGGACTGTAGACAAATGATTGACTGAAAAATTGTCCTTTATTTTTTGGGGGGGAAAAAAACATAAAATACTGTACTATTTTCCTTTTATATTTCATTGTCAAAATAATCCCTTGATAAACTATTCAAAACAATGCAATTTAACTAAAAATAAATCTTGAATGAAATAGATAAAGGAATAATACAAAGGAAGAAGAAGCCTATTAATTTAAATTCTGGTTCTATAGTAAACAATGCAAAACTACATAATAGTTCCTTTTCTTTTTAAAAGTGCAACTGAAAATGTATTTTGTGCTTTAACAATTGGACCAGTCTGCACTGCATTTACATCAGATGTTTGTTTGGACCAGCAGAGGGCGCTGGTAACCCAGTGGTCGGTTGGCATGCAGCTAATCTAACAGTGAAGAAGAGATGCTATGCTAGCAGACAGAGGTAATAGAAAAACGTGACTTTTACAGATATTCACGTAATATTACAGATATTCTTTCGGTGCTAAAGATGTAAGGATTCATTTATGAACATGTTTAAGAGTAGAAGGCGGCCAGAAAGAAAGTAGCAGCAGATTCCGCCCGCCGCCTACACTTTTGGACGAGAATGAGATATATATGTATATATATATATATATATATATATATATATATATATACACACATACTGTATATAGCGCCCTCTGCTGTTTAAAAAAAGTACTGCGATTCAATTTTCAAAGTATCGATGTCAACCGTGATACCTATGAATCGATTTTTAACTGCCTTACGATAAATCGTTACATCGCTACTACACACACACTGACTCATTATGATGGTTCCACTGGTGCCCAGAGGTGACTGCTGGTTGGTTTTTGAAGATGAAAGTTCAGCTGAAAGTGTCTCTGGGCTTTTGTCGTTTTCATGCAGTGAGAAAGTGTTGAGCCTGAGCTTTGAGAGCAGAAAGAAAGGAGTTGCACAACATTGGAGCTGTTTGGCAGCAGCACAGTTCCAGTGAAGAGGCTTCCTAGGAATCCTGGAAACAGGAGAACACTGCGGAACAATGAGGAGCTGTTAGACACACTCCTCCCACTCTGTGTGCGTGTGCGTGTGCATGTGCGTGTGTGTGTGTGTTTCTGTGGCTTTGTTTACACGGCTTGTTTACTCTTGGACTAACCATTCCAATGTTGTGTAACATTCCCAGGAGTGACAGAGTGAAGGAGCTTGCGACACTGTGTGTGCGTGTGTGCGTGTGTGTGTGCGTGCGTGCGTGCGTGCGTGCGTGCGTGTCTCCTCTGCAAGCGTTTCTGCTCAAAGCCGGTTTGTGTTTGAAGTGTTTACTGCTCATACTAAATGTGGTCTTTATGTGGCGTTGGTCCACTTTATGTGGAGAGCTTTGCTCCTGGTTTCCCGCGGTGGAAAAGAGAACATGTGAATCAACAACACACATGATTCTATCTCAGCGGGGGCAATCTTATAGTTCACATCATCAACATTCATGTTGGCATTTAAAATAATGACCAATCTGAGCATTAACACAGGAAAGAACAGCAGCTCTGGATTTTGTTGTTTTGTTTTCTTGGAGTAATTTTTCTGTATATATGCAATTGTTTTTCCACATTTTTTGTCATTCTTTTATGGGGTGCCAAGTGTAAAAATTTAGTATAAAAGTTTTAGCTAACACATATTCATTATTTATCTCACTTTTCTCACAATTAGCACATTTTCCTACATTTAACACAACATTTAACCACATATATAGAAGTAAAAAAAAAAAGCATTAAATCTAATTAATTAAATCTAAATCTAAATTGTATATGTTATATCTAAATGTTAAATCTATATCTAAATATTTAATCTAAATCTAAATTTTAAATCTAAATGTTATGTTATATCAAAATGTTATGTTATATCTAAATGTTAAATCTGAGTCTAAATATTTAATCTAAATCTAAATGTTATATATCATATCTAAATGCTAAATCATATATCTAAATGTTAAATCTAAATCTAAATATTAAATCTAAATCAAAATGTTTAAATATAAATCAAAATGTTATATATCATATCTAAATGCTTAATCTCATATCTAAATGTTAAATGTTAAGTCTAAATGTTAAATGTTAAGTCTAAATGTTAAATGTTAAATTTAAATCTAAATGTTGAACCTAAATGTTTCGCACATATGCTAATTGACTCCGCCCCTTGTAACCTCAACCAATACACAAACAGAGACACACACAGCCGCTCCCACCCACCTCTTCACCGATGCCTGCCTGGGCGATATGTATGACTGGTTCTCTCCCGGCAGCAGAGATCAAGTGCGCGGTCATGGCAGGTGTACGAGCTGCACTTTACAGTACACTCCCAACACCACAGTGCAACACAGTTATTAAAATGTATTTTAATATGTATATGTGGGCGGCGTCAATTAGCATATGTGCGAAACATTTAGGTTCAAGATTTAGATTTAACTCTTAACATTTAGATTTAACATTTAACATTTAGATTTAACATTTAACATTTAGATTTAATATTTAACATTTAGATATAAGATTAAGAATTTAGATATGATATATAACCTTTTCATTTAGATTTAAACATTTAGATTTAAGATATAATATTTACATTTAGATTTAAACATTTAGATTTAAATTTAATATTTAGATTTAGATTTAACATTTAGATTTAGATTGAACATTTAGATATAAGATTTAGCGTTTAGATATGATATATAACATTTAGATTTAGATTAAATATTTAGACTTAGATTTAACATTTAGATATAACATAACATTTAGATTTAACATTTAGATATAACATGACATTTAGATTTAAAATTTAGATTTAATGCTTTTTTTAACCTCTATATATGTGGTTAAATCTTGTGTTAAATGTAGGAAAATGTGCTAAATATGAGAAAAGTGAGATAAATATTGAAAATGTGTTAGCTACAACTTTTATACTAAATTTTTACACTTGGCACCCCATATTCTTTGTATTATTGTTGATGATATGTATTTTTGGAGTCGTTTTTGTGTTGTTTTTTAAACAACAGGGCCATCTGTAAGGGGGAATAAAGGGCAGAGCCTTTTGGGGCCCGTTCATAAAGTCGGCAAATAAAATGGGTTAAAAGTGAGCAAAACTTATGGAAACCATGGCGAAATGGGATTTTAAAAACCACAGAAATTGGTTAAAATTTGCAAATCCGAGTGGCCAAAAAATGGACAGGAAAAAGCGGTAAAAAGGATTCAACGTGTCAATATTGGCTTAAAAGTATGAACAAATAGTTTAAACTGGCAAGTAATGGGCATAACAAATTGCGAATGTGGTTAAAATGTCAAAAATAAGCATGAAATGTGGTGAAAAGAGGTTAAAAGTGACAATAATGGATCAACATATGCAACGTTAGGTGGGAAAAGTGGTGTAAAGGGTTTAAAAGTGAGAAAATGTCTTGAAAGTGGAAAAATGTCCAGAAAAGGCATTGAAATTTGATGGAGAAGTGGCAGAAATGGGAGTGAAGTAGCAAAAATACATTAAAAGGAGTGAAAATATGGCAAGAAAAAGTGTAGAAAATAGGTTCAAAGATGACAAGTTTGTTGTAGTTATGAAAAAAGGGTAAAAATAAGCAAATATTTACTCAAATTGTTCAAAAAAATATTAGGCATCTGGGGACCCCCTCCCAGGTTGAGAACCCGTGCTTTACAGCATAACTGCTGAAAGCTGCTTTACCATGTCACTTTCCCTTATTAGAGTTAAGAGGATTGAATGTGTTTATGGTGCTAAAATGGACTTTCTGTTTTATTTTATGGCAGCGTATAAACGTGGTGTTTAGTGCATTGAGTAAAATACTACCTACTACTCCTCAGCTGGGTAAATGTAGAGGTATAAGATGCTAAAAACATCTTTATCTAGTATTTCAATATCTTTTTAAATGTTCAATTATTGATCTATATTAGTTTTCTATACATTTCAACAATGTGACAACACAGTATGACAAAGAAGGCATTGATGGGGAATATTTGTTTTTCAGTGAAAGCTCCCATTCTGCTCCGTTCTGTGTAAACAAACTCTTACGCACTGATGTCGTGTCAATAGTGTGCGTCTGTGTGTAGTCAATCTGAGGTTCAGAACAAACAGTGTCACTGATGGTTCAGGTGGAAACGCTCCTCTCTGAATGACTCATCATTTCCGGCTTTGTTAGCAACAGAGCTAATAACTTCTGGGAAGTGATTGGTGCTCGTGTTGGTCAGGAAGTGTTTGTGTGTTTTGTTTACCCAGCCGATGAGTCTTAGGACATGTGACTTCAACTAAGTGCTCACAGGAAGGACATGAGTGATGGTTTCCTTTCCCATCTACGTGAAGATAAGCTAAAAGAGGAAAAACAAACCAAGAAAAAGAGACTGAGGGAGGCGCTCTGTCACACTTGTAAAAACACATCTACTCCCTCTGTTCACTCTTATCTTTATAGGTTCTGACTAGCGATGGGGTGCTACATTTGTCTCTGCAGATTTCACTCCTCTGCACAAAAATGACAACTTCTATCACAGCAGGGGCCACAAAAGTGTGTTTGTTTGATCGAAGCGCCGGTGTCACGGTCTGAGTTTACCTTGTGCTGAGATCGATTATGAGCATTTGCACTAGGGGTATTGGCAAGGATGTTGCAATACGATACGTATCGCGATACGTGGGTCACGATACGATATTATCGTGATATATCACGATATTCTACCCAGTTAATATCGGACCTGACGTGAGATCTGATCATAGCTTACGATCACGTCGGAATTGCGTGAATATGGTTGAATGCACGTCTACGCTCAGATCTGAAGGCACAAAGAGTTGATAAATGAGGGCCATTGAACCTGCCCTGCTGCGACACAAACAAAATGACGTAAGCAGACGAACTGACTTGATAAAAGTAAAAAAAATAAAAATGACCATATAAAGCTGTAAAATGGTCACATGCAGATGTGGAGCGGTGAAGAGGAGCAGCTGTGTGTGGAAGATTGTAGAAACTCAGGAATAACCAGGATTTGTTTTTTTTTAACATGTTTTGTGATGCAGATGACGGCCGTGAATTTAAACAATGCAAGTAACAAAGTCATACAAAGATATAAAACTAGAGTCACTACGCTTCCTGCTTAATGTTCTTTCTACAAATGAGCAGTTTTAAGAGCCAATCCTGTGTGGAATTGAATACATTTAAAAAAATAAAAAAAACTAGAGCATGCATTTTGAGTGCAGAACTCTTATAAAGAGATGTTGTGGTAATGTCACATAAAAGATAAATATTTCTTCTGGTTTGTGCTGGATTTGAGTGACGGCGCCCAAAACTGTTGGCTCAGTTTAAAGCTTTGAAAAGCACAGTGTGAAGCTGAATCAAGATATGACCTTCAGTAGCTTTTTTCTGTTCCATCGTTCTCTTCCAATTAGGAAGCACGGAGCAGAGAAAATTCATGTCCGTCAGCCGTTAATGCTTTGTTTTTCCCAGAAATAGCCTGTGACGGAGAAAAAAAAACCAGGCCGGAAACGTGTTTACTCTCCTCCGGCTCGAGCCCGTGGAGATAAATCCAGCCTAAATTGGCTTCATCGTGTTAGGGATGTGTTTGCAGGCGGTGCGAGTGCACAGCAGAGCGGCTGCTCTCCTGTTTGCTTACACCAGCAGTGACCTCTGGGCAAACACAGCAACTCAAACAGAAAAAAGTCTCACATCCTGTGCTCAGAAGCACCCTCCTGTACGCTGCACATGCTCTCACATTCATCCATTTATGTATTTATATATTTCAAAAATGCTAAGTTTTTGTAGAATCGAAGAAAATTGTTTTCATTCACAAACGACGACAGTAGCATTAGTGCACACACTGTACTTATACATACACGCCCCATGCACACCCCAGGGTTGGGGTCAATTATAATTGTAATTGCGTAATTGATTGTAAACTAATTACAATTATGGCATAATTGTAATTGTAATCTTAAAAATGTGTTGCTGTCATAATCGTAATTGACATTGGATAATTGACTTTGTAATTGTAATTGCCATGAAAATTGGATAAAAATTGTCAATTATAATTGAACGCTAAAATGGGGAACCATGTTAAAATTCTATGTACAGTTCTACACAGTTATAACAATTATTGAAATATGTTTGATATCAAGCTTTGCCACCATTTATAATAAAAAAAAAAAACAAATCTAGAGGCATAGTGACAGAAAAAAGGCTCAGACATCTACAGCAAAAAATATTAAAACCTATGTTTTACCAAGGCTTTATGAAGCCTAACAAGATAACCAATAGATAGGAAATATATTAGATGATAGATATTTGTTTTTAGTTTATTTTACAGCTGATTTAGGACCTATTATCATAAGAGATGCTAACACAAGAGGAATGCTCACTTTTATTAGGTTAGTAATTTCAAGCTCAGTCATTGTGATTAATTGTAACTGAACTTTAGTAATTGAGAACGTAAGTGTAATTGACTTTCTGAGGATAAAAAAATTATTGTAATTTAAATGTATTTGGAAAAAATGCTGGTCACTGTAATCTTAATTGAATTTTAATTGAACTTGGATAATTGAAAACGTAATTGTAACTGAAAAATATAAATGACCACAATCCTGGCACATTCATATGCACACCAAAGATTGCCTTGCTATATATTTAAATTTTGAAATTATATATATTTAAAAAAAATTAATAGTTAATTTATTTAATGGTTATTTAATTTGACAAATAATAATAATGATTAATTTGGCTTACATTTTGAACAATTTATTGATTAATCAAATGAATAAATAAAACTGGAACTTTACAACTATTTATGACGATTAGTCATTTTGTTCCCATAAATTTCTTTTTTTTAAATAAAATGTAATCATTCATTTATTATTTACCTGTTTATTTACATTTATTTCCTGTAAAAAAGATTATTTGTTATCATACATATAAATCCGGATCAGCCGTCACATTATGACCACCACGCTAATGTTAATCACAAGATATGATGTTAAAAAATATATATATGAATACTTAAAAGTATATAAACTGAAATGCCTAAAATTTACACAATGATTCATATTTTCTCTGTCATTTTTACTTTCTCCTGTGGGCCGAATTTGGCCCCGGCCTGGGGTTTGAGTTTAATTTACTATTTAATTTATATATTTATTTGAATTCACATAATACATTTAAATGTTTATTTTATCTTTTGAATGTATTTCATAAAAAGGATATTTGATTCAGTTAAAAAAATATATATATATTTTTTTAAAAGGCTATAATCGAATTATTTGCATGTCCCTTTTTCCTGATTACTGAAATAAAATCCCAGTCACTCAGAGTATCTTGTTGGTAAATACAGTTCCATGAATCCTGGAGGTGCTGCCTTGAATACGCTCCACATAGCTACGTATCAAATTGATTTTTCTCCTAAATCTGTCCGAGCACGCTTCCAAGGAGGAGCGGGGAATCTGGTAAACAGGTTATTTTCAACCCCTATCATGTCATCATCACAACCCATCAACCTCTCACTGACACAAGCTGCTGTTCTTCAGTCAGACAACAGACGGGAAAGAGCTTTGAACTTTCAAAAAACTACATGGAATGATACAGGAACCGTAATCTCTCAGACGGTTGATAAGATCAGCGATGCTAACGTCTAACATGGTGTAGATTACCTGCAGAGTCTTGATATGTTACTGTTTGTGTGTGTATAGAAAGTGTGTGTGTGTATGTGTATGTTTATTATATTTATATGATTTAGTGTCCCCGTGACCCTGAAAAACAGGAACAAGCAGGGCTGAAAATGGATGGATAGATGGATGGATATTATTTAGTGTCTATTCCTTTTTCTTACTCTATTGCATACTTGACCTTACTTTACTACTTACTTTTTTCTAGCTCTCTGTTTAGCTAGAGATCTTTATTGATATCTATTTTGCTATCTGTCTAGCTATCTCAAGCTCTTTCTAGCTATTTTGCGCTTTGTCTAGCAATCTCGCGCTAAGTCTAGCTATGTCACGCTCTGGCTTACTATTATGCTAAGTGTCTAACTATCTCAAGCCCGTACTAGCTGTTTTGCGCTCAGTCTAGCAGTCTTGCGCTCAGTCTTGCTAGCTCGTTATTTTTCTAGCTGTTTTGGGCTCTGTCTAGCTTTCTTGCTATCTGTCAAGCTATTTTGTGCTCTGGTTAAATGTTTTGATAATTGTCTAACTCACTCAAGCTTTTTCTAGCTATTTTGCGTTCTGTCTAGCAATCTCGCACTCAGTCTAGCCAGCTTGGTACCTGTCTAGCTATCTCGTGCTCTGTCTAGCTATATCACACTCTGGCTAACTATTTTGCTAACTGTCTTAACTATCTTAAGCTCTTACTAGCTATTTTGCGCTCCATCTAACAATCTTGTAACCTTGCCTGCAAGATGGATTCTCCTGGTGTTCATGAACACCAGAATCCATCTTGTGTTGTTCCAGCCTTTTCATTTTGTAAGCGAACCGAACTGGTTCGAACCAATCATGAGGCAGTGTTGTGGTTTTTGGCAGGATATCCGGGTGTGACAAAGCAAAACTGGCGCAAGCGCAGTTGCAGGGAGAGGAAGTAGCTGACTACCACTATTAGTATAGCTCCGAATCAAAATAGAAAGATGTCGACGCAGGAGGATGAACGTGTGGAAGCTGCTACAAACTCTGTTTTAGAAGAATCCAGCATTTCCTCTTTGAAAGATCAACAGTGAGAGGCGCTTTGTGCATTTTTGAACAGTAAAGACGGAGCCTTGTTGTTGTTGTTGTAGCGTCTCTGTGGCGCATGCCGTGTGATTGGCTAAAACAAATCATGGTGGACAGGCGCTTTGCCCAATAAGCTTCAAGCATTCTGTTCATGTCCCTCCCTGGTTCCGAAGAGGATTCGCCAGACACAGACCCAGATCGGTGTGGAGAACTCGAGTTAGAGGGAGGGCTACACATTAATCTGGCTCTTGCCAGGTTAGCAGTCTTGCACTATGTCTAGCTAGCTCGTTATCTGTCTAGCTATTTTCTGCTCTGTCTAGCAGTCTCTATCTGTCTCTCTATCTCCTGCTCTGTCTAGCTATGTCACGCTCTGGCTAACTATTTCGCTAGCTGTCTAACTATCTCAAGCTCTTTCTCGTTATCTCAAGCTGTTTCTAGCTCTTTTGTACTCTGTCTAGCTAGCTTGTGACCCTTTCGAGCTATCTCTCGATCAGTCTAGCAATCTTGCACTTTGGCTAGCTATCTTGACATCTCGCTATCTGTTTAGCTCCCTATCTTTTTGCTATCTTTATCTTCTTTATGGCTATCTCACGCTGTCTAGGTTTTTTAACCATTTTTTATCTGTCTAATTATCTGTCTGTTTTACTCTCGGCCTACTTATGGAGCTATCTCACTTTCTATCATTATCGGTCGAGTTCCTAAGCTATCTCACTGTCTTGCTTTCTGTCTAGCTAGAGTTTCCTCCCTCTCTATCTAACCCACCATTTTATTTCCTGATTTCTTATCTGTAAAATCAGATACAATCAAAGAAACTGAACTCTGTGACTGCTGGTTTCTGTCTGAAAGCAGTAAAAGAACTTCCAGGAATTCACTGCAGCTTCCTGGAGTTCAGTTACAGCCGAGGTGAGGCTGGAATGCAGCCCGGACTTTGCTGCAATAAATCCTAAGGGCTAAAATAGAGAAACCGCACAGAAACCATCAGAGTCATGTCAGGAGTTTGGTAATGATGAGCTTTACATGTCTCTTTTCTCCCTTTTCTTTTTAACCACAGCTCCCTCCCTGAGGCGTCCACACCTCACCGGCTGCGTCTCAGCCAACATGGAGACATTCCGCTGCAGATGGAGCGTCGGGGCTTTTCTCAACGTTTCGGAGCCTGGAGACCTGCGACTTTTCTACGTCAACATGAAGTGAGGGGAAAAACCTTCAGCATTTACACAGATATGTGCTTTCAAATACCAGAACGTTTCTGAAGACTAGGAGAAAAACAGAAGCCCTGAATGTGTGTGGAGAGAAGCTCCAGGCTGTGACACGTGAGGGGAAAAAACCCCAGCAGCAATAACAATTCCTGCTTAGACACATCATCGCTCAACTGCAGCTCAGGTCAAGGTCAGGCTGTGTGAAGGCCTCCCCTCTGGATTCTGCTGAGTCGGAGCTTTTTTTACACCCTCCGTGCTCTGTTGGAGACATCCCACCTGATATTGTAACTCACACCAGCATGAGAACGATATGCTAGATCAGTGGTCCTCAAAATGTTTTGGCCCAAGTACCCCCTTTTTATAACTTCTGAATCCAAGTATCCCCTTTATCCAACTACAACATTTTTCTATAAATCATAAAGAAGGAATAAATGAGCAATAACACACATTATAAAGAATCCCCTTGTAAATAAGTGGAATGAAACAGTATTTAGTGCCTCCTGAATATATTTATTTCTATAGTTTTTATCATTTTTAGAATTTTTTTTTTATATTTTCATTTCATCTTCTAATCATGATCATTTCCATCCTCATTATGATTATAATATTAAACTAAAAATAGAAATGATAAAATCCCATATGTTTAATGCTTTTGTTTGTTAAATTTACCACTTTTTTTCACTCTCAAGTACCCCTTGTAGTGCCATCGCATACCCCTTGGGGTAATCGTACCCCTATTTGAGAAACATTGTGTTAGATGGTAGATTTAAGAGTTTATATTAAAAATCGATCAGTTTTTAAAGGTAGGATAAGGAATTCAGCTTGATTTTTGAATATAGCTTCCTCCGACGGCTCCACCTTTACCCCCTCCCCTCTGTGCTCCCTCTTACTTACGTGCACGAGCAGCGCTCCTGGAGAAGTGGACCTAAGCTCATTGCTTGTATTGTGTAGGAACCTTGTTGTCTCATTCAGCAGTATGTAAACACTAAACTTTATCATTATATATGTTGAAAAAACGTGACCAAAAACTCAGTTTTAACTGTCAGCGGTGACGCACTTTCAGTGTGGGCTCGTGCATGCGTGGAATCGAGAACGAGCAGGGAGACGGGGAGTCGTGATTGTTTAAAGGGTCCATGTTACGCTAAATGGGCTGCGCTGTGCTTTAAAAATGATAAAAGTGTTATATGGGCTTCATACACATTCCCAAAGTGTTTTTTACATTGATTCCCTCAATATTTAGTTAGAGGGTGATTTGCTCCTTTCTTACTGCAGGGTGAGCCCAAACACCTCGCTCCAATTTGATGACGCGTTCCCACTTTGATGACAAATTTAACACGCCACTGAGCTGGAGAAGCCGCGCCTCCAGGAAACTCTCTGCCGTGATTGACATGTAAACAGACACGCCCCACGAAGGTGAGCATGTCAGCGTCCTTCGCCCAGTGCTATGTTTGTATTTTCTACAGTCTATGTATGTACCGGCGAACGCCCCGCCCCCACGCTCTGTCTCATGTTTATAAAGCAGTATGAGCTCGGCTGCGGAGTGGGTGGGAGGAGGGCGGACTGTCTTCTGGCCCTACATCATTGTGCGGGGAGGAGGAAGTCAGTGTCCTGTCTATAGACACGCCCACTTATGAATATGCATAAGTAGGACACAAATCAGCCTGTTTGTGTAAAGTTGCTCAGAAAGTGACTTTTCAGAGGCTAAAACTCTGGAAAACAGGCGAGTTTGGGAAAATAAACCTCAATTACTATGTTTTTGGGGTTCTTAGATGAAATGGAGATGGGTGAAAAATAGCATGACATGGAACCTTTAAAAAAAAAAAAAAAAAAAAAAAACCTTTTTATTTCATTGGTCGAAGAATTACAGCTGCTACAGTTGACAGATTTTCTTTGTTTCTTTTTAAGAGCACATAAGATCTTCATTTCTGTCAGATCATAAAGACAATTTAAACCAGAAACTTAAAAAGTGTATCTGGAGAAAGTTCCCTACCCCAGCTTTAAGTGAAAGCACTGCTACATTTACTGCTGCAGAACAAGGAAAGAGTCAACAAATTGATAAGTCCATTTGATAGCTTAGCTCCGCTAAAGTATTAAAGTATATGAAAACTCTGTCTTTACACTTTGTCCTTGGCTATGACCTTGTGAGCAGTGACTAACCTATCTAATTTTTCCTTCCTTGTCCGTGTGGCAGGCCGTCCGCCTCCTCTGCTAGCAACTGGAGTGAATGTCCTCATTACAGCACCGAGAGTCCCAACGAGTGCTTCTTCAACAAGAACCACACCTCCATCTGGACCTCCTACAGCGTGCAGCTCTGCTCCAGGGACCGAACCGTGCTCTACGACGAGAACCTCTTTCACGTTCAAGACATCGGTGAGTGTGTCATTAAACAAGCAGGAGCTGAGAGCAGCTGCAGAACCTCATTATTTATTATTAATGTTAGTCGAACTAATGATATATAACCTGCACATGTATGTTTGTAATACTCAGCATTAATGGGATGCGTTTAGCCTCAACAGAGCTGTGCATTGTCTGATCCGGCCACATTGTATATGTATAATGACTAGTTTGAGTTATAAAACTGGAAATTGCAAAAGTTTTAGTCCTTTTTTATGGTGTTTTTGCAATCATTGTGTGTCTCTTTTTTTGCCACATTTCATATGCTTTTTTATGTAGTTGTTTTGGATTTTTTTCTATCATTTTGTGCTTTTCTGTTCACATTTTGTAAGTTATTTTTTAATAATTTTATGTGTTTATGGAATCATATTTTTTTATTGTTGTTTTGTTTATTTTTCCTTTATGTTGTGTGTTTAAAATCATTGTTTTTTTCTTTAATTGTCATTTTGTTTATTTTCATGTTATTTTGTGTATATTTGTGTGCTTTTGCAGTCATTTTCTGGATTTCTTTTGTTTTGTGTATTTTTCTGTCATTATGTTGTCATTTTTGTTTTGTATGTTTTTGAAATCATTTAGTTGATTTTGTGTCATTACTCCGAGATAGATTAAAATGAACCTCAGGTCAGTTTTTCAGTTGTTAAATGGAGCGTACATCATTAAAGACTGATTTTCTGCTCTGTAGTCCAACCCGACCCCCCGACTGGCCTGAACTGGACTCTGCTGAACATGAGCTTCACAGGCTTTTACTTTGACGTCATGTTGAGCTGGAAACCTCCGGAGTCTGCAGATGTGAAGATGGGCTGGATGACGTTGGAGTACGAAGTTCAATATCGTGACGTCAGCTCAGACCATTGGGAGACGGTGAGATCCGACATGTATGGCGTTCTCTCTCTCTCTCTCTCTCTCTCTCTCTCTCTCTCTCTCTCTCTCTCTCTCTCTCTCTCTCTCTCTCTCTCTCTCTCTCTCTCTCTCTCTCGATGGGTTAATGATTTACAGGTATGTGTGTTTCCAATGGTGTGCAGAGTGTAACTGGAGAGACTCTTAGCAAGCACCATAGATGGAATTTGAGATTCTTGCTAGGGGGGGGAAAAGAAAAAATAGAATTGAAAATATAGACCATCTCGAGATTCGCACCAAACACAAACTGTGTAACATACACAATAATGCAAAAATGATAAGTAACATAATTGATAATGTTAACTACAAAAACTTGCGTCGACGTGTTGTTTAACCCCCTAGCGTCCGCCGTCCCAAATACGGGTCAAAATGCATGTTCTCACGCATTCACGCTCTTACGAGATTAAATGCTTCTCAAATACAGCAGCATATCATTTACTGTTTGAAAGCTTAGAATCTTTCATTTTTTACCATATAAACCATTCTAACGCGCAACCATCACAGCAAACATTTTGTCAAACTTGGAAAAAAAATGACGACATAAACAAGCCAGCACTGTTCATGTCTTACTGAATCCATATATTCCATCAAAAATGGTCACAAAACCTTCCTCAGACATTCAAAAATCCAATGAATCCCAGCATTTATTTCAAAACAGTAAAACTGCTGTAAAAAAATAAAATGTAAGGAAAGCAGCTCTGCCCTGATTTCTTCTTACTTTTTTAGCTCTGTGAGGCTGACCCTGTCATTAAAAATTCAAATTTTTATATTACTGTTGTAAATTAATGATAAATTCAGGCTGGCGGCCACTTTCTGCTTAATTTATGCTGCAGTACCATACATGAACTGCTGGGCACAGTGTCGCTTCACCATCTACATTGTGAAGAAGAATTGCGTAACAGAAGAAGAACCAAGTCACATGACTCGAGCACCAAAAAGGACATGTATTTTTAAAAAAAGAACAAATAAATTTATATTTTGTACAATCACTGTGTTTTATGGTACTTACAATATTTGTATATTATGTATATTATATTAAGAATTGTATTTTTTTCGAATTAATTTTGGGAAATCTGTAATGAATACTTTTGACCACTGGAGGGACGGGGGGGGTCATTGCAAGTGGGTAGAATGCGTTCTCCCGCTGTATTTGGTTAACGCTGAAGTTTACGTTTTCGCTGTGGTTTGTCACAGACGGATGTGGTAAAAAGCACACACCGCTCCCTGTACGGCTTCCAAACCAACACCAATCACGAGGTCCGGGTTCGATGCAAAATGTTTGGCGGGAAAGAGTTCGGCGAGTTCAGCGACTCCGTTTTCATCAATGTGCCGACGGAAGGTAAAGCTCGGTGTGTTCACCAAGCACTGACGAGCTGTTTGCTCTTTGACCAATCACATTTCTCTCCCTGTGTTCCTATAGTTCCAAGATTCCCAGTCATGGCTTTGCTTATTTTTGGGGCCTTGTGCTTGGTGGCCATCCTGATGTTAGTTTTCATTTCACGACAAGACAAGTAAGTCAATTTGAGTAAACTATAATTAAGATGACTATTTGCAACTTCGGTTCACAACTGCTCACAGACATAATTTACTATCTTAATATATTTTAAACCATTTTTTTGCACTACTGTTGGGGTAAATAAAATATTCTTTCTTTTTTCTTTTTTTTTCTTCTCACACAAAAAAAATAAAAATAATAAAGGAAATATTCCTTTCGGTTTGAGCAGAGGTGAAAGTACAGTAACTGAAGTACTCATGGTACTGTAATTGACTAGTGTACTTTTTTGAGTATCTTTCTAAATCAGTAATTTTACTTGTACTTAAGTATGTTTTAAAAGAAGCAATTTTTTACATTTCTACACCCAACTGTTACTGAGTAAATTATATATATATATATATATATATATATGCATCACATCATAGCCGACCAATCAGATGCACTTAATGCACGGCACTAAAACAGCATTGGATGCTGGTTATTTTCTCAGTTTTAGAGTTTATAAATGCAGCTATAGTTAGAGCCATAGAATTATTTTATTATGAATTGAATTAATTGGTGTTTTTTTTTTAAAAAAGAATTGCACATTTTGACAAACGTTTTATTTTATACAGATGCCTTTGTGGAAAATAAATTGTTCAAGAATTGGTCTCTTCCTTTATAAGTTTATTCATGAGATGTTTACTGGATGCAAGGGAACCGTGGCAAGATTTATTACCAACAATAAACATGGGGGGTGAAAGTAATTGGTAACCTTTTCTTTGAGTACTATTTAATTGAGCTACTTTTTACTTGTACTTGAGTATTTTATGTATGACCTACTTACTACCTACCTAATTTCAATCAAATAACAGTACTTCTACATCAGTAAAATATAACAGTACTCTCTACACCTCTGGGTTTGAGTGTCTTTTATATTTATATATTCAGTATAAATCCTAATTTTAGGCTTGTCCATGTCTTAATTACGAGTTATCTTGTAAATGTTGAAAATCCTGTTTGTGCATTGTTCCACGTGCACTGACATCAAACGTGTTTTACTTCCCCGATGTGAAACCTAATCGTCAGTCTTTTCTCTGCCTAAAGGTTGATGGTTGTCTTGCTGCCGCCCGTTCCTGGACCAAAAATAAGAGGAATTGACCCTGAGCTGCTCAAGGTAACTACCCCCACCCTCCACCCCACTACCACCACACACACACACGCGCACACATTCTGCTCACGTACACAGACACTTGACCTGTGGCTTCAGCTGCTGTGGTTTCAAGTTGCTCTGCAGGCTCACACTTGAATAGGTGAGCTAATGTTGGCAGGTGAAGAAGATGAACCAAGCCTCAACTTCATCCAGGTTAAGCTTTAGTCCTGTGTGATACTAATCAGTGTGTGACGTAGGGCTCGCAGAAGAAGGTCCACGACTCAACCTGTTTGTGCTAAAAACCAATGAGATTTCAACCCATAATCAAACATGCGTCACTTACTGACACGCACTATCTCAGCAAGTGATTATATTAAATGAAAAATGTATAGAGAGTTGGTTCTTGATTTTTTTTTTCTTTGAAGAGTGACAATTTTTTTTATGCCCCCCAATCCCAACAAAATGTAATGAGTAACTAAACCCCCAAACCACTTTTTTCTGCTGAAAACAAATGTATTTTGGTATGAAGTAGTGCTGTTGAGTGATCCTGGTCCAGCTCTCAACATTTTAGTCAAACTATCTCAATTTGGCATATTTTGTTGTAAAATGTAAGAGTGGCTGCCCTCTATGGGTTCAAGCCCAGCAATTACAAATACATTTTTCTATTGGCTGAGAATGAGATTCTATGACATCATTGGATCATCGTGTGTCACAAACGAGCACAGTTGGCCCCGCCCCTCCTATAAAAACCAGCACCTGTGTACTTGGATTGAGATTGAGAGAATTGTAAATAGAGGACTATACTGATAGATAAATAAATAGATTATTTTATTGTCATTCAACGTAACATCAGAGATGCAGTGCAGAACGAAATTGCGTTGCATTTAGCCACAACAAAAACAGTTGGATAAACGAGAATACAAGAATAAAAAGAATAAAAACCAGGTCAGAGAAGGATGCCGATAGATATATCAGTGCAAAATGTATGGGCAAAAAGAGTATGTGCAACAGTTCTTATTAAAATAGCTACACAGAGATAGATAGAATAAATAATCTTAAGGTCTGTTTAAAATTCGAGGTTTTTGCAGGGACGCGCCCCACAGTCTTAGAACCACTGGTATAGAAAGATGTGCTTTGGGATACACAAGAAAAATCACTATTGTTCCAAAATAAAAGTGGCGAGATTTTTCTCTTATATTATAAAAAAGTCCCTGCAGGATTTGAAATAATGCTAAAGATAGCCTCAAACGTTGCTAAGACAGTGGTCCCCAACCACCGGGCTGCAGACCGTTTTGTGCCAGGCCACAGAAAAGAAAAGTTTTTAAAAAAAGTAACCTTTTGTATTTGTTTCGGTAATTTTATTTTGAAAAATAAGAACTGCACTTGTTCAACGCTGATGACCAAACCACACCCCCTTCCTGCTTCACAATTCCTGAGTTAAATGCAGAGAAAGAATTTCAATATGGTTTCACTTCAGTGATTAATAAAGGATACATTATTATTATTAGTAGTATATCCATGTTTAGGGTGTGTAGTTTCAGCCAGAATTGATGTGAAATACAATAACATAAGGACATAATCTCAAAATGATTTTTTTATGTTGGTGTAATATTTGTCTCTGACAGTGCTCGTAACTCACTGACAGTTGATCCCATTCCTGCTGTATGATCTCTGTGCGCAGAAAGGAAAGCTCCGTGAGCTGACGTCTATTCTGGGCGTTCACCCCGACCTGCGACCCGAGCTGTACAACAGCGACCCCTGGGTGGAGTTTATCGACCTGGACATAGAGGAGCAGAACGAGCGGCTGACCGACCTGGACACGGACTGTCTCATGGACGGCGCCCTGACTTCTAACTGCTCCCCGCTGTCCATCGGCTTCAGAGACGACGACTCGGGCCGGGCCAGCTGCTGCGACCCGGATCTGCCCAGCGATCCAGAAGCGTCACCTTTCCAACCTCATATTCCAACGCTAAGCAAAGAAGTGTCGGTGTCGCACTCCACGGCCTCAGACGCTCAGCAGGTCCAGGGCTGCGGCACTGACGGGCATCTAGTGGTTGCCCCCAGCCGGGAGGCATTATACGCCCAGGTGAGCGAGGTCAGATCATCTGGGAAAGTGCTGCTGTCCCCTGAGGAGCTCCAGGAAAAACATCCCAATGAAGACCAGGAAAGCAAAGAGCTCAAGCTCTGCGTGGTGAATGCCGAGCAGAGGGACTACACCTCAGAGGTGAACCCAAAGTTACCAACAGGGGGCCTCACCGAGCATCACCCCCGAGCCACGGATGGACCGCTGTCCCCTCACCAAGGTTCTTTGTGCTACACGCTGGTGGAGGGCGTGGGCAGACAGAACAGCCTTCTGCTAACACCAAACCTGAAGCCAGCCTCTCATCTGATAATCCCAAAGACCATCCCTACGCCCAATGGCTACCTGACCCCCGACTTGTTGGGAAGCATCACACCCTAAATCAATGGCCAAGCCACAATATACAAGACTGCTCAGTTGAAGGTGGAAGCTTGGTGGAGGGCGTTTGTGCTCAAAACTTAAATAAAGGGAGGTTGTATATATACCACATTAAAGCTGCTCTGATCACCGCTTACATGATGGATGAAAAACTGGGCATCTTAATTTCTCCTGGATACCTATTACGAACATCGTTACCATATGTTATTGTGAAAACATGGAAATGTGTCATGAATTGCCAAAGTAGTACCAATAAGCACCGACATGTTCACGCCCAAGACCTTCAAAGGATCAACTTGAATTGCAAGTTCAAGCAAAAGATCCGGTCTAACACTAGAGCAGACACTGGCACGAGGGTCTAAATTTGTTCGGCCCTC
The DNA here is from genome assembly GCF_900634775.1 of Gouania willdenowi. Lineage (NCBI taxonomy): Eukaryota > Metazoa > Chordata > Actinopteri > Blenniiformes > Gobiesocidae > Gouania > Gouania willdenowi. The sequence goes on along the minus strand of NC_041055.1, from coordinate 5,602,427 downwards.
AAAACAAATACACACAAAGACTCCAAAAATATACAAAATGGCAGAAAAATGCACAAGCGACAACAAAAAACAAGGCAAAACACTGCCGCAGATTCAACTGTACGGCAATTCCTTGGTAACAGATGAAACGCGATTGGTGTTGAAAGCTTGACTAGCACAGATACACTTTAAGCTAATGGGCGGGGCAAAGCTAGCAGCGACTTTAGCAAACTGAACATTTTACGTGTTATTCAGGCACTAAAATCAAGAGACTGGGATGTTAACGTCCTGTGCATGAGAAAAACTTCTGAAGTTTGTCGCGTTATCGTAACTTACCATCGGCTTTTATGAGAATTCCGATCGATCTGGTTTGACAGTGATTGGTTGATTACGATTGGAGCATCCCTAGTAGAAATGGTGACAGCTCTGATCTCTGCCGGATCGTCTGACTATGAAATGGAAAATTCTGCCAGGGAGCGTTTGCGTGTTTGGATTTAATGAGGGAATATTCATCCATCCATCCATTTTCTGATCCGCTTCCTCCTTTTTTAGGGTCGCGGGGAAATGAGGGAATATTTCAAAGAAAATCTTGTGCTAAAAACGTCTTTTAAATGCTTTCATAAAGAGCCATTCTCTAACATCAGGGAAACCTCAGCACCAAGTGGAAAGGATTTGGCTAATCTGTCAACCTTTCGCAGCAAATGTTGTTTTTCCAACTTTAAACTAGAGCTTGCTGTTTCTTCTGCAGTGAATCAATGTGAAAAAAAGCTCTCGCATCACAGGGTTTTCTTGTTTTTATTATAATGTGCAGCCTTACCCTTGTGGTATGGAGACTGTACATATTGTACATATTGTTATATTTTCTGAGAAAATCAGACCCTTTGTGATAAATGATCGTGCTCTGTGTTTACTGCATATTTCTTTTAGATCACTATGATAGGAATGAATGTTATTGGTTCGTTTACATTGACACAAACTCAAAACTGAAGGGAAGCCCAACTAGAATGTAAAAAGGTGAATGAATACTTTTAAGATGTTTGTCACGCTTTGACGCTACTTACCTTGAGGTCTTTCCTCAGGAAAATTACAAGTTTATATGGCCGCACAATCAGTATTTCCTTTTAACGCATTGTTATGAAGTCAGCTGTTTTTTGATATTATTGTTCTGTTTATTTGTGCATTAAAGTCTACATTTACATTACAGAGTGGGGTATATTTTCATCAGTAATAAAGATGTACTATTATTGTTTGTGTATGGATGAATAAAACAAATCTATTTTATGAATCAATTTGTCTATTTAAGATGATTTTTTGGTTGTTTATTAATAAGAAGCATATCTAAAATTAAACTGAGCATGATAATTCCGTACATATGGGTATTGGAATTTTTTTTTTTGATAATTACAAACGATAAAATAATGTCTGGAGTGTAGATTCATGACGTAATCTAAAATTAGTAATGGAAAATTAAGTGTCAGACCGTAGCAGTATATAGAATATTAGCAAAAGGAAATATTATTCTCAACGAGTTTTATATACAAATTAACAAATGCAGAGCAAATGTTTTGGTTTTGTATTTTATCTTGTGTAAAGTAAATGAATGGGTGGAAAATAATAAGACGCAATACAAATGTACATGAATGTTTTTTTAAAAAGTACGATGACGCATGATAGCATCGTAAATGTGACAACATTGTAGTTAATCAAGTTCTAACACTTTTTTTGTAAAATAAAACTCACAAAATTGGGTAAATACTTAGTTGTTTGCACTTGTGGATAAAATGTTTCCCACAATTAATAAAAAATATTCAAAATAAGTAAATTAGGGACATTCAAAATGGCGGTGTTACGGGATAGTGACGTCATTTATAGTTACGCAGTTGAATTAAATGTCACCTGACATTCGGATTCCTAAATCAGGACAATTCGATTTAGGTTGTGCAGTAGCTAGCTTTACCAAGTGTAAACTAACTAAACAGAATATTTTACTTTACTTTGAGTTTGTTTTGTAGTCGAAACATGACAAAGGTGAACTGTGTACATCTCGACAAGCTAATGGAGGAGTTTGGGCAACTGGAACAGGTGAGTGACGTTAGCTAAATTAAGCTAAGCTAATCTGTTTTAAAATGATTTTGGTTGAAGAAATAAATTAGGTAATATTATTAGTATCTTGTTTTTGAAGAATGTAAACTGCTCATTATATTTCTGATTGGCCTTTTTTGGTTTGAGTTTCTGGATTTATGGTGCAATTATTAGCTCTTGTGAATAGCTTTAGCTTAGCATCCCACCTCTATTCAATAATAGGTTTAAATGTTTTAACAGTGTTGTACACAATATACTCAATTAGATGACATATAATCCTCACTATTTGCACATTTCATGTAATTATCTGACAAAAATAATAATAATAATAATATTATGTTCAATATACACTAGAGATAAGCAACTATGGGGCCTCAGTTCAAATTAAAATGCAAAAACTGTTCACTGTGCATTTAATGACATTTGCTCCCCCACAGCTTCAGATTATCCCAACAGTTAAGTTGTTATACATTAACTTCACTGGAAAGCTGCTGTTAGTGTTAGGGTTAATGTTTAAGCCAAAACTGAGTCTGAAAACACATAAGAAACCACATAAATAAATTAAAATAACAAATGATTACAGTAAAAACGCAAAATGACAGTAAAATGGCTCCAAAACCAGCACAAAAAATGCAAAAAAAAAAAAAAAAAAAACTTCAACAAACAAACTTGAAAACAAAAGCCCAGTAAAAGAAGTCTCGCCGTGAGTGGAAAAGTAACCCTTGTTCACTTGTACAAACAGAAAATGACAGAGGTCAGCGGAAAAAACAGCATGTTGGAGATCCTTCTGGAAGATGCCAACAGACTGGTGAAGTTTAATCAAACTAAAGAGAAGAGTCTGTCTGAAGGTGAGATTTGGACACTTTAAGTCAGGGTTTTTCAACTTTGGGGTCGCCTGAAATGTCACAATAAAATGTAAAAAAAAAAAAAAAAAAAAAAACTGAAATGAATTTTTTAATATATTTTTAGTTTTTTCAAATGTTTTTATTTTTTATTATTTTGCAAAGTTTATGAAAAATGATACATAATTTAAGGATTCAGGGATTTTTTCCATTTGTCATTATGTGCATGAACATCTACATAATGAAATAACCTCCCCAAGTTCCCTGTTTGGCCTTTAAAGAATAAACGAATAAAAACAAGAGTATAACGCAATAAAAATAGAAAACAAATTGAAAAAAATACCATAGTAAAACACCAGTGATATAAGTCGAATATATACAAAATAATACAAATTTAAAATGAAGTTTAATCAGACTAAAGAGAAGAGTCTGAAGGTGAGATTTGGACATTTTAAGTCTGGGTTTTTCAACCTTGGGGTCATGAACCCATGTGGGGTCACCTGAAATGTCTACTAATAATAAAAATATAAAAATAAATGACTGATTATAATGACATTTTTATTATTTTAGTTTTTTTTAAATGTATTTTTTTTTTCATTATTACTGTTAAAAAATTACATCATTTAAAGATTCAAGGATTTTAATTTGTCATAATGAACATGTACATATTTAAATAATGTCTCCAAGTTCCCCGTTAGGGCCTTGAAGAATAAATAGGTTAAAAGAATAAAATGAGAAGAAATAGTAAAACACCAATAATATAAATATAATATGTACAAAATAATACAAATATAAAATTAATTTTAATCAGACTAAAAAGAAGAGTTTGTCTGAAAGTGAGAGTTGAACATTTTAAGTCAGGGTTTTTCAACCTTGGGGTCATGACCCCATGTGGGGTTGCCTGGAAATAAAATGGGGTTTAGTAATAATAAAATATTTAAAAAATAGTGATTAAAATGACATTTTTATTTTGTTTTATTTTGCACAGTAAAAAAAAAAAAAAAGAAACAATACATAATTTAAGGATTTGTATTTGACATTATGTGCATGAACATGTACATGATGAAATAATGTCCACAAGTACCCCGTTAGGCCCTTAAAGAATAGAGTAAAATAATGGAAATATTTAAAAAAAAAAAAATAGTAAATAGTAATATAAATAGAATGTAAACAAAATAATACAAATATGCACTGATATACAGAACAGTAGTTACAATAATATCACAGAAATAAATAGAGCGCAGGAAAGGGCAGAAATCAAACCAATCAATTAAATAATTAGGATTCTTTTTCAAATTAAAACACCACATACAAACTCTAACAACTGTATTCTGAACTTTCACTTTCTCAAATATAAATCTACTTGAAATCTGATGGCAAGGCAAGGCAAGGCAAATTTATTTATATAGCGCATTTCATACTCAAGGCAACTCAATGTGCTTTACATGATAAAACATTCAATTGTTTAAAATCAATAAGAACATTTAAAATCATCAGTAAAATCAATTAAAATCATCAGTAAAATCATCATTACATCAACAACATGACAAAAAGTCTCTCTCTCAATCATATGCAGTAGAGAAAAAAAGTGCCTTTAACTTTGATTTAAAAATGTTCACATTGGATGCTGACTTCAGCTCCGCTGGCAGTTTGTTCCACTTCTTTGCAGCATAACAACTAAAAGCAGCATCACCATGTTTACTGTGAACTCTGGGCTCCACTATCTGATCTGTGTCCATAGATCTGAGAGACCTGCTGGGTTCATACCTGACTAACATGTCACTGATGTATTCTGGACCAAACCCATTCACAGATTTATACACCAGCAGCAGAACTTTAAAGTCTATTCTGAGGCTGACTGGGAGCCAGTGTAAAGACTTTAAAACTGGAGTAATGTGCTCTGACCTCTTTGTTCTGGTTCAGACCCGAGCTGCAGCGTTCTGAACCAGCTGTAGATGTTTGATGCTCTTTTGGGGGATTCCTGTCAGAAGACCATTACAATAGTCCAGTCTGCTGGAGATAAAAGCATGGACCAGTTTCTCCTGATCTTTCTGAGCCATTAAACCTTTCACTCTGGAGATGTTCTTTAGGTGGTAGAAGATGTTTTTGTGATAGATTTGATCTGACTGCTGAATGTAAGATCTGAGTCAATCAGAACACCAAGGTTTTTGACTTGGTCTTTAGCTTTTAAAGATCGAGACTCAAGATAATTGCTGATGACAAACTGTGTGGATTCACATGCAGAAAATAAACCGTCTTTGTTTCTGTTTTTCACATTAATAAATGTATTCATCATTCCATCCAGTACCAGACACTCCAGTGAGTAAATAACTTCATTCCCAACGAGTCCCAACAGAACCAGAGGCGCCTCATGGCAGTGTAACGACTTTCCAGGAAAAACTTGGAACATTCCAACAATTCATGAGATTTAGTTTGTGTATGTTTCCCTCTAGTGGCGACTTGTCAACCAACGCTTTCTGAGATTTCCTTTTATTCAGTCAATGTTGTGTTGACCAACAATCATGGAAAATAATTTTTCATGTGCATTGAAGGCAGATAATTATTCTTTTTGAGATGAAAATGTAAATTTTCTGACATTGCGTCAGTGGATTAAACTGTTCTCATTGTATTCATTCAGTCCCTTGTGTAAAGGAAGGAAATGAAACGATCATGAAAACAACTTTGAAGTATTAGTCAGCCCTGAAATATTTCTGCAAACAGCCATTTGATCTCTGATTGGCTACTCCAATAAAAAAAACCACCCTAATTTATGGGTAAATGAAAACATTTTGATACTTTTCCGACTTTGTTGCAGCCTGAAAATTCAGTGCACAACCTCAGTAAATTTATAAAACAAATGACTAGATTTCTAAAGGAGTATTCTAATTTTATTGCAGATTTTTCTTAAAAAAAATGACAATATTAATATATTTCTGAAAACAGCCATTTGATCTCTGATCGGCAAGACCAATAAAGAAAAAAATAACTAATTTAAGGATCAATAAAAATTTTCTGATGATTTTTCAACTTTCTTGCATCCTGAAGATTCAATTTATTGTTATCATCAAACTTAATTTGTATTTCAAATTTTAAAAGAAATGACTAGATTTCCAAAGAATCATGTTAAAAATATTGCGTTAAAAATGTAATGTAATGATAAAGTCTCATTGACACAAACTCAAAACTGAAAGGAATCCCAACTAGAATGTAAAAAGGTGAATTAATACTTTTAAGATGTTTGTCACTGTTTGACGCTGCTTACGTTGAGGTCTTTCCTCAGGAAAAGTGGACTGTTTTTTGATATTATTGCTCTGTTTGTTTATTTGTGCATTAAAATCTACATTTTACAGAGTGGGGTATATTTTCATCAGTATTAAAGATTCACACTCCAGTGAGTAAATAACTTCAGTCCCAACAGAACCAGAGGCGCCTCATGGCAGTTTAACGACTTTCCAGGAAAAACTTGGAACATTCCAGTAATTCATATGATTTAGTTTGTGTATGTCTCCCTCTAGTGGCGACTTGTCAACCAACGCTTTCTGATATTTTCATTCATTCATTCAATGATGTTTTGACCAACAATCATGGAAAATAATTTTTCATGAGTATTGCAGTTCATTGATAAAGTCTCGTAAGTTTAGGATATTTCGTTTTATTGTTTAACCATAGCTGCAAACTTAAAAAAAAAAAAAAAAACTATATATTCTTAAAATGCATGTTTTTCATTTGAGAATCTATCATTTTTTTTTTACTTTAATAATTTAGGGGTTTAAATTAATACATTCACTTCATTTTCATATTTAAACCAGAACCACTGAACAAAATGTAGCAGAATTGAATTATAAATATGTTTATTTAGGGGTTAATGTTCTTCTAACACTTTGTGGACCAAACCAGAACCTTTGACAGCCCAGATTTGGTTTGAAAACTGAAGTTTTGACACCAATACGTCAGTTAACGAGTCCCTGCTGGACTTTGACGCTTCTCTAAAGTAAACTGAAGTTTATGGACAGGACAAACATTTCATGTCATTTTACTTTTTCTACCGTAAAGTCAGGGTCATCAGCTTGTTTTGGTCAGAGTTGTTCTCTGCGTGCCACCCACTCACACACGATTTAATCTCCCTTGTTGTATTTATTTCTAAAGTATTTCATGGTGGTTGTGTTTCAGAGAAGGACAGCCTCCTGATAACAGTGAACATGCTGCAGCTGACACTGCAGGAGCAATGCAACCTCAGAGGTAACTGCAGAAGCATAAACTCCACGTTTAATTTCTATGCTCCTAATTTCTCATTATCCTTCCAGTCGTACATACATGCTGCTCTCCAAACAAGCACAACCTTGGATAAAAAGCTGGTCAATACATTTCTTTTTTTTTAATTTTTAGTTAAATTAACAAAACTCTTCACTTTTCAGTAGAAAATGAGAGACTGGCGAGTGAAATAAGGAACCTGAAAGAGCAAAAGGAGCGAGCAGTCGAGGTAAGCCCCAGTCTATGTGTAGAAACTAAGGATGCACCAATTGATCGGCGCCGATTTCCCTGATTTTGGGGGATCGGGGATCTGCCAGTACTTGAATATGAAACTAGGGCTGGGCGGTATACCGGTTCAGACCTAATACCGGTACATATTTCCATTATGATATGAATTTTTAATATACCGCCGTATTGGTGTATTTGATTACACAGCTTTCGCAACGCTACGCTGCGGCGCGTTTCAAACCGGACCCTTTTCAAAGTTGCACTTCTAAATAGGAAGGTAAACAGTAGCGCTCTGGTGTTAGTTATGGTGTAAATCATACGTGTAAATGGATCAGAAAGACGCAAATAAAAGCTCTGAAGCTGCATGTGCCTGCGTGCGCATGCCTCTGCTACAGGAGAACAACACTCATGGACACGGAGGCACGGTTAGCTTAGCATGTAGGCAGTAATACACAAAAAAAGAGAGCAAAGGATCGCAGTTTGTAATTCCTATAATGCGGTAATAAGTCGTGGTAGAGCTGCAAACAAAACTACTTTATTCACCATAACAAACCACCACACCACTGAGTATGCAGCATTTAAAGCTAGAAATCAAGCTAATGCTAAAGCTAAGCTAGCACGGCAAAGAGCCATTGGGCTGCTGTTGCAAACTTGTATTATTACTCGTGTGGAATTATTCTACAATATTCACTCATTATGACAGTAAAATAGAGCATCCTAAGTCAATCTACTGCAGTCATTCATCTCTCAACCGGTAGAAAATGCTGTGAAAATACAGTTAGAATTTAGAAAAATACTGTAATACATTTTTGGTCATACCGCCCAGCCCTATATGAAACCAATATTTTCCACCAATCTTATGCACTTTATTTTTTTTTGTAGAATTTTTGACTTTCAGGAGCTTTTATTCTGTATACCAGTGGTTCTCAAACTTTTTTTGGCTCAAGCACCCCCTTTCTCGTATTTCTGACTCCAAGTACCCCCTTTGTCTGACTGCAACACTTTGGTTAGAAAACTATTTAAAAACAACTATAGAGCATAATGATGGAATGAATGAGTGATGTAACACACATTTTAAACAATTTCGTTTTGTAAATAAGTGGAAATAAACAGTATTCAGTGGTTTTCAACCTTTTTTGGATCATGATCCCATTTTGATATCAAGAATTTATGGCGACCCCCACCCACCAAAGATATTTTTTTCTAGAATTAGTTTTTGATCATGTTTCAGCTTATATATATATATATATATATATATATATATATATATATATATATATATAGTGTAGTTTTAATAAACATAAAAAATGACATTTACAAAAAATTTCAGGCGACCCCAAATGGGGTCCTGACCCCAATATTGAAAAACACTGATTTAGTCGCTCCTGAATAAATTTTATTTCTATTCTTTTTATAATTTCTGGTCATTTGGACCAAGACTGACACTTTATTTGTTAATTTCTCTCTCTCTCTCTCTCTCGCTCTCGCTCTCTCTCTCTCAAAAGTACCCCCTGTAGTGCCATCGCGTACCCCTAGAGGTACGCAGACCCCCATTTGAAAAACACTGCTGTAAGCTCTTGCAGTAGGGGTGGGTGATATATTTCCTATTTTAGTGTTATAGAAAATTGTTGTTTTTTTGTTATTAGCCAACCAAAAGTTACGTAATTAAAATGAAAAACACATCTCTACGGTTCTGGGCATTAGGGATTCTAAATCTGATGCCTATTTGACAATAATCTTGACTGGCATGGGAATATTTAACATTCATGACCAAAAATGTCAAAGCCTGACATCCCAGATCAAAGTATCCTTAATTGATCAACCAAATCAACTGTTAATAAATGTGTCTGTGTGGCATTTTACATTTCTGGTCAGACTTTATTTGACTTAAAGTTATTGAGATTGATATTGTATATTGCCATTTTGAGAAAACATATTGAGATATAAGCTTTGGTCCAAAAGGCCCAGCTCTAGTTGAAAGTTTAAAAACTTAAAACTCAGGTCACTATTGGTGATGTTTTGTTAGTTTGTCCTATAGATTATTCATTTAACATCTACGTCAAACCTTGTGACTTTCTTTATTTGTAAAACCAAAATACTGCTGTGCACTTTATATTTTACAAAAAGCTCAAAACAGGTCTACAGTGTATTCTGTTGCACAAGTTTTGTTTGTTTTTAAAATGTGAAAAATGAAAGACTAAAGGAAATTGTCATTTAGTATTTTGGACAGCAATGTTCTATAGTTTTCATTTATATTTGAGATAACAAGGGTGTATTGTTTCACGGGTGTTGCTCAATGTTTTGGCGTAAAAATAAGATTGGCACATTGAAGGTGTATACTGTCAGTTTTAAAAATCAATCGTGATCGCAGTTCTGCCTTTTTAAAGATCTGTGATTGGCCAGGAAATTGCGATGGGTGCCTCCTAGTGTTCAGGCTCTCTGCTCTCTGCTCTGCTCCCTGTGTGTCGGCTTCAGGCTGGAAACGCTGAGGTTCAGCGGCTGCTGGAGGAAATGAAAGCAGAGGACGACAGACGTCAGAGGGCGCTGCAGGCTGTGAGGCAGCAGTGCAGGAGGGAAGTGGAGGAGGCACAGAGAGAGGCTGTCACTCAGTGTAAGATCACATTTCACTTTGACTTTCTGAGACTGAGAAAATGCATTGATTCACACTTGACTTTGTACTCAAATAAAGAACTGTGTGTTTCACAGGTCTTTAAACAAACTTTATATAGAAATATGTAGAAGTTTGACATCATTTAACTCAGGACCTGTTTACACAGCAACGTGTCGCTTCTGTTTCCAAAAAGTTCCGCATTTACATGGCAACGTTTTCAAAACGATCTCTTTTTACATGGGACCGCTGAAAGCATAAAAGACGATGTAATTTGCATACCAGGCCAATAGATGGAGGTACGATTTTTGCAATCAACTAAAATAAACAAGTAAGAGTGTTTGTGCGCTTCACTCTTTAGAAAGTGTTGATTTTACTTCACCATTACTTGGATCAGACGTTTTTCATGTCTGCATCAAATTCTGACCAATCACAGAGCTGCACTCCTACTGAGAGACATTTGACCAAACCGGGCTTATTTTTGATCTTTTTAACACGGACTCTGGTAGGACTCTGCCCGGACGCTGCGCGGTGAAGGTGATGCGTTTCAATAAGCGCAAGATCACACACAAATGTTTACTGAGGAGGTGAATGGAGGCATTAATATGCTATGTTATAAAATGCATAAATATCTCGTGTTGCTGTGTGTGTCACATGTAGTAAACTGGTACATAGCGTCTGTAGCGACACATGAAGCTGTTTGTCATGTTTACAGTTGTATACAGAAACTCGCCTACATGTGCACGCTGTGCACGGATGTGAATAGTGTCTGCAGCAGTGGGAGAGATGGGCTTTTTTCTGGTTTGGGTTGTATTCTCACGGCTACGGGCTGGGTCAGGTTTAACTTTGTAGGTCTGATTAAAGCCGCAGTGCGCATGCCTGTGACAGTAAGTTTTGTTTCCCTGTTCACACGGAGAAGGAGGGGGAAGTGTTTTCAAAAACGTCCACTCTGTGGCCCGTTTTGAAGCGCCAAAATGTTGCCGTGTAAATGCACCGCCAAAACTTTTGCGTTTTCACTAGAAAACGTTGTCGTGTAAACAGGGCCTTAGTTTTTGTGACATTAAACCTCAAACTTGACCCTTCCTTGAGTTTAGTGGACATCAAAGAGGCTGAGGTTCGGACTCTGCTGCAGAAGAAGGACGAGGACCTGGAGGAGATGAGGAGAAAGCTGAAGGACCAGGAACGGGAGCGACACAGTGAGGTCCTAAAGTTACAGATGGAGGTAGGGAATTAACTATCAAATAATCAAAAGAGCAACTTAAGCCCCGCCCACCAAAGACACAGGAGGGAGACTCAAAAAATCCCTGATAATAAATTAAACCAATTATTGATCAAACACACAGGAAAAGCTGATATACAATACAGTTTATCACAGGCAGGTGTCCTTTACATACACTATTAACTGTCAATAATAATTCATAATAAAGAGATGTAACCATAATTGTAATGCTCAGCGTTACTGTACTTTGTCATATTTACTCAGAATTAACACCAAAAGTATAGAAAGATTTATAAAAAAAAAAAAAAAAAAAAAAACAGCTGTATCGTTAGTAAGTTGTTTATTATCTCCTATAATGTTGGTGTGTGTGTTCTTTGTTTTCCTTCAGTTTGGTGCCAAGTTAGCCAGAGTTCAGAGCATGACTCAGCGGAGCCAACAACAGCAGCAGCAACAACAACATGGATCCAACCTTCTTCCTCAGAGCGTCTTCAAGAAGGTAAGAACTCCCAGCATGAGAACATGTGACGAGATTGGCTTGAATTTCAAACATGAGAATTAGTTGCTTGCGAAGCGTTTTCGTAGTACGCTATGCTACCTTTATTTTGTCCCTATTTTGGCACATATTTGAAAAGCTTAAGGGTCTTGGTATTTTTCATCTTCCTGATTTCCTCTTTCAGGTTTTGTTAATGAATTGGTCAATGAATGTTGTTGTTTGTGTCACATTAACAAAAAACTAAATACATACTATGAATATAAAAGCAGTAGTGCCAAGAAATTTAAAAAAAAGTGAAAAATCAATAATTTAGCAACACATTTTTAGTTTTAGGAAAAGCTGCATTGTCCTGCTTTCAAAGCAAAAAGAGTGGTTTTGATTGCAGGGTTTTCACCAGGAATTTTTTTGATAATTCTAAATTTTTGAGGACCAAATTTAGTGAAGTAAAGCTTTGTTCCAGCCTTACTTTAAAGCTAAAAGTATCAAAACACGTATCAACCAGACGGTTTTCACATCCGTGCACGCGCATGTAGAATGATCCGTTGTGAGTTCTAAACAAAAATCATAGGAATTAGTTAAAAGTATAAATTAGAGTGGATTAGTAAAAGTGTCACTATTGGAAGAATTCGTTTAAACTGCCAAATAATTGGCATGAAATATGGCGATAAGAGGTTAAAAGTGACAATAATGGGTCAACATAGCAACATTAGGTGGGAAAATTGATGGAAAGGGTTTATAAGTGCAGAAAATGTTTTGAAAGTAGAAAAAAACGTGCAGAAAAGGCATTAAAATTAGATGGAGAAGTGGCAGAAATAAGAGATGCATTAAAAGAAGCCAAAATATGGTAAAAAAGTGATGAAAATAGGTCAAAATATGGCAAGTTTGGTATAGTTGCAGAAAAATAGTACAAAAGCAAAAATGGACTCAAATTGTTAAAAAAAAAATATTCTGTTTCTTGAAGGCCTCTGGTGACCCCAAATGGGGTCCTGACCCCAAGGTTGAGAACCCCTGGATTAGGCTACTCAATTCTATGTATACGTGTAGTGTTTTTCTGAAACTTTGGTATGAATCATTACGTGTCTCTGTGTCACTGTAGAAGCTTCAGTTCCTCCAGGAGGAGAAGAACAAGGAGATCGGGGCGTTACGTCAGAGAATCAGAGAGCTGGAGGAGAACCAGGTCACCACCATGAGCCTGAACACCAGCAACCGCCTGAAGAGGAGGAAGCTGTAGCGTGCAAATGTCATCCCAAAGTTTACCGTTTCTGCTGGCTTTGATCTGAAAGTAAAGCTGCATCGTTGAGTGTTGATGGCGTGGTGGAGTGAGTTGAGTGTGCTGCAGGTGATCAGTGTGCAGTGAGCACATGCTAACATATGCTGCGGTCGCATCTTAGGCTGTAATCCAATTGAGTATCTGCAGGTGGAGGGAGAGTGGATGAGGTGCTGCACGCGTCTGGATGGACCTCAGAGCTGGTAAAGCTGACCTCATTCAAGGAATTCTACACGTTTTCTGTTGGATCAAAAGATATAAAAGCTCTCACACCAAAGAGAGAGAGAGAAATAACAGGGAAAGTTATAAAGTTATAGAAATCCTTAATGGGATTTAGATAGAAATAAATATTAAAGTTCTGAATGAATTCAGCAAAATTCAGGGTAAGAATTTTAAAGTGATAAGGAAATAAATCTAATTTGATTAATTGAAATTGTTGTTCTTAAATCAATGTACACCAGATTCCTTAAAATGTGTTTTCACACTAGTCATACTTAACTGCCCCATGATGCATTGAGCGGAACTTAAAATCGTCCTGGTACCGGCTTCAATCTAAAAATCAAACATCCCCTTTTCAAAACAAAAGCATCTCTTATTTTTTAATGCTTTTATAAATAGTGCTCTTGTTTTGAAGTTAATCGAAAGTTTTGTCAGTAGCACAATGGAGGGTTTCCGAAAATCTCTGAAATGTTAGAATGAAATCTCTATACCCAGGGTTTATGGATCAAATGAGCACATGTTGATATTCTACTTAGTTACTTTCTCACTTAAAATGTTTTCAGTACTTTCAAATCTGGAGAATCAACAGAAATATTTAGTCTCAGTGTGTTCCAGGTTTTTGTTGTTGTAGGTTCCAAATGCATCTTGGGAAACTTGGAAGTATACTTCCGTGGGAACGGTCATCATCCTAATCATTCTTATAGGGCGATATATCGAGTTTTTTATTTTGGCATCTTTTGTATTAAATACTTGTTTTATTAGTCCCTACTTTTGCTACTTCTCAGAACAGCATGGAAGGCACAGTGTATCCCAACTCAGATTTACCCCCAAACCAGCCACACTACAGAACTCACTCACACATGCTGTCTCTTTTAGGAGAAAAAGACAAAAGTGGCACATATTGTGCAACAGTTTATTAAATCTGCCTGTGTGGCATTTTTCATCAGCAAATTTATCCTTGAATAGTATTTCTGGTCAGACTTCATTTTAATTAAAATTATCATGGTTTTTATTGTATCGCCATTTGGAGAAATTATATAGATATGAGTTTTGGTTCATATCGCCCAGCCCTAGTGTATAGTATGGAGTTTGCCATATCCAACAAACCCTGGGATAGCCATTTGCTACAGATAGACTGTAAACATGCCTTCAGCTGAACAAGGAAGACATCTGTAAACAGGAAGTCTACGCTACCATGGCAACCAACATACCTAAAACATTTAAAAACAGCTTGGTTGTGCATAATGCTGTGCGATATAACGATATATATATATTGTAGTGCGATATAAAAACGGTCTACCGTACAATATAACCCTCTGTTGTTTATATCGCTAATTGAATGTGTTTGGTCTTGGTCCCACTCTGTTGCTACAATATCATGAAGCAGGCTAATCTACTCACAGCAACACTGCTACTTTACAGTAGCACGTTAATGTCATCCAGAGATACTAGTTTACTGTACCATTAGAGAAGCAAGCTGGTCCCAGTCCATGTGACTGAAGTAGGTCCGCCTTGTGTAGTCACCATTAGCTACTGAAGCCACGCCTACTGTCAACCACCGGCCAGGCATGTTTAGCGCGACAAAGATGCTGGAAATGGACACGGTGGTATGTGGAGGTGAAACGCTTATTTCGGCCAGATTGGGTCCCCTGGAGCGACCGGATTCATCAATTAGTCTGGTTACAAACTGTCTCACTACAGCCAATATGACTCAAGAAAAATAGCGGCAAACATGCCTCACAAATGGAAGTGTTAATTTATTTCCTGCTGCTCTTGAAGAACTTTTAAAACAAGTTTGGATGAACTACGGCCAGGCCCGCGCAACGTCTCTGCGCCGGATAGCACTTCCCACGTTCCGGAGAATTCAGTCAAATTACTGGGTTCCACCAAGTAAAAAAAAAATGGTCTCCGAGAGGCTCTTGAGATCCGTTTAGAGAATATCCATGTCAAATTACAGCCCGGTTCCATGAGCATTAAGGGAGAAGTAGTCATTTGAAAAATGGGGCCCACATGGCACATACGGAGTAATGGGCCCCATTCATATATTGGTATGGGTCAATGATTTGGTACCACCAACTGTCGCAATATTTGACTCACAAATAAATGAGAAAATGACTAATGAAAATTGCGGAAAAAAGGGGTGTGGGCCCCTAATCGAATTGTGCGAGAGATATTCGTAATTTACGTTGAATTACATTTGAAGCGATATCACACTTTTGGAAATTACCGGAAATGGGGGGTAGGCCCCCAGGACTCATTTTTTTTTTTTAAAAGGGATCAGAGCATTTCATCATATTCGTCATAGAGTATTCATACCAAACTGCATTCTGATCTAACAAGAACTAACGGAGGAGTAGTCATTTAAAAAATGGGGAACCATCTGGCACCCCGTACGACACGTACAGGGTAATGGGTCCCATTTCTATATTGGTACGTGCCAATGATTCTGTACCACCAACCAATATAATATTTGATTCGCAAATAAATGAGAGATCGACTTTCGTTTTTTATTCTTTTGTTGCCCCTGAAATCGAAAATTGGGCTCAGAGCGTGGATGCGTACACATCCATGGATTATACTTACCAAATTTCAGCTCGATCAGTTCACGAATAACAGAGTAGCAGCGATTTTAACTAGTGTACGTAACAAGAAGAACAACAACAAAGTGAGTGGTGTTTTGAGTCCGGTAGCCCAGCCTAAAAATATAACATAACGAAACCTCTCCTTTTATATGTGATCTTTGATGGAGCTTGCGAGTAAAATTCACTACAGGTACGGTTTTAAACGATGGCAGTGGCCATTATTGTTGGTATTTGGCCCTTTTTAATTGAGAAAATTCTTAGAGAAGTACCATTTATTTTGGGATATTTATTTCTATAAATAGAAATACTATATTGGGATATAAATCTGCCTATATCTTGGTATAAAATTTTCTGCGCGTCGCACAGCACCAACTTGTGCATGCTGTCAATCATCCAGAACAGTTCATAATTTCAAAATGAACCAGCTGAAACTAACGCCGATGTTCTTGTGTGTATTTTTATGAGATAAGAGCAGAAACTGAGCACAGATGGTTCTCTGGTTCTCCTCTGCTGCTGCTGCTGCTCATAGGGACCAGACACCCGAATGAAGACGACGCAGTGCCTGCTGAGGTGTTGACCTTCTAATCTCTTTATCTGTGCTGTACAGGCCGCCTCTAAACGCTAATCTCTCTGGGAACATTGAGTAACACTGTTGCATAACCTTTCACCTTCACGAAAGCTTGGAGATCAACCTCAGCAACATCTGATTTCCCTCAGACAGTGAGACCAACCTGATGATCATATTTCCCTACAGATGAAAACACTTTAGCACCTTCTTCTGCTGGTGTATCTTTTAGGCCTCATTTGACCCTAAACAAACGTGTCATGGTCAATGATGATCATTAAATGGATGGAGTTGAGCCTAATTTGAAGAGGGATTAGGGTTCATTACACCCTCCTAATCCTTTGGGTCTGATGAGGGATGCTTTCACGTTGCTGAACTTTTCATCATACGCAGCTTCATCACCATGATCACTGGCTTTTTACATCGACGAGGACTTTTTCTGCTCGCCCTGAGCTGAAATAAGAACTTTAGGAGCAATGGATGTTACTGCAGGAATTTGATTCACAGGATTGATCAGAAAACTTGGTGAGTTTTTCATTCATTGAAAATCATTAATTCTTTGAAATGATTGTGATTGTAAATTGTTTTGTGTATTTGTGATGTGTGTAAACTGCATGAGGGATATGGCTCTTTAAAGGATCTTAAATGTTTGAGCTTTGAGAGTTTAAATGCAGACTTTGGCAACTTGTTGCCCTCGGTCTAATTTTGTGCAGTCCCTAAATTAAAGACACAAAATAACTCCAACAACACACAAAAGGACAGAAAAGCACACAAAAGGACAACAAAAATACATAAGACTCCAAAAACACAAAATGAGAAAAACATGTACAAAACTCCAACAAAATAAATTCATATCATAAAAACACAAGTAAATGATCAACATGAAAACGTGCATTCATAACATTCACCATGTTGTATTTTATGGTATGATTAAAACAACTTGTCTAGATCTAAAAAAAAAATTGATGACATTTGAAAACATTTCTTCATCTGCGGATATCCTGAGAATGCAAACTACAGCAGGAGGCGGAGCTTTTAGGGAACAGTGTTAACACTGTTCAAAATAACATAAAATACCAAACATTTATGTACATCAGTTATGTTTCGCTGTTATTTGCTGTTCGGTTCCTGGTATTGGTTTTGTTATAATAACTTAGCCGAGCAAAGCCACACCCACTTCCTTACTTTTTGTAGGAAAAATTGCCTGTATGAATAATACAAGGAGATTAGATTGGATTCCAGGCTAATAACTGTTACGCTTACTAAAACCAGTGCGACCAGTAGAAAGAACAGGAATAGCAGCTCCAGGTATTTAACAATAGCACGCCGTACTGGGTGATGAAAACAAAAGAAAAAAATCACATCTCAATCATTTATGAAGAGTTGATTTTGTGTACAATAGCAACATGTGTCCATACCAGCCTGTCATTGGCTGATCCCGTTAGATCTCGCAAGCTAAGCAGGTCTGGGCCTGGTTAGTAGTGGAGACCACTGAGAATTCCAGGTGCCATACTGGGGGACAGTCGCTCCAGTGTTATCTGTCATTGTGTCCTTGGGCAAGGCACTTCATCCACATTGTCTAGTATGAATGTAGAGTTTGTGTGAGTGAGTGTTGGTGGTGGTCGGTGTGGCCGATGGCGCACTATGGCAACCTCACCTGCATCAGTCTGCCCCAGGGCAGCTGTGGCTATAATAGTAGTTTACCACCATGATATAAAATGGATGTATTATTATTATTATGTGACCCTCTAAGTCAGTGATTTCCATCCTTGGGGTCAGGAACCCATTTGGGGTCGTGAGTTCAAGAAACTTTTTGAGTTCATTTTTGCTTATTTTTAGCCTTTTTCTGCAACTCCACTAAACTTGCCATATTTTAACTTATTTTCATCACTTTTTCTTGCCATATTTTGGCTCCTTTTAATGCATTTTTGCTACATTCTTTTTTTTTTCCACTTTCAAGACATTTTCAGCACTTATAAACCATTTCCACCTAATGTTGCATATGTTGACCCATTATTGTCACCTTTAACCTCTTTTCATCATATTTAATGCTTATTTTTGCCAATTTAACCACATTCACGTTTGGTCATGCCTATTATTTGCCAGTTTTTTGCCACTTTTAAGCCAATATTGACACTGAACTTTTTTTTTTTTACCACTTTTTCTGTGTTTTTGGCCACTAAATTTAAACTTTTAACCAATTTCAGTTTTTTTTTTAAAAAACCCATTTCACCACCTTTTCCACAATTTCTGGTCACTTTTAACCAATTTTATTTCTGATTAAAACAAGGATTTACATCTTTAAGATGACTATATACTATGGCCCAAATAATAATAAACTTCCTGGATAACAGTGGATATTATTCAGATAAATAAATAAATGTGGTTATCACAGATTCATAGAACAATGGACCATCATTTTGCTGACTTTATGGATGGACCCCATAAATCTCTCCCCTTTATTCCTCCTTATAGATGGCCCTGTTTCCACATCACTGTTCTTCAATGTTCATGTCTGTGTTCGACCACCTTCAGTTACAGTGGGGGTCCCTGGTCTCTGGGACCTTTATTTCGTCGTTCGTCTCCATATCAGAGGCTGAAAGAGGGAAAGAACTCGATGGTGGTGTTGTCCAGTTTCTAATGATTCTGTTTTCCTCAGCCTACAGCGAACATGCCTGGGAGTCAGTACAAGGTGACGAGCACCAAGATCCACCACAGCCTGTACAGTCTGACGGACAGCTCGGAGGCGGGACCCGAGGACGAGGAGCCGGACTCCCTGCTGCAGCTCACCCCGCTGCAGAAGCTCACCACGGACATGTGCAAGAACGAGAAGACCATCAAGGAGCTCATCATCGGCCGCAGGGTCGGCTTCTACAAAGTGCGTGGCGAGATCGGCAGCGGGACCTTCTCCAGGGTCAAAATGGCTTTTCATGCTCTGACTAAAGGTTGGTGTCATGGCTCATTAATGAATGCGACGAGTGAAAGTTTAAAGTTCTCAGATATTAAACCTTGATTTTTTGTTTCATTGTTTTTCCCTATTTTTATGGCTTTACTGGATAGTAAACTCTCCAAAATCATACTAAAAATGCTAAATAGAGTAAATTACTGCTAATTTATATTTATATGCTTCAGGGGATGGTTACACTGAAATCACACAAGAACACATTGAAATACATTAAAAGAATGTTCTGTTTTTTTACAGGTAAAATTTTATGGGAATTTGTGTTATGGGCCTAAAACTAACGATGCACTGAAATGAAATATATTGGCCTGAATACTGAAACACATAAAATCAATAATGCTAATTGATGACAGCAGAAGTCGTATCTTTTGAATATTTGTTTTACTGGGCAGTTAGGAGGAGACTTTATGTGGGGGGATGGAAACTCGTCTGTTGAAACTAATCAGAATACACGGAAACCTCCGTTAACTAGACTACAGCAACCCGCCTACCTGCCCGTTCTGATTGGCCGAGTCATTTGACAGGCACCCTCATCAGCCAATAGGGTACAGCCTATTTCACGAAGCGGCCTTTATGTGCATTTTTCTTGTAAAATTGATATAATATTGGAATGCAGCCAATACAGCAGTGCGTTCAATAGCCCGGAAAATGCGGTACTAACTTCACAAAAATTAAAACATTGCAATTGTATGAATTAATATTAATACTTCAAAGAGTAAATCAATTAAAAAATATTGAAATATTTATTTAACACTGACATTCCAACAATGCACAATATAGAACAAAATAAAATGTTTAACTTGACCTCACTCATGCGTTCATTAACAAATAATATACATGTTTTTTCATCAAAACACAAAGTGCATTTAAGTTGTTGATGAAAAGCAGCTTCTCTTCTTCATCACTGTGGTCCGTTTCTGACAGTCTCTCACTGTCTCTGATCTGCTTCTTCAAACGCAGATCAAGTACAGTTGCGATGAAGTCCAGAGGATCTAAATAGAAGTCAGTGAAACGTGCGCTGACTGATTCTGAAGCCAAATATTTGCTTCTGATGCGTCGTTTGAAGGCACTTTAGGCGTTGAAGCAGAAGCTTCACGGAGTTACAGCAATGGAAGTGACACACAGACATATCGCACTGAGAGTGAACTTTTCATTGTTTTCTGTCCATCAACCTCTGCTTAGAAGTAACTTTAGGGCTTAAACGTGTTAAAATACGGCCGCTGCGCACCATGTCCGTATCTCGACGGCGCTCACTGACCGCAGTGTTGTCGGGTCATCACAACGTCTTGTTTTGGCCACGTTGTTTCAGTAAAAAAAGTGTTTGGGTCAAAAACAGAGAATGCACTTTTGGTCCATTTTCGGATGAACATTTTTGGTGGTCAAATTTTGGGTGTTTCGCTACCTATTTTATTTTTATTATTTATTTATTTATTCAGTTAACATATGTAAGTAAAATAAAATGTAAATATGATAAAATTGTTTTTATTTTTTTTATTGTAAATTTTTTTTTTTTTAAGTTTATCTATTTTGCAGAATTAAAAAACAAGACAGAATTTCACAGAAATAGATTTAAATACAATGCAAGAGGAGGCAGAAAGCTCAGATTAAATAATTTTAAAAAAAAAACGTTCAAATTAAAACACCACACAATTTCAAACAACTGTATTCTATACTTTTCAAAATTTAAATCTATAGCTCAAATAAAATGCAGCATAAAGATATTTGAGCTCTGGGGTTGCCAGAAATGTGTGATAAGAAAATGGGGTCACGACGAGAAAAAGGTTGGGAACCACTGGTTTAGTCTGTGTCGTAAAGATATTTCGATTTCATTTTGCACAAAATCCTACACAGCCGTGTGAAAATTTTACCCTCATTTATTTGCTACACTTGTTGCTAGAAATTCAGTCACCCGTTTTCCAAGGAAAAATAGCGTGTAAATGTGTGATTTTGTCCTGAAACGTGCTGGGATTATTTGGGCCTGATTTTGAATGAAGACCAATAAACGTTTGCGATTGCTTTTTCCGTTTTTTATCGTGATTCTGCGTTTTCACTCTGCTCCCTGTGATCACTTCCATATTTCTGACATCTGTTCCTCTCCCGCAGACAAAGTGGCCCTGAAGATTCTGGACAGAACCAGGATGGATGCTCAGGCACAGCGTCTGCTCTCCAAGGAGATCAGCAGCATGGAGTTGCTACAGCACCCCAACGTGGTGCGTCTGTACGAGGTGGTGGAGACGCCCAGCCGCCTCTACCTGGTGCTGGAGTACGCAGGGGGGGGAGACCTCCACAACCGCATCTGCAACGAGGGGAAGCTCTCAGACAACACCAGCAAGGTCACCTTCGCTCAGATCCTCTCTGCCGTTAAATACATGGTGAGTGCAATAGGAATGGATCCTCATGATTCACCCTGAACACTGTACATCTCAACAATGCACCTCAAATTAAAGCTAAAATAATTCAAATAAAATGTAAAATGTTGAATTTGAGGCTCCAATGTTCACTCTCGTATTGACATTGTCGGAAACGTTTCCTGCATTGCATTGTGGGATGTTAAATCCCTTAGATGGATGCATAGAAGTGTTTTTACACCATTCTTCCTGTGATTTCTTGTTTCCCTCTAAAAACTCTGCCAAAGTGACTTCCCAACAAATTTCTGGTGTTTTCACTGAAAGCTGCAGCAAAAAAATGAAGGATGTTTATTTTTGGGGTTTACACAGAAAGAATCTGGGTGAAATTGAATGTGAGGTGGTGATATGGGGAATACCGGGAACAAACTAGAACAAAAATGGAGTCACTATGATACTATTTATTCATCACTAGGAAAGAAATCACAGTAACAATGAAGTGAAAAACAAAAAAAAACGAGACTCCACATCCCACAATGCAATGCACCAAATTTTTCCGACAATGTTACTATAGAGTGTTGACAGTGGAGATGAAAACAAACTGTAAAAAGTTTTAAAAAAGTGGCATTTTTAACCTTTAACATCTTTTTTTTCCCAAGTAAATAATGCAGCTTACACTGTGCATTATAAATACATAAAATAAAAAAAATAAAATCTTTAACTTGACCCCAGTCATACATCTTATTGTACAGGCTTATAACTGACTGAGCTGTTGAAAAAGACTCAAATTAAATATGTTCTCTCATTAAAACACAAAGTGCATTGAAGTTCTTGATGAAAATCAGATTCATAACTTTATTAATTATTCAAGACGCACACAGCTCTGTGTGCTATGATTGCAGCGTGGATAACTTTTTGTGCGTGCTCTTTTAATACCATCCAAGTAAAGATCTTTATAACACGGACAAGGTACAGTCGTGATGTAGTAAAGAGGATCTCTGTGAAATGTGCGCTGACAGACTCTGAAACCAGATTCTACTGCTGATGCGCAGCCACACGTCAAGCCAGAAAGTGACACAGAAACATAAATCACAGTTGCGTGCTCCATCAACTCCCCTCAGAAAACGCTTTAGTGCTCTGATGTATTGAAATACAGCCTGTTTCCAGACAAGTACGCACATCTATCACAACATCCTGTTTGGCCATTTTTGTCCGAAAATTTTCAGTGGCCGAAATTTCGGTGCATCACTAAAAAAACACAACCTAAATCCAGGTAGAAAAAGTTTTTTTTTTTTGTTTTTGTTTTTATTACAGAAAAAACCTTGTAGTTAATCAGGTTTGATTCTGTGATTGAGCAGACTTTATTTGTTGCCCGGCTCTAAATAAAAACAAACGTTGTGTTTTTGTTGGTGCAGCACAACCTGAACATCATCCACCGTGACCTGAAGGCCGAGAACATCCTGTTCACCTGCAGCGGCTGTGTGAAAGTGGCCGACTTTGGCTTCAGCACGCAGCTTTCCAACCGCAACATGATGCTGGACACGTTCTGCGGCTCCCCGCCGTATGCGGCCCCTGAGCTGTTCAGGGACGAGTCCTACGCCGGCCCCCTGGTGGACGTGTGGGCCATGGGCGTGCTGCTCTTCTTTATGGTCACTGGCAGCATGCCGTTCCGCGCCGAGACCATGGGAAAGCTGCGGCGCTGCATCATGGGCGGCGCCTACAGCGTCCCGCCCTGGGTGCCCGGCCCCTGCCAGAGACTGATCCGGGGCATCCTGAAGGTGGCCCCCAATGAGCGCTATGCCATGGATCAGATGCTGGGCTGCGATTGGCTGCTACCGGTGGAGTTCCCGTGGTCGCTGCTGCCGCCCGAGCCCATGCAGCGCCTGCAGAGCCTGATGGACTTAAAGCAGGAAGACGAGGAGGTGCTGAGGTCCCTGGAGCAGCTGGGCTTCACCGCCGAGCACCTGAGGAGCAACCAGCTGCAGGACAGCCGCAGCCCGCTAACGGGCGTGTACCGCATCCTGCTGCACCGGAGGCTCAAACACAGGGGCTTCGACAGCACGCCGGTGGTCCGCGGGATGGTCCGGGACCCCAAGAGGGAGGGGCTCCGTGCCTACAGGGGCCTCAGACACACCTCCAAGCTCTGCGTGATTTCATAAGGTTTTTTGTTTTTTCAATTTTATTAATGAATTGCAATCATTTATAAATCAGTAAAACAACACAAAGGGAACAAAGTCATGATGTCAGTAGTTTAAATCACACGATGCTTTATGATGACGTCAGTCTGAACAGTAAATACGTTTCATTTCATAGATACACGAAACATCTGTGTTTATGGAAATTTAACTATTGTTATGTTTTCTTTAGCTTGTTGTTGTTGTTTCTCCATTTTATTATTTTTCATTTTTCATTTGCCAAATATTCGTCTTGATTAATTTCCAAGCAGAAACTCCAAGAACGCACGACTGATTTATGAGTCTTTGACTCTAAAGTAAAAACTTTAAACTGTAAAAAAGTTTTTAATCATGTTAATAGGAATCAATTTTGTTAAAGAATAAATAAAGCTATTTTTAAAACTACAGAAACAACTTACACCCTATATTTATATAAATATAATTAAATGTTACTTGTTCACTCATATCAAGCCTGATGTACAGTATATTATTATTATTTATGTTTTGTATACCTGATTTTTATTCAAAGTGCCTTTTCAATAAATATTGTTATTAAATGCAAACGTGATGGGTTTTTGTTTGTTAGGCCGCAACAAGTGACCAACTTTATACAACAGGAAGTTAATGTAAATCTCTTGATGCAACATCCACCCTGTTCACTACAGTGCATAATACACTGATTATTTAATCACAGAGTGAAATGTGGATCTTTAAAAATATATGGACTCCAAGTAGATAAACCTTGTGTGTAATAAAATATTGAACATCATCTCGGTGGGCCGGCTGTCGACCCAAAGTGGGCCGGTCAAGTCTGTTACGTTTTTTTTTTTTTTGACAAGCAAGTGGAGGCAGACATGTTAACAGGTGGCCAAGAGTGGCAAAAAACATGGAAAGAGTGAAAAGTAACCAAAGTGGACGATACAAAGAGGAAGCAGGTGGTATGTAAAGGAAAAGTGTTGCAAACGGTAGTGAAAAAAGTGCAAAAATGCGGAACAAAAAGAGGCAAAATGTAGGATGAAAAGGAAACAAGTGCTTTCTTTGTTGGCTTATTTGGATGAAAAGGGGTCAAGAAAAATTAAAGAAAAAGATAAGTGTCAAAAATAACTTGCAAAAAGGAACAAATAATAGGAAAAAAGCGGTATATAGTGGCAAAAAAGTGTCCAAATGTTTTGAAATGGGACAAAAGAAGTTACAAAAATAACAAATAAGAGCTGATAATGTAGTGGGCTGAATTTGCCATGGCTGAATTTTTGTCGCAGTCCACCCCTGCTTTTCAGGTTTGAACAACTAGAGTAACTTTACTAGTTTGTGTAAAATTTGTCGTTACTGGTGCACAACTTTCCGTCCTTGCTATCTCACCATTACTTTGTGCAGGATTTGTTTTTGCTCGCTCACACTACACACCAGCAGCTGGTAGGACACCAGATGATATGTAGGACCCCTCCCTCATCCCTCTGACCCTGTGTGACCCCCAACACAAGCGGCAGATGGCTCAGCGTGGCAGACATCTGCAGAGCCCAACAATGGCCGCTCTGTGCTGGGCCGCTGTGAGCAGCTGCACCATTGTCCCACTAAACCATACACATGCAGATGAGAGGCCTGTGTGCACCTCACATGCAAATCTAACACTTTTGTTGGTTTCATTTAGCCCCGCCCACTCCTCTGACCCTTCCAGACATACAACACACAGCAGGACATCTTTTGTTTTCTCACTTTTTATTCAAAATTTGTACAAAAGTGTTGGAAAAATATAAATTTGTTTGTCTCCAGTGGCAACAAAGTAAGATTTTAATCATTTTGCACAAAGTCGAACCTTTAGATTAAAGGAAGCAACTAAGGAAAAGTGAAAACGTCTTTATAACTTCTACAAGTACAATTAAAATAACAGGAATTCAATCGTTTTTCATCATTTTAAACATTTTCTTAATTCAAACCATATATTTCCATCAATTTTACCGTGAAGTTCATTCAAACTTCACTTTAATGTCAACAGTCACAAGATTTCAATTATTTCTTTATCATTTTGCACAAAGTCAATCATTTCTCTCTAAAGTGAAATCTTTAGATTAAAGGAAGCAACTCAGGAAAAGCGAAAATATCTTTATAACTTCTACAAGTACAAATAAAGTAACACAAATTCAACAGTTTTTCAATATATTTTACATTTTCTTGGTTCAAACCAAATATTTCCATTAATTTATCATCATTTTAACCTGAAATTCATTCAAATTTCACTTTAAGTGTCAACAAAGCCACAAAATTTCAATCAATTTGTATCATTTTAAGTTATTTCCATCCTTTCTCTAAAGTGAAACCTTTAGATGAAAGGAAGTTATTCTGAGTGTTTTTAAATATTTTTTTTTTAATTATTTTAAGTATTTGTGTGGTGTTAAACTTCTAAAGTGAAACCTTTAGAGAATTAAGACAATTCTGGAAAGTGGGAAACTTGTTCGCTGGCTGCAACTGTTGTGATGTTGCTCAGCAAAGAGGCCGATCTTAAAAAGTCTCTTTCTAAGACGACCTCTTCCTCAGCACCGCTTCTTCTCCTGCTGCGCGTGCTTCAACGTGACCTTTGACCTGCGGGAGCCGCAGGCCTCGGAGCTTCTCCTTCCTCTCCAAACCTCATCCGCACAAAGAATGAGGGTCGACGAGTCGCCCCTCGTGGCGTGCCCGACCTCGTTCACATAAAGAATGAGAGTCATCTTGGCACGGACGGGACAAGGGGCGACTATGACGGGCCGGGTGCCCCGCTCTGTGCGGGGCGGCGCCGTGATGCCTGGACCGGATCCTCCTCAGGAGTGTCCAGAAGAGCAGAAACTAATCATCCTTCACATCAGGATGAGGATTTCCACAGAAGAAACTTCAGCTTCAGAGCTAAGGTAAGGTAGCGTAGGCGGGGAGCCGCGTCAGCGCCCACCCCCGGGGAGGCTGACCTCAGGAAGCCAGTCGTTCTGGCGCCGCCTCTCCTCGCAGAACACATGCAGCTTCTCCAGAGCCGGCTCGTCCCAGGAGCCCTCAGATGGGTTCTGTTACAGAGAGGAGAGAGAGTCACACACATGGTCCACAAACCAGGAGTTGGACACACTTGTTCTAGCTCTATAAATGTATACGTGAGCACCTGAAACTGATTCACTGTCAACCTATGATAATCTGAGACACAAATCTTTGAAATAAGTGAAAAAACACAGGCCAAGTTTGAGATTCGTACCACAATGTGTGGAACATATACAATAATGCAAAAATAATCAATAACATAATGTTGACTACAAAAAATTGCTTGTAAATTTGTACAACAGAAGAACCAACCTAAAGTCTCAAAGGTTTGGGACCATTTCAGCTCAAACTTATGCTAAACACCTGAGGCAGAAATAACTATCTTGGTACAGTCACTGTGTTTTATGGCATTTCGAATCATTGTATATTATGTGCATTATATTAAGAATTGTATTTAATGAAAACTTTTGACCACTAGGGGACAATGCTCCCCACAAACTCTGTATGGTGAAAAATGCTGAATATAAAGCATCACAAAGATCAGAAATACTTCAATAACTTAACTGTCATTTACACATTTGTTGTGTTTTCTTTCTGCTGGTGTTTTTCTAATTTATGTATATATTCCTATGTCAGCTCTTATATTATGTTGCTGTAAATGTGAATTGTATTCTATTGTAGGGGACTCCCTGACTGACGCACCGTGATGAGGACGCAGTGCGCGTCTTCCAGCTGCTCCGCTTTGTCTCCAACGATCTCAGCCAGTCGCTGCGTGTCGCTCACTCGGACGATGCTGATGTCGTTGTCGAAGCAGAAGGACTGGATGAGGGTGAAGTGGATCTGAAGAGCGATGTCGCACTCAAACTCCTCGTCCGTGGCCAGAACGCAGAAGGACACGCTGTCAGGGTCTCTGTGGACACAGCAGGAGGAGGAACACGGTCAGATTCCACTCACAATCACATCACGCACTCATTCAACAGTGGGAATGAAAACTTACCCATTCATGACTTTTGCGCTCTCGTACACGCCCACGGTGAGGGTCTGGTTGTCTTTAGCGGACTGCAGGACGTCCTCCAGGGCTTGTCCGGTGCTTTCCGCCGGTTTGTGGATCAGGATCTCCTCCAGAGTCATGATGACAGGCAGGTATTCCTCAGAGATGAAGAGCTTTCACAGAGTTTGGAGCTAAATCCCAAAAGAAGTAGCAGGAGTAGGAGTGTGGAGGGACGCGCCGCGTGCAGCTTTTATAGCCCGCGGCTCGTGCGGCGCAGTGAAAGCGCTGCGCTCTGATTGGCTGCGACCAGAGGCTGTATTGGTATGATAATCCTATTGTCGCACTCCGGCTCGTGGCAGATTGATGGGGGTCACTGAGCCAAACACACACACCCAGCCCCCCCCGCTCCCTACCAAACACACACACACACACACATGCGCGCACACATGGTTGCCAAACTTCTGCATCACTTTTACTGTTTGAAAGTTTGATTTCAGGCGCAAAACATCTTCAACAATGACTCAAACTGCACAAGTGCGTGCACTTTGCTGCTACATGCATGCGCACTGAGTTAACTACATTTGTTTTGCATTATTGTTGTGGTTTTTATACTGTTTTAGACTAGTTTGTATAGTGGTTTTTATGCTATGCATTGTAAAGTGACCATGGGTGACCTGGAAGGCGCTGGTTTCTAAATAAAATTTATTATAATTGCAGAATGTTTTTTTTTTTTTGTTTAGCTTAAAACTCAAAAAATCAAATGTTATAAAATACAAGCATTTCCTTCATTCTGTCCCAGTTTGCACTCAGTGTTGGATCCACCCAGAGAAAGTGTGACCCCCCCCCCGATCCGCAGCAGCAGCAGCAGCAGCAGGGGGAGGGCAGGTGCTTGGTGCCATCTGTGGACTATAAAACCTCCCCATTGTGTGACTCTTTTTTTTCACCCCTTTCCAACCCATACAAATGCAAATGTCCAGCGCGTGCCAGAGCGATGGTCCGTGCTGCACAATCTGCACTTACTGACCCACACTGACCACGTGGCCATCAGCTGGCGACCAAAGTGTTTATTTACTTTTAGACGAAGAGTTGTTGGAGTTTATTACAACGGTTGAAACTGTTGTCCAGGTGCGCTTTTACGCACCGCAAAACTTTTACGCATGGCTGTGTTTCATCTCTGCAGGGGGTTAATAGCTGATGCACAACAGAAGATTAGTTTTATTGATAAATCAGTGTCTAGTCACTTTTGCATGAGTTACGCACTCTATGTGGAGATTTTTTCTTGAGTTTTACACAATTAAAGATATGACAGACCTTTTAGCCTTGAGTCAGTAGCAGATGTTTGAATGTTTGGTTGCAGGCTCTCGGCGCGCAATGGATAGCGCATTGAACTACTAGGCATGGGAAGTGATTCAGTGGTTGTGGGTTTGAGTCCCATCAGGCTCTGTTTTCAAAACACTGGTGGAAAATCTCCCTCTTACGCCTTTCAGAAACTGGCTGTATAAACCAGTGGGCGTGCACTGTAGATGCTCCCACTCAGCGTTCTTGAAGACAAAATACGGCACTTTGGGGCACGTCCATCTTGCAATTTTGGTTCCAGAGTTTGCGCAGTAGGGTTTGGTGGGAGGAGCTCTGGTAACATACCCCGCCCATTTAGCGTACTGCCCTGATAACTTACGCAGCCCAGCTACACCAAAAACACAAGTACCTTTTCCGCTGGAAATTCTACCGTCAGAACAGTTAACTGTAGAACAACTGATTTTAACAGCTCAAAAAAATGGGCTTTCCTTCACGACGTAACTGCTATTCACAAAAAGAACTATACGCGAGATCCACAGCTGTCAATCATCGTCATATATGACGGAAAATCACGTTTTTCAACCTCAAATAATTTATTTAAAACAAACTTCACAGAAAAATGAGCACATGAACACAATTGATAATAACTAATGATCACAGCAGAGTTTAGGTTTCTAAAAAAAATTACGTGACGAGTATTTTAACTTTACAGTTTGACCCACATCCCATCTGTTATCACTGAGGAGGCGGGGTTTATGACCTATACTGCAGCCAGTCAGCAGGGGGAGCTCTAAAAATAAAAGCTTCACTCCACCGGGGAGCTTGTCCCGTCAATTCTTTTATTTATGGTATAAATGTCAAACTCATTTTAGTTCAGGGGCCAAATATGGAGCAGTTTGATTTTTAAGAGGGCCACAGATTTTATGAGGGAAAACGAGTTCAACATTATTGTGACCTAGTTTGCACTTCTACTTATTCATAAAATACTAAATATGTAAGAAACCGACAATACCCAAGCAATAATTGACAGACATCAGTCCCAACAGGAATTTCACTTCAAATTTCCAATATTTTGTGACCAATTTTTATTAAATTAAGGAGAATATTATGTAATAATTTGAAGAAAATTGAAGGATTTTGTAGGAATTTTGAGTTTTTTCAACAGTTGATTATTAAACATGACTGCAATCATGCGATATAAGTACCAGGAAAACTGTGTAGGCCTGCAAATATTGTTGAGTTTCATTTACACAATGATTCATGTTTTCTCTGTCATTTTTATTTTCTCCAAATTGGGTGCTCCAAAGGGCCAGATTTGGCCCCCGGGCCACGAGTTTGGCATATGTGATATATATAAGCACACCAAACGAACCAGTCCTACGTCTTTATCCACAACTGGCATAGTCCCAGCAACCTTAATAAGTTTCAGTGTTTACTTCATATTTAATATTTATTCACTGCCTTTATTTTTAATCAATCTGATTTTATTTTCTCCTGCTTAAACAAATCTGATTGTTTTGTTGTTCTACATCCCAACAATGACAATACAGAATTTTCTTTAAAAACATCCTGAACTGGATTTACTTTCAGCTTGAATATTTGTGCACATGTTCTGCACATTGTCATCTTGTATTTATTTTTTTATTTTCTAAGGAATTCACTTTGTGCTTCATCTCACAGCATCACCTCCTGCTACTTTTACGCACGCAAAGCGCGTGTCGTTCCATAACTTTTACTGCCATTTCTCCTCATTGTGCGCGGTGAGTGGGTGAGCGATAAATCTGTTGTAGAATCTCTAAACGTTTGTGTGCCTTTAATCTGCATCACAATCCCACCATCCAGTTCAGCATCAGGCCCGGCCTGCTGCCACTGCTGCGTAAAGAGACACAGGTGGGCGGTGAACGCTATTGTTCCGCAGAAAGCAGAGCGGCAGATGGAGAACTGTCGCAATGAGGGGGGACCGGGACCCCCACCCTCACCCACCCGCCCCCACTCCTAAAAGCAGGGTCAACTCCGACCTCAGGGCGCGCCGTCCTTTGTCTGCGAGTCTCCGCATTCACTCTGTTGTCTGAGTTTGGATTCAATTAAACCGTGAAAGAGAACGTCCATGTGGCACAAACTTTACAATGTGTCTAAAAAACAAGGAGGAGCAACTGCTATAAAAATAACTACAAATAAAAACAAAAAAACCTTCAAACGCTGTTTTGTTCCATCACGGGAAAAAAATACGGAAACAAATTAGGGCCAGTTTTGAGTTGAAAAAAATGAGATGAAAGAGGAATTTTTCTAAAATGAACTCAAAATACTATATTGCGATAAAAGTTGAAGGTTTGCTAATAAAGTCAAATCTACAAAATATTGTGTATCGATGAATGCGTTAAACTATACTTCGAAGTTGGGTTTAATAACAAAGATGTTTTTCTCTTTTAGCTCATAAATGCAGCGTTGTCACATTTGGTGAATTGGCCCTAGTCAGCTTCCGTAGATTTGACTTTATTAGCAAACCTTCAACTTTTATCACGATTTTGTGTTTTGAGTTTGTTTTTGAAATTTCCACTTTAATCTCGACATTTTAACTCAATTCTTGATTTCTCCAAAATTATTTTTCTCCATCAAAATTCTTCTCAATCTGCAGATTTAACTTTTTTTTTTAGCAAACCATCGACTTTTATCACGATATTGTATTTTGAGTTTATTTTTGAAATTTTTACTTCATTCTGGTGTTTTTGACTTAAATCTCAACATTAAATTTGAACTTTATTCTTGACATTTCGACTTTATTCTTGAAATTTCAACTTTCATATCAACATTTCAACTTTAATATCAACATTTTTACTTTATTCTCAAAATTTCAAATTTATTCTCGACATTTCAACTTCAATTGCAACATTTTGACTTTATTCTTGATATTTCGACTTTAATCTCGAAATTTCAACTCTAACATCAACATTTCTACTTTATTCTCAAAATTTCAACTTTAATCTCGACATTCCGACTTTATTCTTGATTTCCCCAAAATGATTTTCTCCATTAAAATTGGCCCTAATCCTCTTCCGTACTCCTCCAGACACTGGCACTACCTGATCTGAGAATCGTCAGCTGGTGTCCGCAGTTTGCTGTGAATGATGTGAGTAATTGTGGTCTATTTTTAGGGGGATCCTCTTGCATGCCCCCCTCCCTCCCTCCCTCCGTGCACATCGATCGGATCCTTTGTTGCTGCAGCACATCTGTCGTGGTGCACGCGGAGCGCGACAGGTGTTGGTGCTAAAAGCTCTGTTTGTTTGAGTGCACGCGCGCACATCTGCTGCGAGAAAGAAGTGCACGAGTTAAAGATAGACGTGGACCGCGCTCCTGAAATGTAAAGATAGAAGTCTGAGATTAGATAGAGATGATGTGGCTCAGGATGAATGAATGAAAGCTCAGCAGGTGCTACGTGACTTCCTTTGTCCCCTCCCCCCTCCCCCCCAGGGACAGACGGGGTCACGCGCGCACAAAGCAATAAAGCCCTTATCTCCAGATGCCACGCGCCCAGAGTGTGGAGCGACTTTACGGCACGACGCACCAACGTGGCGTGACGTGTCGCGTGCCACCGTCCAAACTACAAATCGGTGCGTGACATTTGCCTTGTTGTTGTTGTTGTAAACATTGTAACTTTATGAATGGAGGCTTGTTTTACTCCCTCTACTCTGACTAGTGCTGTTACAAATATTTGACACAACTTTCTGAGCTGAGACAATAACAAACACAGAAAACTGTTTTAATAAAAAAATAGTAATTTTTGATTAAAATAAAAAAGAAAGTCACTCCAATCAAAAAACAATGTAATCCCATTCCTGCCAGTAAAAAAAAATAAAATAAAAATCTTTTATTTTTGTTTTTTTTCTGTTATTCAAACCAATTACAAAGTAAAATTCCTTGTACTGTTTGTAAACTGTACTTGGTGAATAAAAACCTTTCCGATTCACTTAGATTTTTTTTTATTTTACTTCTAGGCTTTTTGTTTGTTTGTTGTTGTTTTTTTTACTGGTGGGAATGGGCTTCCATAAAAAAAACATTTTCAATTAAAGAAAATAAAAAAATAAACACCAAAAGTAGTATTTTTTAAAAAAGAGAGAGAATACTGCACTTTTTATTTTTATTTTTGTTTTGTTTTGTTTTTCAGGTGAGTTATTAGTTGATTTAAAATAATTGTGTTGATTAAAGTGATTATTTTGGTATGTAGACTGTATTATTAGTGAAACATTATATATATATATATATATATTTTTTTTTTTTTTACATCAATCAAAAAACTGTTTTGGAGTCATAGAAAAAAGTGTTCAAAAGCAGTGTTTTGGGTGTCAGATATTCATTTTCATAAAAACACCTTTTTTTTTTCTTTGATTGAAAAGCAGTTTTTGTGAGTTAATTTTTTCCACTTAAAAATGTTTTTTTTTTTTTTTTAGATTGAAACAACTTTTTCTGTGATTGAATAATGATAAAGACACAAATGTACCTCCACACTGAGAGATTTTAATAATTTTTTATATCTGGGTTTGATGTTTAATGGTGTTAAAGGTCCATCTGATATATCTGTATCTGTGCACATTCAATACACGTATACACCAATACCAGCCCATACATCATAAAAGACAAACCATAAAGCTCTATTTCTCAATCCGTATTTGTGACAACATAGTTTTTTAAATGTTAACATGAAAAAATGTAAAAATACAATGAATTCCAAACTTTTCTTTATTGGCAAAAAACTGTGAGTCGACATCAAACAGCTTAATAAGGATGCATGTGATTGGTTGCTGGAGCACATGTCTCATTTAATCATTAGTTATATTCTGAAAATATTTATACACAAATCAGAGATCTGAAACCTTTCAAAATAAAGCACCAGCTTCAATCAAATCAGACACACTGCATATAGAACAATGTGTGTTAGGTTATGAATGATATTGTCTTTCTTTGTGTATTTCTTGACTGTAAGTCGTATATGAATAAGTCGCCTTACTGCAAATACTTTTGATCTAAAAAAAAAAACCATAGTAAACAAAAATGTAAATGCTTCTATTTCTATTCGGGTGCAACAAAAAAGGCTAGATTACTGTTGGAAGCCATCAGCTCTTACTTATCTCAGCATTTAACAGAAACCATGGTTGAATGACTTTAGGAAAAGAAACCAAGTGAAGGTCAGAGAGTTCCTCCTTTGATCCTTTGATCTTAAAAAGACTTTCTAAGAGTTTCTCTAAAGGCACGCGTCCTCGGGGGTCGCCATTGTCCTGCCCTCAGCCAATGGGAGGGCCCACACGTGCCGGCTGTGGAGTATAAAAACCGTCTGACTCCTGCAGCATCACACACACATACTCTGGACTGTGACTGTCTCACACACACACACACACACCCGTTGGAAGGATGAAATCTGCTGGAAAGTCCCTGAAGGAAGCTCTGCTGAGCGCCCAGAGCGAACAGCGAATCACTGTCGGCGTTTACGAGAGCGCCAAAATCATGACAGAGTGAGTAAAAGATACATTATTACTATAACATATCAGCAAACATCTCCATCCCAACACACAGCACTCAGCAGACCAACAAAAAGACACAACACTTGGTTTCTGTCTTTACATTGTAAAGATTATTTATGGCAATTTATGTATGTCATGTTTTTGGTAATTATGTAATTTTTTTGTTGATTTAGTCAATTTTTTAATGAATTTTTGGTCATTTTATCTTTTTCGTTGGTCATTTTTTAAAATTGTTTACCCATTAATACTATTTCCTGCAGTTTTCTGTCGTTTTAGGCCATTTTAAATAATTATCTGGTCTTATTTTGTTATTTACTTGTCATTTAATATATTTTATGGTACATTTTTAGTTAGTCTTGGTCATTTTTTGTTTTGTTTATTGGTTCTTTTTATCTTCTAGTAATTTAATTTAATTTATGTAATTGTGTTTTTTTCTGGTCATTTGATAATTTATAAAAAAAATGTTCCTTCTCAGTTCTAATTTATATAAAATGCGTTAAGCCTCGTCTTATTTTTCTAGAATTTATTTTATGTAATTTTATTTTTCTTCCCGTGTTATTTGGAATTTTACTTTTATTTGTTTTTTACAGTTGAAGTTTATATTAAATACCTTCAGCCTATGGTCTTATTTTTCTAGAATTTAATTTATGTAATTGTATGTTTTTTTTCTAGTAATTTGGTATTGATTTTTTTTTTTTCTCAGTTTAAGATTATATTAAATACATCAAGCATATGGCCCTGTTTTTCTTAAATTGATTTTATGAATTAAAGATATTTTTTAAAATGTTACTTAGAACTGTAATTCCTTTATTATTCAAGTTTACTATAATGACCATTTTCACCACTTTTGCTCCAAACCCAGAGGATGTGATGATACATCAACGTGAAATCTAAAACTTTGAAATTTAAGATTGGCTAACATGCTAATGCTAACACACAAACATGCTAATTAAGCGATAATATCTACTGTCTCGTGTACTTTCTTAACTCTGACTAAAAACCTCAGACTAGCCTTAACCAACGCCTGTAAATCAAACAGTGGTTGGCGCCCCCAAGCTGAGCAGCTGTTATTCACTCTATGTGATCCAGATGTTAAAGATCCTCCTCCTGCTGTGTCCACAGAGACCCTGACAGCGTGTCCTTCTGCGTTCTGGCCACGGACGAGGAGTTTGAGTGCGACATCGCTCTTCAGATCCACTTCACCCTCATCCAGTCCTTCTGCTTCGACAACGACATCAGCATCGTCCGAGTGAGCGACACGCAGCGACTGGCTGAGATCGTTGGAGACAAAGCGGAGCAGCTGGAAGATGCGCACTGCGTCCTCATCACGGTGCGTCAGTCAGGGAGTCCCCTACAATAGAATACAATTCACATTTACAGCAACATAATGTAAGAGCAGACATAGGAATATATACATAAATTAGAAAAACACCAGCAGAAAGAAAACACAACAAATGTGTAAATGACAGTTAAGTTATTGAAGTATTTCTGATCTTTGTGATGCTTTATATTCAGCATTTTTCACCATACAGAGTTTGTGGGGAGCATTGTCCCCTAGTGGTCAAAAGTTTTCATTAAAAAATAAATACAATTCTTAATATAATGCACATAATATACAATGATTCGAAATGCCATAAAACACAGTGACTGTACCAAGATAGTTATTTCTGCTTCAGGTGTTTAGCATAAGTTTGAGCTGAAATGGTCCCAAACCTTTGAGACTTTAGGTTGGTTCTTCTGTTGTACAAATTTACAAGCAAATTTTTGTAGTCAACATTATGTTATTGATTATTTTTGCATTATTGTATATGTTCCACACATTGTGGTACGAATCTCAAACTTGGCCTGTGTTTTTTCACTTATTTCAAAGATTTGTGTCTCAGATTATCATAGGTTGACAGTGAATCAGTTTCAGGTGCTCACGTATACATTTATAGGGCTAGAACAAGTGTGTCCAACTCCTGGTTTGTGGACCATGTGTGTGACTCTCTCTCCTCTCTGTAACAGAACCCATCTGAGGGCTCCTGGGACGAGCCGGCTCTGGAGAAGCTGCATGTGTTCTGCGAGGAGAGGCGGCGCCAGAACGACTGGCTTCCTGAGGTGAGCCTCCCCGGGGGTGGGCGCTGACGCGGCTCCCCGCCTACGCTACCTTACCTTAGCTCTGAAGCTGAAGTTTCTTCTGTGGAAATCCTCATCCTGATGTGAAGGATGATTAGTTTCTGCTCTTCTGGACACTCCTGAGGAGGATCCGGTCCAGGCATCACGGCGCCGCCCCGCACAGAGCGGGGCACCCGGCCCGTCATAGTCGCCCCTTGTCCCGTCCGTGCCAAGATGACTCTCATTCTTTATGTGAACGAGGTCGGGCACGCCACGAGGGGCGACTCGTCGACCCTCATTCTTTGTGCGGATGAGGTTTGGAGAGGAAGGAGAAGCTCCGAGGCCTGCGGCTCCCGCAGGTCAAAGGTCACGTTGAAGCACGCGCAGCAGGAGAAGAAGCGGTGCTGAGGAAGAGGTCGTCTTAGAAAGAGACTTTTTAAGATCGGCCTCTTTGCTGAGCAACATCACAACAGTTGCAGCCAGCGAACAAGTTTCCCACTTTCCAGAATTGTCTTAATTCTCTAAAGGTTTCACTTTAGAAGTTTAACACCACACAAATACTTAAAATAATTTAAAAAAAAATATTTAAAAACACTCAGAAAAACTTCCTTTCATCTAAAGGTTTCACTTTAGAGAAAGGATGGAAATAACTTAAAATGATACAAATTGATTGAAATTTTGTGGCTTTGTTGAGACTTAAAGTGAAGTTTGAATGAACTTCAGGTTAAAATGATGATAAATTAATGGAAATATTTGGTTTGAACCAAGAAAATGTTAAAAATAATGAAAAACTATTGAATTCTTGTTACTTTATTTGTACTCGTAGAAGTTATAAAGATATTTTCACTTTTCCTGAGTTGCTTCCTTTAATCTAAAGGTTTCACTTTAGAGAGAAATGATTGACTTTGTGCAAAATGATGCCACTGTTAGGAAATTGCTTTGAATTAACTCTATCTTAAAGATTAAAAAATAGAAAATAGTTTGTTTTTATTCCTTTCTAGATGTTTAACAATGACAAAGTGACCTAAAATACTAAAAAATAAGACTTCTCTAAACGTTTCTATTCAGTGAAGGAAAGGTTGAATGAACTTATTGATTCAAATGTTCAAACTTTCTATCCATGAAGAACATAGAAATATTGGAAAGATTTACCTTAAAGGCTCTGATAGTTTCACTTTAAAAGAAGCTTTGATCAGCTTTGACTGTTTGTGTGTCGGATATAAAAGTGTAAAGTTTGGAATGTATTTTTGATGAATCCACTCGTAGTTTTCTACACATTATTTTTATTGAACAAATAAAGACGTTAAATCGATGACTTCCTACGACCATGTTTTTATTTTTACTCTGTTTTATTGACCAGATTTATTCATTATTACAGCTCTCTCACGTCACTGAATAACTTACTTTTCAGTTTCATCTGGAGATGTCGATTTAGAAAATAATAAAAATGTGTTCAATATTCAACAAATTATAACAACAAAACTTTTTAAGAGAAGGAACTCCTTTTTTTGGGTGATTTTTTTGTTGATTTAGTCAATTTTTAAACATTTTTTCTCATTATTTTAACTTATTTTCTGCCGTTTTCTGTGATTTTAGGCTATTTTTAAAAAAAATCAATTTGGGGTCTTATTTTCTTGCAATTCAATGTAATTTTTTTGATAAACCTTTTGTTATTTTTTTTTTTTTTTTTTTTTTCTTTTTATCTTTTTATCTTGTATTAATTATATTTAATTTTTGTCAAATTCTGGAATTTTTTACCCAGTAATTTTGTTTTATTTTTTTCTCAATTTAAGTTTATATTCAATACATTAAGCATATACAGTATGGTCTTATTTTATAGACTTTTATATATAAATGAAGCATATTTTGAAATGACAACATATTAAAACATAAAAGCTTGTTGTGAGGAAATGTATTTTTTGTGCATGTTTGTCCATTCAAGGCTAAAAAATGAGGAACTATTAAATCTGACTCCCTAATTATTTCTACTGGGTAACAATATTAGGTTTTTATTTCCATTGGGAACATCATGTGGATGCTATTAGCATGTTTAAAGTAAGTCCGCCCTTACTTTACTCAGCATTTAAACAAATCAATAGGCTTTAAAGTGACAAAGCCTAAAGTTTATTTTCACTGCAAATTTTAGTGTTTTGACTAAAATGGAACTTAGTTTCAGTCAAAATGTTGTCGTCGGGACTATTTCAGTTATCGTCTAATTTTAGTTCACTTTAACAGATAAAGTCAAATGTTTTCAATTAACATTTATCAACCAGTACAAAAAATATTATTGCTTTTAGTGCGTAGCATGCAACAAAAGTAGTTTTGAGTGGATACTTTCCAAAAAAGAAATGCAGTTATTATATGTGAACAATCGAGTTTAGTCTTTATTAGTCGACAAAATATCAATATTTTTAGATTTTGTTTTTGTTCACATGTATATATTTTTTTAATTAGCCATTATAAGTTAAGGTTTCTTTTATTCAGACAACTGTTCCTCAGGAAATCCACTGTGATCTCCTGACATGTTTCAACTGCCAGTCTTCTTCAGAGGCGTCTGCTGAAGAGAGATCGCTTTGATGTTTCCTTTGATAATTCCTTGACTTCCGCGTAATAATTCCAGCAAGATTATTTTTTTTTTATCTTCTATAGGGAATAATCCATATTATTCAAAAAGAAGACCAAAATAATCTTTCTGGAATTAGTCATAGTCCAGTGTGTGTGTGTGTGTGTGTGTGTGTGTGTGTGTGTGTGTGTGTGTGTGTGTGTGTGTGTGTGTGTGTGTGTATGTGTGAGATGCAGCAGCTGCCGAGGTCACAAAAGTCCACACTATTGACAGCGCGCACACACACACACACACACACACACACACACACACACACACACACTTGGTCTTTATCAAAGTAAAATAAAAGCAGGGATGCAGAGAAGCTGTAATCTGAGTGAAGTTGTGCACCGTGGGTTCACAAACAGTGAAACCTCTAGCGTTTCCATGGCAACACGGTGACTCCATCTGCTGTCTTGAGTGACAGGAAGAAAGGAGGAGAAAGAGAACCTGTATGTGGCACAAGCCTGCAGCCGTGTGTGTGTGTGTGTGTGCGTGTGTGTGTGTGTGTTAAGACTGCACAATTTTAGCTCAAAACCAACATTTTTTACTCAATTTTCGATTCCGTTTGTTTTTCCCCTTTTTAAAGAAAAGACACGGGATTTAATTATTACAAGTTTTTTCTTTTAATCGAAAAAGTGAAAACACATTTGTGAATAAAGACTGTAAAACTCCAAAGCCTAAACAAAGAATGTTAAATCTTTGTGGGATTAATAAAATAACAACCAGCCAGACCAAAAATGAAGCCCTCAGCATTTTTATAAAAGAGAACCTCACACAAAATTCACATTTTAAAAAGACGAGGTTGTAGCGGGTCTATCATGTTAAATATGTGTTTGAAACTTGTTTTTCAACAGTTTGTAAAGGAAGAGAGAGATTTGTGCCGTGATTACACATTATTAAAATGACACATTATTAAAAGGGAAAATGTATTGCCTTTAAAAATCCTCCTCAATAAATAACCTGAGTTGGATTCTACATCGATGAATCGTTCAGCCTTGTGTTGAATCAGAGCTGTCGTGTTGCATTATGGGAGGAAAACTTGAAAGAGGCAGACATTTTTAAAGTCCACAAACTAACGTGCACGCTCCACAACGTGCACTCCTGCTGCTTCTCAAGTGTCCTTTCAACATAAAAGCCCTGTCGCCTCCACCCAAAGTCTTTGTTTGTGTGCCGCAACAGATGGTCCATGTGTGCATGTGTGTGTGTGTGTGTGTGTGCACGTGCACGTGTGTGTGTGGGTGTGTGCATGTTTGAGTGTTCCAGCCTGTCATTTTACATTATTTTGGGGTCATTTTTTGTTTTCTTTGAAGGATTGATGAAGCTGGATTTTTAAAAACCATGTGTGTAAAACTCATGGCTTTGGGGCCAAATCCGGCCCTTTGGAGCATCCGATTCGGCCCACAGGAGAAAGTAAAAATGACAAAGAAAACGTGAATCATTGTGTAAATGAAACTCAACACTCCTGGTGCTTATATCGTATGATTGCAGTCATTTTTTTTTTAATGTTAAACAGTTGAAAAAAACTCAAAATTCTTACAAAATCCTTTAATTTTCCTGAAATTATCACATAATATTTTCCTTAATCAAATAGAAATTTGTCAGAAAATCCAGGAAATTTAAAGTGAAGATCCTGTTGGGACTGAAATCTATCACGTATTGCTTGGATATTGTAGGTTTCTCACATATTTTGTATTTAATGTATATGTAGAAGTGCAAACTATCTCACAATAATGTTGAAATTTGTCGTTTTTCTGCATAAAATCTGTGACTCACTTGGAATCAAACTGCTCCGTATTTGGCCTCTGAACTAAAATGAGTTTACTGCTTACTTTTACTGCTTCAAACAGTAAAAGTTGGAAGAGAAAAATCAACACTTGCTCGTTTCTTTCTGCTCAGGCTTTACATCCAGATTTCAGGCCAAAGTCGCTCTAAAAACTTCCAACTATTGCACAAACAAATGTGTGACATCACATCCACATCCTACAAAGTCCAAGTAATGTCATCTAACAGAAAGCGTCCCGTTCTTTGACCTCCACTGTCTGATAACTATGCTAATGTTCTCACAGCTAATGCTAATGTCTTGCTCCTCGTGCTCGTGCCGGGTCACTCGACACACTCTGTGTCTCTGATTCAGTCCAATCTGTGTGCACACGCCCACATGTCAGCTGTGATGCTAATTCCTAGCTGTGCAGTCCGACCTGCTGCAGCCCATAATTAATCTAATTACATTATGGAGCCTTAAGGGCCCCTTAGGATGATTCATCGTCACATCATCTGCATTTTCCAACCAGAGCTGCAGCCAAACTGGGACAAATTTAAATGAAGTGTGTAGTGTGGATGTGAATTCTTATTCATTTATTATTTGTTTCTTTGTTGACATACTATAATTATATATCCTCATATCAATTATCCATACACCAAATATAACCCAACATAAAATAATGATACAAACCAGTCAGCCAACTATTTTAAAGTCTTATTTTCTGTGACAGAAAGTTTCAAAACGTCTGATTTTGATCTTATCGAACAAACAAAACAAGCTTTACGCAAGCGACGAGGCCAGTCAGATGTAACCACCTCAGGGACCGTCAATTTATCATCGAGACCAAGTGCAAAAATCTAAAAAACTGACAAACTAAAAAGTCTGCCTTCTCTTTTAAATACTAAACTTAATACACATTAAACGACTCATACACGTACACCAAATAAATCAAATAAGCACACACATTAGACCTCTCAATGCTAAATAATAAATCAATTAATGATAATTTCTATTGCTTTAAATCAACAGTAAGTGTCATCTTTAAGTAACTGCAATAATTTGATTTCTAAATGTAAAAGTCTTCTAATTAAAGTTAGATACACAGTAAACTTTTTTTCTGCCTGGCTCCAATAAAATGTGTGTGTGTTTATCTCTTTATCTCTGATGTTTAGACTCTGACAATCACAAACGTTATACGTAACATAACATAAGAAGACACGTTTTGTTACCTCCCTCCCTTGTTATTCCACATTTTTAAAAAGTCTGCTCCTCCTCCTGACAATCCTGGCTCCTCCTACCCAATAAGAATGTGAGCTCCTCCCTATCAAACTACCTCACAGATAAAACAAACACTGCAGTTTAATATAGAATATATATTATACTTTATTGTCATATATGTAAAGCTACATACACAAAATGTGTACTGTGCATTTAACCCCTCCCTGAGGAGAGGTGGGCAGCAACAGAGTGGAACCAGGGAGCAGTTCCATTTTTAGTATCCGTTATATCGCCTTGTATCGCCTTTGACTTGATCTGACGTGTTTGTGACCCAATGCGATGCAGCGATTGGACAAAAAATGGACTGTCGTCTTGAATGCACAATTCCTGTGGTTTGGAGAGGTGAGGATGACAAGAAAGCGATGTAGTAGCTCCAGTGAGTGTTTGAAACAGCCGACTGTCTCCTCTGCTGCGGTGATAAACACACACCGTGGAGCACCGTTTGTCTGACTCACAATCACAATTGCCGCTTAAATAGCCATGTGTTTTACTGTAATGTGCAGTTTTTTGGCTGAAAACAATAACAATAGTGATCAGCTGTGGTGTGGAGTCTGCGTCTACAGACACGCCCACTCATGCATATGCACGAAGGCCCCAAAACAGCTTGTTTTTAGAAGCATCATTA
Organism: Gouania willdenowi; assembly: GCF_900634775.1. Taxonomy (NCBI): domain Eukaryota; kingdom Metazoa; phylum Chordata; class Actinopteri; order Blenniiformes; family Gobiesocidae; genus Gouania; species Gouania willdenowi. The sequence goes on along the minus strand of NC_041055.1, from coordinate 5,559,450 downwards.
AAGTGACTTTTCAGAGGCTAAAACTCTGGAAAACAGGCGAGTTTGGGAAAATAAACCTCAAATACTATGTTGTTGGGGTTCTTAGAACTAATAGAGATGGGTGAAAAATAGCATCAAACTGGACCTTTAAGGTGAGAGTGTAATGTGATGTTACAGTTGTGCGTATTGCATCGTGTATTCAGTTCAGACACATTTAAACTCCTGAGCAACAAAAGCTGCAAGTGCTCACACACTAAGTGACTCACAGCTGACACACACACACACACACACACACACACACACACACACACACACACACACACACACACACACACACACACACACACACACACACACACACACACACACACACACACTTGGTCTCCATCTGAGCAGCAGCAGCACTTATCGCTGCCTGTGTGCACAGATCAGGTGGCTCAAAGTGCTCGTCCTGCAAACAAAACTCACACAAAAGCCCCAACCCAAACGTGGACGCCCCCGCATCAACGTGCACAGCCCCCCCTCAACGTGCACAAAGAGCAGGGCGAGCACACAAAGGTGGAGGCCGGCCTCGGGGCCTCTCCTTTGTGACAGAGAATGGAGAGCAGCAGCTGCTGCTGGCTGCACTGGGAAGGTGTGTGTGTGTGTGTGTGTGTGTGTGTGTGTGTGTGTGTGTGTGTGTGTGTGTGTGTGTGTGTGTGTGTGTGTGTGTGTGGGTGGGGGGGCAGTTGAGATCCTTTCACCACAAACACAAAGTCTGGAGTCGAGAGTGTGCAAGAAACAGGGGGCGGGGGCAACACAAGCAGTGACACACTTTGCTGACTCTCCATTGACCCTCATATCAGCAGCATGGTCTGTGTGTGTGTGTGTGTGTGTGTGTGTGTGTGTGTGTACATGCGACGTGTGGTTGAATATAAACATTAAAACACAAAGTAAAGCAGTATATCTATATCTTTACATAGACTATATAGGGTCTGTACTACGAAGCTGCATTTCCTTGTGTCGTGCTAACTTCCAGGATTTATTCTGTGTGTGCTGTACGATGGGGCTAAATCACCATGGTAACTTGGGCTGAACACCTTACGGTCATGAAGTGGATAAGATCTGAGCGAGAACTAAAGTCCCGCCTCCTGACCAATCAGTTCTCTTGTAAAATGAGCTTCCCATTGTTATTAGATCCTGGTTGGTGCAGATCTGACAGCTGTGTTTAGGAAAGAAAGATTATTAATGGATAAATAAATGCAATTATTTCATTTACTGATGAAATTCATTAGGAAAGATATAGATTTATATCTGATGGACTGATCTACAGTCAGCTGATGAAGCCTGTGGAGAGACACTCTATGTATCGCAGATGGATTAAGTCATAAATTTATTAAATAATTAATTCATACTTTGTAGTGATGCTCACGGCATCAACAGGAACATAATACAGTGAAACAATGCACTCTAATCCAGTGTGTGTGTGATAAATTGAGGTTTACATTAGAATAGAAACACATCTGTGATGTAATAAAGTGAAACTGATCAGAGCACTGTCTGTTTATCATCCCATAGATTAATATTTGATAATCTCACGCACAGTGCACCAAATTTCTTGTGTGTTAAACATACATGGCCAATAAAGATGATTCTGATTCTGATTATTTTACGCATTAACAGTGTCAGCAGCGTCCTGCCTGTGTTCTTTCCTTCCTGCTTTTTGTGCAGCAACAGTGTTGTTTTTGGTCTGAATTATTGATTTTAAATAATTATTCTCCAATTGTGACAAAAGTTGCTCTACAGTTTCTAAATTATAGTGGTCGGTGTGACGCTGTAATCTCCATCCCTATCACAGGACCGTGCACATAGCCAGGCTGAAACCAACACGCTTCAGTAAACGTATTTATATCCTGCTTCGTAGGACAGGGGCTCTCTGACAGAGAATATTTGGATCGGTGAAGCTAATGGAGATAAATCCAGGATATATGCTACGTAGTACAGACCCAATATATTCAGATATCAATCCATGCTACTTACACCATTACACCATAGATATAGTCTATATAGATCAGGAAGAAGCAACTTTATCACAGTGACGGCCACATTATCAACATTCATGACCACATTTAGAATAAAGTCAAATCTGAGCATCAACACAGGAAACAACAAAGGGTTTGCGTGTTTTAAAAAAAAAAAAAATTTGTGCAATTTTGTTGTTGTTTTTTGTATTTTTGTTGTCACTTTGTTGACAGACTAGATGTACATCTATAGATAATGTATAGATAAAGATAATGTATAGATAAAGAAACAATGTATATATATATATTGTTTCTTTTGTTGGTGTGCTGTGGGCCTCCCACCACTAGGGGCCTCCCTTTCATTCAGCAAAAGGTGAGAGCCACAGGTGTTTCTGATTGGAGGAAGCAAACACTTTCAGACCATGCTGTGCCTGTCTACATAGATTTATAAATATATGTATTCATATATTAATTCATGTATGGGTCATCTTTAAGCTGCATAGCAGGCAGTTAAAGTCTGAGTGAAAGTTATCTTGTGAAAAAATAACTATAATTTCCTTCTGACGGGTGGAGAGGAGCTTCAACCAATCATTGGACACCATCACACACCTGTACACAACCGACACCACGGTAAGGCAGCGCTATGTTAGCATGCTAGGCTAACTGTACGTGTGTGCATGCAATTTAATTGTAAAAAGCCAACGCGTTAGTGCTGACAGACTGAGCAGAACAAGGCCTATGAAACTGTTCATATGCAAATATTCAACAGTATAAATATGCTTAAACTTTCAAAGGGAACTTTCTGTGATTTTAAACCAGAAATTCAATCAAATACCATATACTGTATAAAAGTAGAGGTTTAATCACGTTATTTTCTTTAATACTCTGCAAGGTGTTGTGACAGAATCTGTGACCAGACAAAATGGTGGCTGAAGTTGCTTAAGGGGGAGATTTACTGTCCTCTGAAACAGGGATTTTGTTGGCATTTTGCGTCTCTTTGGAGTCATTTTGTACTTTTGCTTTCTTCTTGTAGTCATTTTATGTCCATTCATACCCAGTGCCCCTCATTGGCCAGTTGAGGTGACAAAGTTCCATCAGTTTTATTTTAGCTCATATTTATTTTTAGCTACCTCACTAACCCTTTTATTTTAGCCCTAATCCAGGAAATACCCTAAAATGTTAATTTTTTTTTTGTATATTTATTTTTAAAGGTGGATTTTGCCTGGCGAAAGCCCCGATTTAATCTTTAAAAAAAAAAAAAAGAGGGGGAGTGGTGGCCTAGTGGTTGTAATCGGAGGGTTGCCGGTTCAAGCCTCACCTGGACCATCACTGTGGGATGTTGAGCAAGTCCCTTAACCCCGAACTGCTCCCCAGACACCGCAAAAATGGCTGCCCACTGCTCCTCAGGGAGGGGTTAAATGCAGAGGACAAATTCCATGTATGTAACAACATTACATTACATAGAATCTATGTTAAAATGAAAAAATATATATGACAAAAAGTGGGATTTGAACCCACAGGAGCAGAAGGATGAATCCTTGACCACTCGGCCATCCTTTCACAGTGAAAACACATTATGGTTATGTAGAAAAGGTCTGGAAAACGTACCCATATTCCCGGGTTCTATTGATACTTTTCGTATCAATAGACACTTCCCTTTATGTATTTTAGTGGTTGTTTATTGAATATTTGAGTGATTTTGCTGTTATATTTACTTTTGTTGACGTTTTGTGCATCTTTCTCTAATTTTGTGCATTTTTGGTGTCATTTTGTGTATCATGTTGGCTTTTATTTTTGTTTTAACTTGGACAGAGGGCCACATGGAGCCCCCGGGCCACCAGTTGACCTGATATATTCAAAATCTAAAGTATCTCTCATTCTATATATAGATATTCTAGTGGAATCACCTTTTCCAGATATCAGGGACTGTGACTGGTTATAATTTATAATGTATCTTTTTCAGTCTTTTTATTGCAGATCCTCAGGCTACAGATCAGATGGTTTTTATGACACCTGGTGGTGATTTAAGGAAATACAGACAAAACTCAACTTTACAGAATACTATGAAATGCTACCATCTTGTGGTTAAATTTGCAAACAGCCTTTTACTGATTTAATTTAGTTACCTTTTTAAATCATTTTTTTTTTTTTACAGATTTGTCTTTGTTTATTATAGTAAAACTATACATTTCTGTAAAGTGCTGGAAATATTGAATTTAATGGGAAAAATAAACAAGTTTAGATTGCCCTTCAGTACAAAGTAACAGTAGTTAAATAGATGTATATATAAAATTAAAAAAGAGAGTTTTGTTTGATAAGAATGAAAATTAACAATGCAAGTGTGTTTTTAATACTTTATTCCAACATTTAACATAAAATTCATAGTAACAGACAACTGTCATTGATAGTACACTGCATCAAGTAATATATTTAAGTCTAGCAACAAAAACAAAAAAAATCGAAACAAACAAAAGTGTTTTTTAAAATAAAAATATCAAAACACAATCAAATAAGGAATTAAGTAAATAAATAAATATGTGAAAAATAATACCTCATCAGATGCTTTTTAAAAAGAGAAAATTAACAAAAAATAACTATTAGTAGATACTGAAATCAATGGGAAATGACCAATCACTGTCCTTTAATCTATTTTTAAATGCGTCTCTCTTTTAATATTTTATACCCATGCACTTTTATATTGATGAACTTTTTTTTCTAACAGTACCGTAGCTTATGTTTTTTTTTTTTTTTTAATGATTATTGTGTCTTTTTGGCTTGAGTCTTTGAGTCTTTGAGTGTAGTTGAAGGTTGTTGTGCAATTTCATTGTTCTTGTGCAATTACAAAGGATTCTTTTCTGTTCTACTGAAGTGTAATAGGACAAAAAAAAACCCTTCACAATAAAAGCACATTATTTCCCTTCTTTGTCCTTGTTTTACAGCTAAAGCTTCCAATACTTTCAGGAAGCAACTAGCAACATTTGAATTTTGGAAAAAATAATTCCTTTGTCTTGTCTTTAGGATTCAGTTTTTGATAAACGTTTAACCTTCACGTCAGGTCAGTGTTGGTGTTTCCTCCTCCACTCTGTGCTTTCCTGTCTCCTGTGTGTGACGGCTCTGCAGCTACAGTGAAGCCAGGCAGAAACAAGCAGAAGCTTGAACATGTTGAGCCTTCACTTCACCTCCAGTCTGTTAACCCTGAGACGGATGAGTGAGAGTTTCATCGCTCCACTGCAGAAACACAGTCCCACGCAGGAGAAGTCCATCATCGGGCGCTTTCTCTTTCATTATGTGGGCAGTTAACATGCAGACTCTGCAAATGTTTATCCACTAGTAAACTTCTCAAACTCTGTTTCCACATCGCGTGATGGCAGAAGTTTGTTCCCCAGCCTCGGATTTATATCGATTTTTCAGTTTTAATGAACAAACTCATGAAACTGTTCAGGCCTGCATGAATGGGCGTTGACCCAGGGCCAAAGAGGCATCAGCCCAAAGAGGCATCAGCCCAAAGAGGCGTCGGCCCGGGCCCACTGAGGCGTCGGCCTTAGGCAATAGAGGGGTTGACCCAAAGAGGCATTGGCCCAAAGAGGCGTCGGCCCAAAGAGGCGTCGGCCCAAAGAGGCGTCGGCCCAAAGAGGCGTCGGCCCAAAGAGGCGTCGGCCCAAAGAGGCTGCGTGGGCCCACTGAGGCGTCGGCCTCAGGCAATAGAGGGGTTGACCCAAAGAGGCATTGGCCCCAGCCAAGAGGCTTTGGCCCCACACATAATCAAGGCATTTTTTGAATTTGCCCCCTAGTGGCAGGTCAGCCAAAACCAGAAAGCTAGTTACTTTTTTAGAGAGTAACTGAATTCCAGAACCATGTTTTTCTGCTGAAAGCAATGAAGTAATGTTGATTGATCCTGGTCCAACTCTCAACTCTTAGTTAAATTATTACATTTTTGCATATTTTGTTGTAAACTGTCAGTGTCTGCCCTCTATGGGTTGAAACATGACTATTACAATTGAATCTTGCTATTGGCTGAGAACAAGATTGAGACCATCTTGCTTCACAATCGAGCACTGTTGGCCCCGCCCCTCTTTTAAGAACTATCACATGTGGACTCAGTGGTCAGTAGGTTGGATTGAGAGAAGTGTGAATAGAGGTATACTGAGTAATGAGTAGCTAGTTAGCATAGCATAGATGGTTCATTGGAGGTTTCGTCAAATAAAACATGTATTATGGATTTTAAAATGAAATAAAAATATTATGAAAATGTTTTTTGTTATATCAAAATAATTACAACACAAATCAGTTTAAATTTAAATTTTATTGATGTGATAAAACTGAAGTTATAAACAATCGTTTCTAAGCTTTGAATCTCTTATTTCTAACTACAGATGTGGATGTCTTCCAAATCCCTTCTTATTTAGGGATTGTGTTTTATTTGCTGTTTTCTTTCCTTTCCTCTCTCTCTCTATCTTCTTCTCTGTCCTTTTTCGGTCCCTGCACGAACTCACAGGAAGTCATTCCACACAGACTCAAACACTTCCCACTAGGAGTAAATTGGATTCTATGCTTCACTGACTCTGAGCATCAGTTTGTTGCAGAACACAAACGTAAACCCTCGGATGAGACGCCGCCGACTTTAAAACAGAGGCTGCAGTGGGATTTTACACACGACTGTTATTCACGTTTGGACAGAAAAGTGATATTTGAACCACTTTATCCTCTGCTCCAGGTTTCCTCCTCAGGACTTTGTGATGAATATGGTTTTAGATCAGTGGTCAGGAGAAGCTCTCAGGGTGCACAGATAAAAAGTCTGAGTTTAGAGGATGAAGGAGTTTGGTGGAGGAGGGATCAGGGTATTTTTAAGGGTTTTTCCTCCTTATCGCCACCAAAGGCCAATATTAATGCTTCAGCACAGCAATAATATAAATATAATAGAATTACACCATTCATGTCAGCGTTTGGAATAATGATCTGAGCATTAACACGGGAAACAACAAAGGGTTTGTGTGGTTTTCCAACATTTTGTCAATTTTTCTGTCATTTCATGTATTTTCTTCTAGTTTTGTGTATTTTTTGTCATTTTTGTTTTTGTGAAATGTTATCATTTTATGTATTTTGTCATTTTGTGTATTTATAGTATTGAATATAGTTTTTAGTCATTTTTGTCCATTTGTTCTTTTTGTTAATGGTCCCTGATTTTTGTCTCTGTGTATTATTCATGTATTTTTGTCCTTTTGTGTATTTTTATCGGCGTTTTCTTTTTCTGTTTTTTGTATTTTTTTAATTGACTTGTCTTTTGTTGTATTTTGGTCATTTTGTTTATTTCAGTCTTGTGGTTTTTTGTCGCTATGTATGTACAGTATATTATTTGTGTATTCTTATTGACATGTTTTTAATTGAATTTTTTGTTTTTTTTTATCGTTTTTTTGTGTATTTGTTATTGTTCTTTGTAATTTTGTGTTCCTCTTGTCATTTTTGTGTATTTTTGTTTTTTTTATTTTTGTTATGGGTCTCTGTTTTTTCTCGCTTTGTGTATTATTCATGTATTTTTGTCCTTTTGTTTTTTTTCATTTCTGTTTTTTGTATTTTTGTATTTACTTTATTGTTTATTTAAATTTTTTTCGTTTATGTAGTTTCGATTGGTTTCTGTTTATTGTTGCTTTGTGTATTTTTGTCTTTCTGTGTATTTCTTTATTGACTTTTCTCTTGTGTTTTTGTGTATTTGTTATTGGTCTTTGTTTTTGTGTTCCTCTTGTCATTTACTGTATTGTGTTGAATTTAGTTTTTCGTAATTTTTAGCGTTTTTTAAAAAAAATTATTTTGTTTATTTGTCTTTCATATTTTTGTTTTTTGTCGCTTTGCGTATTTTCATTAGTGTGTTTTTTGTTGTGTATTTTTGGCATTTTAGTTTATTTCTGTGTTTTGTTGCTTTGTGTATTTTTGTATTTTTGTTAACTGTCCACAGGTGGATTCTCTTTATTCCAGTTGCCGGTCGCTGGCAGAACTAGCACCTGCTCTGGACCACAACTGGTCGAGAAGTGGGTAAAATACAGCTCTTACCTTGCTTTGCTTGGCAGGTGCTGTCTCCGCTTTGTCCTACATGCAGCGGTGCTGCAAGGAGAAAAAGAGAGACAATGAGGCTCTCCGCCTCTGTCTCCCCAGGTTTTTCCCCAGACTCCTCTCCAGGGTCCGAAGTTTAAGGCTGCGAGACCTTCCGTTCCCCGGCCAGCCCCACCACGGCCTCGACGAGGCCTGCCTACCTGGCCCGGTATCCTTCCTGCTCAGTGAGTGCAGACGGGGAGGAAGAAAAACGACTGCCTGACAGCTTTCTTCTCCTCTGATGACGAAACTGACGTTCCCTCGTTTTCCAGCTTCGTCCCCTTTGCTGTCACCCGTGCATTTTTGGGCAGTCCACGCCCGGGAATGCACACCCTCTGCCAAGGCTCGGCCCTCTGCTCTTTGAGAGAGACAGACTGGTTCCGCAGGTCGCTCGGCTGTAGCCCCCTCCTGGATGTTCACATGCACGCACTCACATGTTTAAAACAGAGTGTGTTCATCACCTGCTCCCCTAGGCCAAAGACCAGGGGCGCATCATGTGAAAGGAATATCTGCCACTATAAGCAGGGTGATGACGGGTCCCATTATTCCCACTCGCAGGGAGGCTCTGGCCCTCTCCTGGTGGTTTCCCCGTCATCACTCTGTCCCCTGGAGCGAGTGGTGTGTGCTCCACCGTGCTGCGGTCGGGCCCCCTGGTGACATACGGCCCACTGCAGCGAGGGGGGTCTACTGTTGTGCGGTTAGGATACCTCGTTCTGCTCGGGCGGCCTCTGATAGGGGGTGTCGTTACGCCACTTATGGGCTCTCCAGTCGTTTATGTTCTGCCTCCTGGAGAGGGCGCCTTTGCTCTATGTATGGCTTTTCTCTCAGTGGATGCACCAGAGTGCTTGACATCTCTCTCCCTGAGGACAGAAGGATGGAGAGCGCTTGTGGCTCCTCTTTGGGTGTTACGGACGATATCGGAGGGTTACAGGCTCTAGTTTGCATCTGTCCCTCCCCGTTTCACCGGCATGAATCACTCTCGGGCCCATGGCGAGTCAGCCTGTGTGTTACAGGAGGAGATCACATCCCTGCTGCACAGGGGAACGATCTCAGTGGTCCCTCCCGGTCGGACTCGGGAGGGGTTCTACTCCAGGTACTTTCTGGTCCCCAAATGGGAGGGGTCTGAGATCCATGGACCTACTGGGCCTACAAGTCCCTCAGGAAATACACCTTCAGGATGCTCACGCATTCCTCACTATTGCGTCTGGTGTGCTAGAGCGATTGGTTCACGTCTGTCGACCTCAAGGACAAGTATTTCCACGTTCCAATATATCTCCCTCACAGAAAGTTCCTACGGTTTGCTTTCTGGGGGGTGAGTATCGCATTCTGCTCTTCGGCTTCTCTTTGAGCCCGAGGGTGTTTGTGCACTGCACGGATGCTGTGATCGCTTCGCTAAGGAGGAGGGCCATTTGTCTGGCTACGTACCTGGACGATTGGCTGCTTTTAGCACAATCAGGGGCGGAGGCCAGGGCGCCTGTCAAATCTGGGATTTTTGGTGAATACAGAAGAGTGTGTTGTCCCCTACACAGGAAATAATTTTCCTGGTTTTGTTCCTGTGCTCAGTACCGCTCACCTCGCGTCTTTCAGTTCAGACTGTGCCTTTGTTTACTCGGGTTGATGGCTTCGGCCATCCTCGTGATCCGCTTCGGTCGCCTTCACATGAGGAATTTCCAACTGTGGGTGGCCTCACATGGGCGTGCCCCGGGCTTCCTGACGGATGGGGTGCCTATGGGCATTGTTACATCCAGGAAGGTGGTCTCCGCAGACGCCAGCTTAGCAGGCTGGGGTGTGACGCACGAGGACTGGGCTGTGATGGTCGCTGGAATGCGGTCCTCCAGCGCGCACACATAAATTACATGGAGCTGTCAGCTGTGCTCCTCTCGCTGATCCATTTCCTTCCGTCTCTCAGCGGACATCATGTTCTGGTGAGGACGGACAATACCATGGTGGTGGCATACATCAATCATCAGACGGGGTGAAGCGCTCTCGTTGGTTGCTGTCATTGGCACGCAGACTGATCCTGTGGAATGTTGGGCGTCTGCTCTCGCTGAGAGTGACGCACGTTCCGGGGATCATGAACGTGGGAGCCGACCTGTTATGCAGGGTCACGCTGTTTTGCTGTAAATAGATGCTGTGGGCCCGTTACGGTCATTCCGTTACGGTAAGGCCAAGGTGGACCTGTTTGCAGGGGAAGAAAATGCGCAGTGCGCAATGTTCTTCTCCCTGCGCAACACGGAGGCTCCCCTCGGTGTAGACGCACTAGTGCATGTTTCTTTACGCGTTCCTCCCGTTGGCTCTGATTTCCTTCACCCTGTCCAGGGTGAGGGAATGCGGGGACACACTTTTCTGCCTCACAAGATGAGCAGCGGCCGAATGCGTTATGTCCAGTTTGTGCGATCCGCACTTATATGGATATGATGAGGAGTTATGTATATAACCCCGGTTCTATGAGTGAGATGTCTCACCACACAACCCTTCTTGCTCGAACGAGGAGAAGAGGTCCTTATTTTGAATGGTGCGTGCCTGTCCGCATCCTCTTTTTATAGGTGGTGGGTCTCCCCCTAGGGGATGGATGCACTTAACCGCCCAATCAGGAATGGCAGATTGAAATAAATGCTTCTGAGGAATGCAGACAGAGGTTGCATCCCATAGTGAGACATCTCACTCATATTACTCATAGAACCGGAGTTATCACCAAAGTTACCATGGAGATTTAGCTTCGTAAATAAGAGGTAATCTTGCATCGAAACATAGGCCTTTGGTGTATTTATTGTGTTGAATTTAGTTTTTAGTATTTTTTTTTTGCATAGTTTTTGCAAATTTGTTTTTAGTCATTTTGTTTTTGTCTCTTGTGTTTTTGTTATTGGTCTGTTTTTTGTTGCTTTGTGTATTTTGGTCATTTTGTTTTTCACTTTGTTTCTGTCATATTTTTTTATTGATTTCTGTGTTTTGTTGCTTTGTGTTTTTTTTTTTAATTTATCGATGTGTGACTGTTTTTCTTTTTTCTCTCTCGTTTTTTTTTTTTTTTAATAATTTTGTGTATTAGTTATTGGTCTTTTTTGTGTTCCTCGTCATTTAGTTTTTTCGTTTTTTGCACTTTTTTTGGGGGTGTGCAACAGTACACCGGTGGCCACATGTGGCCCGCGGGCCACTAGTTGCCCATCATGTCTGCTTTGGTCTATATTGTGTAGCGTTGTGTGCTGCTATCAGGACACATCATGTTTGAGTGACTGACAGCCCTGACCCCTCACAGCTATTGGATGTTCCATGATGAAGTGCTCAGGCAGTCAGTGGGCCTGATTTCCACATGTGACGAACACGTTCACAACATCGCCTGTTTCTGCTGCTACTCCTTAAACACTTTTCCCTCGGCTCCTTTCCAAGCTGCCACACAGCCATCATCACTCAGCTCCACAATCCCCCAAATTCACGCATAATCGAACAAATTAGCCCTTATGCAAATTCCTTATGACTCAATTATGTTAAAAGGCCGGTTTGAATGACACTCATAATTAGTGCCATGATGACGGCGGAGGTATCGGCGGTGTATAATGTGTAATGTGGTAATTGATATCAAAGGAGGAGGCATTATCTGCCATGTGTGGACGAAATAAAGTAAATAATGTGTTTTCTGATGAGCTGCTATGTGCTCCACAAAACTGTGCAGAGGTCACACACACACACACACACACACACACACACACACACACACACACACACACACACACACACACACACACACACACACACACAATGACTCCTAGGAAAACACACACACACACACACACAATGACTGATGGGAAAATGCACACACACACACACACACACCTTTCAGCTCAGTAATTACATCTGATCCCTTTCACTCTTCATCAAGCCAACGTTCTAATGACTGAGAGACAAAACAGCACAGTCTGTTGTTATGGATGTGATTGTATTTGAGGGTCACATGATCAACATTCATGTCAGCATTTACAGCAATGACCAATCTGAGCATTACCTCAGGAAACAACGTGTGTGTGTGTGTGTGTGTGTGTGTGTGTGTGTGTGTGTGTGTGTGTGTGTGTGTGTGTGTGTGTGTGTGTGTGTGTGTGTGTGTGTGTGTGTGTGTGTGTGTGTGTGTGTGTGTGTGTGTGTGTGTGTGTGTGTGTGTGTGTGTGTGATTTTGTTGTTTCATGTGTTATTAGACTAGTTTTTGACTAGATTTGTTTTTTGTTGGACTCATTTTGTGTATTTTTATTTCTTTGGTTCTTCTAAGGCTGGGCAAAAATAGATTTAATCGAATTTGTAGATAAAAACAATTTTCATTTTGCAAATTCGAGTTTTAAAAAAAATTAACATTTTCCACCACAGTTTTTTTCTGACTTTTTTGTGTTCCGATGTGTTCCCGCCTCCCCTTTGTTTACATTTGTTTACTCTTTGAGTAGGCTATAAGTGTGTCACAGACATGTTTAATCTTTTATTCACATTATGCTGCGATGCTAAGAGAAGAGATTATTCGTTTTATAATTGTAATGTTATATGTTATAGAATATGTAGTTATCTGATTTCTTAAACAGAAAATTTAAGCCACTGTAAAGTAGCTGTTACACTTTTGCTTAAACCTGGGCTAAAGCTTGAAATTGTTGAATGACAGCACCTCATTTACTTTCTATTTTGGGATTGTTCTATGTATTTTAACTCTTGAGGACAATCACAGAAATAAAGTTGCACTTGACAATTTATCTGATGTCTGCACTCATTTTTAAGTGCATTAAAAAAAAGTCGCCCAGCCCTAGGTTGTTCTTGTTTTGTGTTACGACTCGCTGTGTGTGTGTGTTTTTTTTTGTAAGGTATGGGAATCATTTTGCGCTTTTGTAACCTTCGCCATGAATTTATTGTTTTTATCAACGTTTGTCTGTTCGTCCGCCTGTTAATGTGAATGTTCGTTAGCAGGATAAATGAATAAGTTCTGAACGGATATAAATTATACTGAAAAAAAATATAAACGCACAAACAAAAATGCAGAGTTAAATTGATCTATAGTGAAATATGCTCACAAATAGTGTTTTATTAGTGAACTGAATAATTGGTTTGTGCTCAATTCTAGTGACCCACTTCTAAATGACCACTCCCTGTGAGATAACTCACTTATTTAATATTCCACCCCTGTGTTGCATAGAGCAGTGCTTCTCAAATGGGAGTATGCAATGACACTACAGAGAGAGAGAGAGATTTACAAATTAGATTATGAAAAACATTTGCTTTTATGTTTATTTTTTAGTTAAAAATGATAATCATACTAAATATTTCCAGCAACTCACAAAACGACAACAAAAACACACAAAATAAGAGAGGAATATACTGAACAACATAAACAACAGACAAAATACACAAAATGACACCAAAAAACACACACACAATAAGAGAGAAAAACACTTATTAGCAACACACAGAACGACAACAAAGGCACAGTAAGTGAGAGAAAAATACACAAGATCACGACAAAATACACAAAAAACAGAGGAAAATACAAAACGACATAAACAACCGCACACACACACACACACACACAGAATAATGTAAATAAAACCGAAAACACACAAAATAAGAGAAAAATATAATGAAAAGGACAGACAAACAACAAAATACACAAAATGACACCAAAAATACACAATAGAATTGATCTTGATTAGAATGTTCTAATGTTCTAGTCGGACAAAGGGGGTACTTGGATTCAGAAATAAGAGAAAGGGGGTACTAGAGCCAAAAAGGTTAGCGAAACACTGGCAGAGAGCATTGATCAAGTATCGTGACCAATACACAGACACTTACTGGAGCTGGGTCAATAATAGGCCACGCTGAAATGTGCACTTTTGTCATAAGTCATGATGGAGTGTGCCATGGACTGATAGAAGCTGGGATATCTGCGACTGCCGTGTAAACACACTTGAACTGGCAGCATTGGGAATAGTCGTAAACACCTGTGGAATGTTCTGGATCACCAACGTGTTGTGGTTCCACGAAACGAGCGCCAGGTTCGAGTTGTGCTGCAGGAGGAATGGGATAATATAATATTCCACAGGCAACTATTGACAATCTAGTTAACTCTATACACCAGATATGTACCGCTTTACGCGATGCTAATGGTGGATCCACTTGGTACTGAGGAGTGTGAACTCTGCTGACTCAGCCCTGGTGGGTTGAGGCTGTGATAACTCCTGAATTGTGCACAGTAACTTGTTTTTCTTGCTTAAATAACAAGGCAATAATAGAATAATAATAGCTCTTAGGGCTATGCAATTAATCAAAATTAATTACAATTTCAATTATTACACCCAACGATTACAAAAATAACAATCAAGAAAAAAAAATTATTAAAAATATTAATATATATTTTTAAATTTTACATACACTTTCTTAGCTAAATAAACCACATTTCTATACAATTTTGGACATTTACAAATCATAAATCTTGGCACACACTGATTATTAATACTAACTTTGAGTTGTTTTATTCATGTTTAAAGAATATATTTTACATTGTTTTGTGCAAAAAATAAATAACCTTTGGTTTGAATAATCGTTATTTCAATTATGACTAAAATAATTGTGATTATTTTTTTTTTATACTCGAGCAGCTCTAATAGTTCTGTTGAAATATTTCCTAATTGGTGAAAATGAATACCTTGTGCATTTATATTTTTGTTCAGTGTAATTTGGTGAGCTGATAGAAGGTAGAACCAGTTCTATTTTGGTTCTATCTGATCCAGATTATCCAGAACAGGTTTTAGAGCTTAATGTGGATGTTTGGCTGGTTCTACAGCACCACCTGCTGGTCACTTTGCACCTTGTTTGTGTGTTTTTAGTGTTATTTTGTGTTATTTAACGTTGACTCATATCATGTATTTTTGTATTGTGTTGTTGTGTTGTGACCTTTGTGTATGTGTGTTTTTTGGTTATGGTATTGGTATTTGACTAATTTGGGTAATTTGTCATTGTGTTCTTGTTGTGCGACATTGAACTCACCTTATTCTTTGTTTTGTGTATTTTTGTCATGTTAATGCATTTTTGTTGTGCATTTTGTTTTTTGTTTTAAGGCAGTGGCTATCCGTACGGTTGCCGTGTCAATATACCGGCATTCTGTCCGTTAGTAGTACCCCCACTGGCCAGTTTAAGTCACGTGATAGGTCAGTCATTGGTCAGTTTAGGTCAGGTGACCAAGACTAAACCGAACCCTAACAATTGTTGCAATATTGGGTTATACCCTAAACCGAACCCTAACCCTAAGTCGCTACATACGTGTACTTCGGTAACCGTACCAATAGCACCGGGGGTTGTCCCTATGGCAACCGTGCAAATAGACACTTTCTTTTTTTTTTACCTGAGTAATGAAGGGCTCAGCAGCCCAACCTGGCAACATTGAGTAATGCAACGTCTGAATTCAGCTTTTTTTAAATCATGCATTTAAGAAAACATCCATTCATCATTCACTGATATAAAAACAAGACTCAGGTCCTTAAAAAGCTGCTCAGCTGTTGATTTTAAAACATTTCAACAATTTCTTACACACAATGACACACACTCAGAGCAGGAATTGGCCCTCACACACGCACACACACTGGAGGAATCCGCTCCAACAATCAATGCCTCACATATGATCCACTCGTTGGACTCGGGTCGAGATATAAATAAAATCAATCTGAAATCAGGAAGAGTTCAGCTCTGACAGAATAATGAGACGCTGAAAGACTTGGACGTGGGAGCTGTTCTGGAAACAGTTTTTCTGGGACTGATTGCGGTTTGGAAACGGTTTCCTTCACTTTTCTTTGTCACGGTCAAAGGTTAAAAAATGAGAAAACGTCTGTGCACTGATGGCAGATAGTCAGATAACGTGATTACAAGAAACACAAAGTTATTTATGCTTTAATCATTTAAAGAGCTGCGTTTTTGGCCACAACAGTGATTTGATTGATAATCTGGTTTAACAATGACATATCAAGGCTTTCAGTGAAATGATCCTGCCCTGATTCATCGTTATAATAATGAAGGAATGCTGCAAAGTGCTGCTATTTGCACAGCTGCAGGGGGTGGTCAGCAGTTCTTTACATCAGTTAAACAACAACATCATCAGAAATTAACAACATCTTCTCTTTTTGAGTTTCTCTCTCAATGGCCACGTTTACATGGGGGCTTTAATTCCTCTTTAATTCAGAATAAAAGGTAAATCCTCTTTAAACTGACCTTGTAAACACTAATGCAAATTTAATTCCGAATTAAACTTAAATCCAAAGTAGGTGGATGATTTATTCAGATTTTAATTCTGAATTAAATAATTTAAGTTAATTCCGGTCGTTCTGTGCATTGCCGCGATGACGCGCTGGTGACGACATAATCCAGGATGGCCAGAATAAACGTGCCGAAATTCACACGGACACATGAACTTATTACGCACACGGACCTCGGCAAATGGAATTCATCAGGGACCAGAGCTTCACTAATGATATACGGATCATTACAAAGTAAATTTTTCACTCAACGTCCTGTAGAGTGTTGTTGCACTAACCACGACCTTTATTGACCAAAGTACGGTGTTCTGCCTTTCTTCTCCCCTGCTTTATCTCCTTCTCCTGCTCAGCGGACCAAAGTGAAACCGTGTGTTATTGTCAAGCTGCAATTAAAATAAAAGTGAAAACAGTTCTCATGTGGTCTCCTATGTTGTAGCCAAAAAGAAAATATTTGTGTTTTTTTGTGAGTTCACATTTGGTCGTACAACAGGACCAACGTGTGATTCATGAAACATTCGTAAAAGATCGGGTGTTGATAAATTTGGCGTTTGAGTTTGATCGTCATTAACATGTTACGCCCTTAAATCTTCCTGGTTTGGAGGCCCCGCCCACCGAGCTAAAAAAAAAAAGAAAGGAAATCCTCACATCTGAGGTGGAGCAAAACAAAGATGTGCTTTTTGACAGTGTGAAAACTGGACTTAAAGGTGTTCCTGTGTTTGCAGCATTTTAATGTTTGCTCCGCTCAGATCTGAACATATGAGCGGTTGATAAATGACAGCCATTATGTGTGTGCTTGTATGTGGGACTCAGACTTTAAGTGTGAAGCAAAACCTCTGAGATTTTCTGTATTTTGCACATTAGTCACAACGTGAGCGCTGATTAGCTGATATCTGCAAAATGGTAACGCCGAAATCAAAAGAGATATTACACGTGTTTGAGGCCAAAAGTTGATAAATGACTTCATAGACATGAGTAATACAGTTTTAATAATCCGCTTTTGATTGATCATCTCGTGCATTCGTGTGATAGGTTGGTGTCGCTTTAAAACTTTAAAAGCTTTACTGAAGTGTTACCAACACGCTTTCAACGATAGTAGCCTAGCTCTCAGGTCGGCTAACAAAGAAACTTACTACATGAATGTAAGCCATTCACCTGTTATAATGTTCACCATTTTAATTTTCAATCATATACTCTAAAAAAGAATGGACGGGACAGACGGGACAAACTCCCCGGTGGAGTGAAGCTTTTATTTTTAGAGCTCCTCCTGCTGACTGGCTGCAGTATACTGTAGGTCATAAACCCCGCCTTCTCAATGATAACGGATGGAATGTGGGTTAAATTACTCGTCACATATTTTTTTCCCAAACCTAAACTCTGCTGTGATCATTAGTTATTATCACCCTACGTTGTGTTCAAGTGTTAATTTTTCTGTGTTGTTTTAATTAAGTTTCTTTGAGGTTGAAAAATCTGATTTTACGTCATGATGATTGACAGCCGCGAGTTTTGCATAGCTCTCTTTGGGGTCTATTCTCCCGTCTGGACTTAAAAAATATCTCCTTTTCCCCTCATATTAACGACAGATTAATGTTTGTTTGTGTGGAAAGCCTGATTTTATTAACTTATTCCATTCCTGCATTCAGAAATTCCATTACTTTAACCTCTGTGTATTTCTATAAGAGGAACACTTGTTTCCTCTTTTTTAATTTGAGATTTCTCAGTGAAATTGCCTCACTCGAATCAGGTGATGTCATAGAAGCCCAGTGATTGGCCCTCGGCCTAATTTTGTGCGGCCCACAAAACACGTCCCCAAAAATTGTATTTCAAGAAGTTGGAAAGAACATAAAACCTGACATAACAAACAAAGTAACTTCCAAAACACACAAATTGACAGCAGATTGCACAAAGTACACAAAAACACACCAAAAAATCCTAAAATACACAAAATGACGACAAAGACAGACACAACAACCACTTAAAAAAACAAAATGACTACGAAAACACCAAAAACATAACACATTACAGAAAAGGTCCAAAGACACACAAATTCTCAACAAAATTACACAAAATGACTGGAAAATACAGGAACAACAAAAATACAGAAAGCGACACCCAAACCTGTACAAATCGACAGCATAAATGCTGAAAAATATAAAATAATAATAAAATAAAACAATATATAATAACAAAAACACACACTGACTCCAAAAACACACAAAATGACTAAAAACTGACAAAATTAAAAATCTTTCTCCCCCGTGTTAATGCTCAGATCAATCATTATTTTAATGCTGACATAAATGTTGATAATATGGCCCTCGGATCAGATTCAGTCACATTTTTGTGGCCCCCGCTGTGATAGAGTTGCCCCTCCCTGGTCGAAAACATGTCAGATTTACTTTATTTAACCTTCTTGGCTTTTATTCAACCCTCCATTCTTGACTCCTTTGTATCTCCACCTCAGCGTTTGTTATGCTAACCTCAAGCTAACGCGTCACCTCTTCAAGACAAAGTGTGCGTCTGCTGCCAGGCAGCGTTGGTGAAAGCTTCTGCACAGCTTTGTAAGGCGGCGTTGGTAATAAATCTGAGTAGACATTATTGGTATTAAAACCTAAACGATACACTGAGTGTGTGTGTGTGTGTGTGTTTACAGCGCTGTAAGTGAGCCGATGTGTGTGTGAAGCCTCTAATGTTTCATAACGACTCCTCATTCTGCCGCTGAGCACGATATGGATCACCGCCGCCTGCTGCTGCTGCTCCTCCTGCTCCGCCGCCTGATAACTCGTCCAATTAGATCACAGGAGCGGCTCACCGGCGCCGCTTCAGCTGACAAATATGACAATTACCCAAAGCACAGGCGCTGCCGCTCATTGCTCATTACAGAAGCCATCAGGGACGTGAGCGTCAGGCCTCAGAGAGCCGGCAATCCCCGAGGCCAACCGTAGCTGGAGGTTATTCTGCTCCATCAGAACAACCGCCACGAAAAAAAATACTCCAAGTCCTGTTTTTACCTCACCTTTTCTTCAATTGCTTTAAAATCAAGCACAGAATTGAAGGTATATCTGTTTTTTATTATCGAGTGTTAATTAAAACTCCTTTAGTCGATAACCTTTTATTCTGCGACTAATTTGCGAAGAGAACGTAAATTTAAGAACAAATTAATATGAAATATCTGTTATCACCAACAAGTAAAAAAAAAAAAAAAAGTGATGGAAAAGATGACACTGGCTGGACAATCTGCATTCTAAACATCATCAATACCTTGAATATTTCTTTTTTAACAAAATATTTACTGTAAATTCTCAGGATCGGAGCTTTAATCTTACAGGTTGTAACTCATTCATTCAAATATACAGAAAATAAGCAACAACTTGTGAAGAACATGTTTTTGTAATGTGCTTTTTCTAACAGGCCTTGGACATTTTTAATTTTACGAAAGTATTTAGGGAGGAATAACTCTGCCATAATTGAAAATATGTCCCATAAATGCTGTTCGTTTATTTATGTATTCATTCTCGCACAAATAAATCCACACTGGCTGAACTTTTTACCTATTAATTGATCGGTGAGTGCGTGGATCGACTGCACATGGCTTTCTTGACTCAATCAGTGCGTTCTGCTTGTGTCTCTTGTGATAAATTGACTTTAACTACATTCCTGTGAGTATCTACCAAAGTAAGCTCCTCCTCACTGCTCCATGTCTGCATAGATCAGACAACTTAATGATTTTTTACAGTCATTGATTACTGTAATCAGGCTGTGTTTATCAGTTCTACTTAATCTGGTTTGGATACTTCATGCTAGTTATCATGATATTTTCCTACAATTTAATTGACTTTCACACGATTTCATTCACATTTTAAAGTGACTTGTAAGTCACATTTTGGCTCACTAGATGGTGCTGCAGACTAGCCAAAAATAAATCACACAAGTCGCTCCAAAGTAAAAGTTCCTTCTTCAATGTTAAATGAAATAAAGTCGTGACTTATAGGAAAATACGGTCCAGACACTTCTATATCTGTGGTGATTAAGGATGTGGAGATTATTCGATATGAATCGGTATCTAGATACAAACGTGCGCGATGCCAGTGCATCGATTCATTCAGTGTGCAATGAAATGGAGACGCATCGGTCATTGCGTGTCTGCATCGGTAAAATCCATGGTTGCATCGATTTTTTTTTTCATTAATCCATCCATCCTTTTTCTGACTTGACTTGTTGGTGTTTTCAGGGTTGCTGGGCGATGTTGTATTTCATTATTTCTTGTGTTTCCAAGGCACATTGAATGCACCATCACTGCTTCTCGTTTTGTTTTGAACACGGACTGAAGCCGGGAAGCACGGCGGTCCTCGAGAGCAGCAGCAGCTATAGATGAGATTTATCACGTATCTAAAAACTTGACAAGGTGGTTTATAAAGAATGCCGTGCTGCTAAACTTACACAAACAAGAGCTCCAGCAAAACTGTTGAGAAAAGTATCTGAAATGAATTTGCCAGGGTGGTTCTCTGGTAGAACCATCTACCTGTGCTGAAGACACAACTGACACCAAACCTTTAAAGTCATTATTTTATTTCATTCTTTAGCTTGTCTAATGGATATTATGGAGGGTCTGTTTACAGCAGCTGTGACTAGTGACCAATAGTTGTTGGCTTCTTTCTTTGCACAAGCAGTTGTGAAAGACCTAATTGTGAAAGGTTATTAATATTTGTATTATTCATATTAGGAATGTTAATACTTTTCAGAAGGTATTAGGCTAATACTGTAGTAAAGAGTTAATATTAGTATCTGTGGCAGACCGGAATAAGGATATTGTACGATTAAAAGTGTCACTTTAAGTCACTCATTGAGAGTAATGTCTCGGTGATGTTCACTGTTTAAGTTGTGACAGTGTAATAAAACAGGTTCCAAATGTGAGGAACGCGGGCTGGGTGATTTTGCCTAAAAAAAAAAAAAAAAAATCAAATTTTTTAAAGAAAAAATTGAGTTTCGATTTGATTTTTGATTTTTCTTTTTCAATGCACTTAAAAATGACTGCAGACATCAGATATATTGTCAAAAGTGCAACTTTATGTCTGTGATTGTCCTTCAGAGTTAAAATGTATAGAACAATCCCAAAATAAAAAGTAAACGAGGCTCTGTCATTTAACAATTTCAAGCTTTAACCCAGGTTTAAGCAAAAGTGTAACAGCACAGTACCTTACATTTTCTGATGAAGAAATCAGATAACTACATATTTTATAACATTACAATAACACAAACACAAAAAAGTCCAAAAAAAACTGTGTTGGGAAAAAAATTTTACTCAAATTTGCAAAATAAAAATCGTTTTTATCTACAAATTTGCTAAATTGATTAAATCGATTGTTTGCTCAGCCCTATGAGGAACCCATTCCTGTTCCTTATATTGATTCTGGTTCCAAATCCCAACGCTACTTGTGAAAAGGCCTGTATTTTTGTTGTTCTTTTTGAGGCCAAAAAGAAGTTGCATAAAGTGATGCAAAGTACTAGTAGAGATTATAAGCAAAATGTGCACTTTTTTGTTAAATTTAATGCTTATAAGTATTACAATAAATCCTCTGCCTCTAGTATCATACCGAATTACAACTACTTATTTACTATCAAATTTTTTGGTATACAGTTGTCCCTCACTATAACGCGGTTCACCTTTCGCGGCCTCGGTTTGAACCCGTATTGTGTTCTGTGTCCTGATTGGTTAATGCTGCGTTCACCTACCAGCGACACATCCAACTTGGTGAGTTTCACTGCCTGCTGAAGCGAGGAGCTGCGCTCCTTTTTCTCCTCTCATAAACATAAACCACCAGTGAAAAAAGCCGGTGTGATTAGCGGCTAATGCTATGCTAGCCCAGTGCCGACTTTCAAAAATGAAAACTACAGAGAATTTTTGAGTGTTTAAACACGAGAGAAATGTTAATACCTGTCTGAGAAAGGTGTATAAAGTGTGTGGTGAGGGGTTTTACAGCCTTAAAACATGTTTAATAATTCTAAAAAATTGCATGAATCCTCATCGAATCAGGAACAGGAGTGAATTGTATCGTATCGTCAGGGGATTCAATGTATCGCTAATGTATCAAGGTGCCTATCGAATCGTTGTCAGTGATGGAAATTCACTTTCTTAGTGTGGATATAATGAGCGAACACATCACAACATACAAAGTAAACCAGAAGTTATTATTGAACAAGAATACATCTTCAGTCTACTGTGTAAATCAGGGAATTTGGGCCAAAAACTCTACAAAATTATTATATTATCTTAACTGACTTTTTTCATCCTGAAGCTGGTCTGTGGGGAGGAAAAGACACTTGCAGCTCCTTTACAGAGATAATAAAAGGTGTTTTTTCAAACGACTATGAAAACATCCTTCACTGTTGTCAAAGAATACTCAGACTATATTATTATTTCTTATCTCTTCTAAAGCTTGTTGGGTGTATTCAAATGATTTCGAGGACAAATTTAAAGTAATGAGAAACTCCAGAATGGCTTCTTTGTTTGAGCCTCAGGATAAAAAGACAACCTGTGAGTTTCTCTTTACCGACTACGACGCCGTCTGACACATCGGGAAACGACAGCTGTGCTCTATCGTACGCCATTCATCATGGTGTCAATATGTGCAGAAAAATACATTTGCACTGAGTGTTTGCCTGTTGCTGCTGTTCTGACAGAAGTGAACACATGTCCTCCTCCAGCCTGACAGGCTAATGAAAATAAACCAGCATTGTCAAACCAGCTCAGGAAAGCCTCCGTGACTCCCGGCCCTGATCGTAAATCACAGGCAGGAAAGGAAGGAGGAAAAGGTACGGATGGCACTTTGGGATTCAACCCTGCACACACACACACACATACACTAAATTATTCCATTGAGTTTCTCACAGCGTGCCCGTCTGCGATACTTTTCTGTGCACTTGATCCACACGGTTGGCTCACCTCCTCTCAGGCCTGGGGGATAATACTGCAACCTGCAAACTTAGAGTCTTCGCCTTGGTCATCATTTAGCAACTCAAGGTCACAGCGACGTATGAAGGTTATGATTGATTACAGCGAGATATAGAACATTTTATTATTTAATCTATCAATAAAAGTGCACAAGTGTAAGTTATTGATTCCTTGGAGTCATTTGATTTCCACAACTCAGATCGTTTGAGATTTAACTCTTTCTGGGAATTCCATGATCCAGGTGTCACCAGCACGATGAGCCTTAGTTATTGTCAAAGTCAGAACCCCCCCCTGAGGCCCCAGCCAGACTATTATACCGGTATGTGGCACGCTCAGCCCCAAGGCGGTAGAGCCGCAGACCCTGGACCCGCAGGGCACCGCCCAAGCAGGAGCCACCCCACACCCCCAGGCATGCAAGGGAACAGCCCGCGCACCCTGGAAGACCTCCGCCGAGACCGGCCAAGCCCGCCGGACGCCAAGGACGCCCTCCTGGGACCAGTAACCCCCCAAGGGCAAGTCCCTGGGTGAAGCCCCCGGGGAGGGTCCCCCCACCCCAGACCACGAACGAGCCACCATCCAGCAGGACCACACAGTCCTAAACGGCGCAAGGACAAACCAAGGCACATCAACAGCACACACCTGGTGTGGTATAGCAGCCCCAAACCAAAGGCGCTTGGACCCACCCATCGGCCCGCAGATGGCAGGACAGACCCACCAGGCAATCGACAGTGACTCGACAGGCACCCAGCAACAACCCCCCATGCTCATTGCCCCGCCACGCCCGACCGCACCACCCTGATGTATTTGTGCTCTACATGGTGGCCCAGCCATCATACGTTGGGGCCGGACCCTTTCTGACAATTCTGTGACTCTGGTCATTGACCTGAGTGGTGACATGGGTCCTTTACCTGGATAATTAGAGTCCAAACTGTTTTGAGTGGTTCTGTGCTTGAGGAGTCTGTTATTTGGGTACTTGAAATGTATCTTTGAAATCCAGCATGTTATCAGTGGTTAATAGCGTTTTCAGGATTTTTCGGAATCTTTTATGGACGAAGTACTGATTTTACGTCCTTTGCAGCTTCTTAAGATAATTAAAGATTAGTTATTAGTGAGATCTGATTCAGTACAGCCCTACACAAAGAACTACGGCTCCAATCGGAAAAGCTTGCATTTCGATGCCTTGCTTAAAGGCAACTTGCTCCTCTCCTCCCCTGCTTTGAATGTCCTCTGAGGACCAAAGTGTCTCCTACGTTAATATTGACCAGCGCCTGGTCTCTGGTCCACAGGAGTCCACCGCCTCAGGTTTGGGTTCTAATGAGCTGACATTCTCCTCCTCCTCTTCAGTCATTCCCTCTGATGTGACTCCCACTGGTTAGTGGCTTGGATACGAGGGGGGCAAAGAGCATGAGGAATGTCAATGAAGCGAGGCCGCGTGTTGCCTTTAGCTGCAGGGAAGCAACGTCCTGCAATTGGGATGAGCAGGCGGTGCTTTTAAACGACAATGCCGCTCGCATTGGGACTGAGCACAAAGAGGAATAACGCACTTGGCTTCTCTGCTCCCAGGATTGCTGAGTGCATGACTCACATGAATAACTCTGTGTGCTTTTAAAACTTTAAGAGATGCACACAAGAAGCCAGATATTTGCCAAAGGCTTTTCCTGCAACCTGGAAAATCTCTGAATACTGCATGACGGATGGTGAACCACAAACCCAGAGCTTATTTTCTTGTTTTGAAGATCACCTTTAGGGGGTGAAACAAACAGTAATGGCATGAATGAGATCCAGGCACGGAGGGCAGCTAAGTAGCTTTTCTCCTCCTTTTTTTTTTTAGTCTGACCCTTTATATCCAAAGGTTTTTTTTTAAAGCCCCATAAAATCTTATCTTTGATAAACAGAAGAGCATCAGCTGTTAATTTAAAACCCACCGTCTTCCTGTTTTATTCCTTTACCACAGTTAAGTCCAGGAATGTATCAGAAAGTATTCTACACATTCTGATCTTTAGCTTCTAGCTATACAAACAGCCAGAGTTAACAATTATATCAAATAATACTATTAATAATTTAAAAAAAAAAATGTTGATGTATTTGTAGTGCTACAAAAAATAGCTTGAATTTGACACATGATCATGTCGATCAACACATATATATAATACTAATTGCTAATTTATTGCAACATATCAAGCATGCTTTTATGGTTGGTGAGAGTTATTAATTTTTGTAGGTTGACAAATTGTTTTATCATGCTTTTATTTGGTGTCAATGTCATTTATCATTAATAACCTCTGTAAGAAATAACATTTCATTATTTTAATATTTTCTTATAGCTATTGGGAGCCATTGCAAAAGAGTCAAAGAACCACATGAGGCTCCAGAGTCACAGGTTGCAGACCCCTGTCCTAGGGGTACACGTACCCCAGTTTGGGAACCACTAGAGTATACAGAAATCTCTACAAACATTTTTAACCTACGGAATATATATAATATAAAATAAAATATGAATGTATTTTTTTTATTTATTTATTGTTAACAGACAATACATAATATGCCTATTTATATTGCCTAATACTACTGTAATAATAAATAAATAATCTTTCATTTAACTTAAAAACCTCCACATAAACATTAAATCAAATCCCACTATCAATCCAATCTCACAAGCTTGCAATCCAACCATGATGTGTCTACTGTATCGTCCTCAGGAGATGAATGATGGTTCATATCTACAGTATTGTTCTCCTGAGGATGTTTGACCGCGTGACACTGAAAACTCTCTAAAGTTGGACATTTTTAGGGTTAGAGCAGCGCTGGTGTGTGTCGTCTCTCTACTCTCCAACAGTCCCTGAAAGCACCACACACTCACATCCATGTACACAGGACACATCACACAGAGCGGGGGTCCTACGTAGATCCCACCACGCATTTCCTGCGTTTTACTTTGTGTGTGACGGTCTGACGGACATGTCTAGTGTTCTGGTCATTTATGCAAATACGGAACAAACAGCGTTCTGTTTTGGCTCAGTACGGGACACACCATTTAAGGGTCATATAAGGAATGATTCCGTATTTTAAGGGACGGGTGGCAACCCTATCCGGGAACAAAGTCGAGCAGCAGCAAGCAAGGTGGTTAGAATCCAAGCTAACTTAACTATTGTTCTTAAATGTAATGTAATATTAGCTTTAGCATCATTTTTAACAATGTAATGCCACTAATGGGTACTTTTACTAATAATTTTACTAATTACAATTGAGGTAAAGTATAAGCTAATTAGCTTCCAAACATGACTCCACTGTGTTTTTAAAGATATAATGCTATTAGCAGCATTAGCTTCCCTTTAACTATATAGTGTCACTATTGGCAATGATTTGTAATGCAACTATTATTAAGGTATTTTCATAGTACACGTTACATAGCCTCCAACCTGACTCCATTGTGTTTCCGAAAGGTAGGATGCTATTAGCATTAGCTTCTTTTTTTTTCTTCTTTAAATCAACATGACTGTCTGACAAACCCATTTAAAAAGGAATAATGTCTGTCTGCTGGTGTCACACATAGGAATAATCACATACCTAAAATGTTTAGAAGCAAGAAAAATAAACAATAGTTGAAAATGTAATTAGTGAGAGAAGGTAAATGAGAAAATAATGTGTTTATGATCATTGTTTACACTCCTAATGTTACGGAAACGCAGTTTGACTCTTTAACCCGGATTGAAAGGAATAAGTTTTGATTTTTTTTTTTTTACAACCTCAATATTTTAAGATAAAAAAAAAAAATACCAAAGGCTTTTAGATTAAACTCTATATCTTATTATTTGGCTTAAAACTATCTTACCTTCATCATCAATCCACTGCTTGCTATTTGTTCACAGTGAAATGTTTCCGTGGCAGTTGATTTGTAACACCGAAAAGAAACCAAATCCGAACCAAACAAACACACAAAGTGACAGAGAACTAACCAGGACTGACAGTTTTCCAATCACATCAAGCACAAGATGTTTTCCAGCTCCCGGCATGAATGGTAACATGGATGCTTCCATCCCCTCCTCTCCTCCTCTCCCGCTGGAGCACCAACAAACACTCACCGAGGTTATCTGAGTCCAACACACGACTCACATTAGCAAGTCAAATTCCTGCCAAAAATTCCCACACACACAACCATCGTCACCAGATTCCCAAACAAACAATCGTTCCTCCTCGTCAGAGCCTGTTGTGATTGGGAAGCTCGGAGGAACCAATGAAATCATTGTTGTTGGACCTTGACCTCCAGTTGGACCTTGACCTCCAGTTGTAGAAGAGTCGAAGCTTTTCAGATTCAATGAAAATGAATGGTACTGGAAGAGAAATATCCCTATAGCATTATGTTACCACCACCATGCTTTACAGTGAGGACAGAGCTTTTTTTACTTGTGTGTGTTTTCTTTATTCCTCCAGAGCCGTAATGGGCAACTGACGGCACGGGGGCCACATGCGGCCCTCTGACTAATTTTGTGATGTTTAAGTGAGTCTAAAAAATTACTTCAAAAATCCACAAAATGACAACAAAAATACCAGAAAGCAAGAGCACACAGGTAGCACGAACCTCCGCCATATCTCCTTTAACAGATGATGTCATTGAACCTGATCATAGTACCATGATCATTTACACTTTAAAAGCTTGGAAGAAATGTATATCTCTATTAATAACGATACAGTAGTTATAAATGTATGGATAACACAATTTTTTTAGAAAATCACAATAAAATAGTATTGATTTGTTGCCATTGTGTGTGTTTTTTTTAAGTCTTTTCTGTGTGTTTTCTTGTCACTTTGTGTATATTGGTTGTCATTTTGTTTTTTGCTTAATTTGTATGTTTTTGTTGTCATTTTCTTCACGTTTTTGAAATAATTTAATGTATCTTTCTGTAATTTTGTATGTTTTTTTAATTTATGTAATTTTGGATTAATTTCTCTGAGTTTCTGTGTGTTTTTGTTGTCATTTTGTTTATTTTTCGCTCATTTTCTATGTTTTTGTTGTCATGTTTTGTGTTTGTAGTCTTTCCATGTATTTTTCTGTCATTTTGTATGTTTTTTGAGTCATTTTGTGTATTTTCCTGCCTTTTGGCGTCGAGCTATTTAATTTTTTCAGTCAACTTGTGCATGTACTTTCGGGGCCGCATAAAATTGCGCCAAGGGTCGCTCACACCGACGTCTGCTCTAAGCTAATACTTTGATCATGCTCAGCCATATTGATCAGACAGATTTGAAACTTGTGTTCTCTCATTCTTCATGATTTACTCCAGTAAAGACGGCTTTCCTGTTAAGGAGAGCAGAAATTTTGTAATAAAGCTTTGAAACGTTCCATATCAGACATCAACAGTCGTCTGAGGAGCCTGAACAAGTTTAGGTGGAGATCACCATCGCCTCCGTCGCTCTTTGAGGACTTTTTCTAAGGATCTCTGTCGATGCCTGACTGCTCGCTCATTTCCTTTATCAGCCTGTTCCTCTCCTTCCGTCTCCTACAAACTGGCTTTGGTTTAATCTCGCGCTGCACGGTGAGGATGCTTAAAAAAAGGAAAACGGAGACGAAAGAAATCAATAAGCCAATCATATCTGTGAGATCAGAGCTGGAGCTAAAACAAACAAAAAGGAAATTGTGTAAAATGTCTGATTTCCAGTCCCTGCTGGTATTTTTATTATTGTGATTTTTGTGATTGGAAGCAACGCGTCTTTAAATAAGCAGCAGACACCGTGGATACACATGGTTTATTTGCTGTTGTGTTATCGAGGACAGAGTTAGACAAACATCTGGATTTTTGAGAAATTAATGAAAACAATCCCAAAGGGAGCTGTAATACTAGTTTACACAGGACACGCTAAAGTAGACAAAACACAAATCACAACAGAGAATGACAGAAAAATACACAAAATGACTTCAAAAATACACACTAAACGACACTTAAATTAACAACAGAAATACACAAAATAATTTAAAAAAGCATGAAATTAAAAAGAAAAAACTTCACAGAATGACTTGGTAAAATGCACGTTTCCAGCTGTTTTTTGGTCTCCTCTGGTTGTAAAGTCTGAGTTATGAACAAGAACGTCTGGGAATCATCAGACGTGAGAAACTACTATGAAAGTTGTGCTTGTAGTAAATGAGTCAACCTTTATTTAATAAACAGGCCAACTTTTAATAATAAGAGGCCTTGATTTTTGGGGGGATTTTTTTTTTCTTGGAATAAAAGTATTACGTGCGCAGCTGTGGCAGCCTTATGGAGAACAGGAGGGTATTTCATCAAAGTGTTCTTAGTAGAGCCAGGCCTATGGTTTAAACCTGGTTTAGCCAAACTGTTTGTGACCATGCCGGCTTTTCCCATTACAACAAACTCTTCTCAGCTTGGAGCTCCCCAGCTGAGCCAAGCCAGCTAACAGTGTTTAGCTCATCTTCATAGGACCCACGAGATCAATCACAGACGTGAGGGCACATGCGCTGTAGCTTTTACGATGAATAAGCAGCCAATAGAAAGCAATGCTGAGACCAACAGGACGTGACGTCATCTGTTACTGAGCAGTGAAAATAAAGGACGGGCACGATTAAGACGTTTCTATGGTTTGAACGATTTAAAAGTAGTAAAGAGTTTAAGATGGCGTTATTTAGTCAATTTGTCGAAGAAAACAACTGAAGCATGTGATCGCACACTGATTATGTGAGTTATTATGAGAGGGAACAGCTCAGCGGTGCTGTCTGCGCCACTGGATATCACGTCGAGCACTGCAGACGCTCCAGCTGCAGGGAGGTGTGGCAGCCTTAGTGCTGTGCCCTGTGACTGTCCATGAACAGCCTCTCTCTTTCTCTGTATATTCAGAACTTTCTCATTATTAATCCCTGATCAATGAATGCACATTTATACCATGTAGTAAACGGAGGCGATGGATACACACGTATCCTTAAACTGTATAGACATATTATTACTGATTGTTTAAGCACATGAAGACAGTGATTATCTCATTAAAAAGTACGGGACATATTAAACACACAAGACAAGATTGTCATCATTTCTATCGATTTAGAATTATATTTAAACATTTACCATGATATTCTGTTTAATTTTCTTTTAAAATACCGCATTAATGCAGTGTTAAAAAAAAAAAAAGAAAGTATAACAGAAGTTTTTTTGACTCCTTTTTCCTTTTGTAGATCTTTGTTGAGTGTTTTAAAGCATCACTAAATGACTTCTTTAATAATGATGACGTGGTTTCATGAGAGTGCGTCTGCAGCTTAAGCCAAGCCTGCTGCTTAAACCTGGTCAAGATAGTCCTTATAATGTTTCAGTGAAAATAAACATATAAAGATGGTAATTTAATGCAAAAACTTTGTCATGTGCAGCAGTGTTTATCTGTCATATGTATTTATATTTGTGAGTTTGAATCCTGGGAACTAAATCAAGTTTTAGATGGAGCTCATAGGTGACTAGAGCTCCTGAGGGCCCCTCACATGGTCCACATGTGTGTTTTAATATTTTGTGTTTATTGTGGTTTTGTGTGTTTTTAATGTCATTTTCTATATTCTTTCATTTCATGTGTTTATTTGTTGTCTTGTGTGTTTTGAGCAGGGTTGGGGTCAAATGCATTCTTTTCAATTACAATTACGTCTTCAATTATCCATGTTTAATTACAATTAATGAGCCTTTCATAAATAACCCCATAAAACGTAACCTTCTCTCTTGTGTTTCTCTCTTTGTTAGCATCTCTTATGATAACGGGTTAGTTTTGATCCATGTCTGAAATCAGTTTTAAAATACACACACAAAAAACAAACATCTATCATCTAGGGTTGTCACGATACTATAATTTCAAACTCGATATCAATGCTCAGGACAAAAAAAACCTCTATACTCGATACCATTTTTGATACCACGGGGCAAAAAAAAGTCAAAAATGTAGAAACATAATTTCCTTTAATAAAGATGAGAATACAAACTATGAACAGTTTACAAAGTATTTTCAAATTAAGTGTAATGTAGTGCAACATTTAACAACACTTGTAAACAACAAAAACTATTTCACTTTTTTGAGAAAGTATAACAACATTTATCAAGTTGTCCCTTCTCATGTTTGACTAAAACTGGTTGTGTATACGCCTCCCAGCAGCAGCACTAGCTAACTCAGTGTTATGAGGGCCCTAAAAAAATCAGTTTCATTTTTTTCCAAATTCCATATTTTTCACTTAATTTTTTTTTAATTTCTTTTTGTTACGGCAAATTTGCGGTTGACCTCATTTGGAGACATGATTTATTGCTCTGGTTGAGTGATGGAGTCCAGGTGAGGCATTGATGATTTTATGAAAAAGGTTTATTATAAAACTAAGTAAAAAGAGTACAAAGATGGACAAAATTAGTGACCGCCCGGGCAGACGTCCGATGATCGAGTGCCCCACAGTTCAAAACTCATCACGTATATTCCCCCTCAGTCCCCCTCCCTCCTCCCCCCGGGAGATAAAGAGGGCAGAGAGGAGGAGGTGAGGGAAGAGAGTGAAAAGAGACAGTTTCTTCTTTAGGTCAAAACAACCAGTTCTCTGGTATCTCCTGATTGTCGTGAGTGTTGGAGGTGTGTGCGTGTATGGTGTTTGTGTGTATGAATGGATGTGTATGGGGTGTGTATGTGTGACTATGTGAGTGTGTGTAGGCATGTGAGTGTGTACACAGAGGGTGCCTATGTGTCTGGCCTTGTGAGATTTCAGTATTGTTTTGAGAAGACATCATGTGCTGGGGAAAGGTGGCTAGAAGCAAAGTTGAAGACATGAGGATCACACAATGGAAAGTTACAACCCAAGGCTTAAGGATTAAGATAAATGAGTAAGTATATGAGTAAATATATTGTTAAGCATAACTAATAATTTCGCCATAACAATCCACCCTTTTTGGACAAAGTCCAACACTAAAAAGCGAAATTAGTTAGTAAATTGTTTAACCTTAGCAAAGCACAGCCCAAAACACATAAAACAAAGAACCCCATAAACACATAATGAATATTACGTGAGACAAGGTCATATGCACAATAAAATCAAATATCCTTAGCTACTAAAATCATTGGCAATCACGGCAATGAATATGGAATGTATATATATATATCACTCGTAGCAAAAACACACATGATATAAATATCAGCACAGCATAGCAACAAAAACATATGTAGGTGTCATCAGTAAGCAGAGTCATCATCTGAGACATCAAAACACGCATCATAAACACTTCAGGCTGGACTTCCGGCGGCGGTAGGGTTATAGGACGTGGCGGTCTTTGTTCATTGCGTCGCGTAGCCTGGAAATGTTTTTGACTGCCTCTGCGATAATCTGACCGTCAGCGGTATTATTCGGGATAAAAACTGCAACAAGATGCACCTACCATTGCGCAAACGCCTCCTTTGGCCACGGTCTGTAGGTTCAGGACCATTCTATTTTGTCAGACCATTAAGCGTATATTCGTGACTTCCAGTGTTTTGCCCACACCAGCCCAGGGAAACAGCGAATAAGTAACTTTCTGGCCTGTCGTCCACAGTTTATGTTCGGGGAGAACGTCCGTGCCCCAGATTGCGTCGTGTGGATTAAAGCCCAAAGGAGTGTGTGATTCGCGTTTACGTCGTGACGAAAGGGGAATAGTTGAGCATAGTCAAAAACCGTTTGTTAAATTAAACGTGCCATTAGTCCCGGGTGTATGGACGTGGGTGCGAATTATGTGCGGTGTCGCATTCAATTGTGACCGGGAATCTGGCCTTGTTTATGAGTTCCATTTCTGGCGAAACAGAAGGGAAAAAGTATGGATCACGAGTAATCTACATACATACAGTAGTGGAAGACGTTTCATCGCGTAGTGTAGCCAATTTTTTTTTTTTTTTTAACTGGCTGTTTAGAACAACGGTTGGGGTCCCCCATGCCGAAGTTAGAGTAAGAAAAATAACAAAAGGAGTCGGAAGCATCCATTGGTATCGCGGTTTAGTGGGGGTGCTGATGACACGGGCATGTAAGAGCAAACATAACAGTTGGATAGGCTTCTACTTTTAGCTTGATAGTGCACATATCGGTACCAGGTAAATGGTAAATGGTAAATGGACTTGATTTTATATAGCGCTTTATCACCACACTGAAGCAGTCTCAAAGCACTTTACATATCAGCTCATTCACCCATTCACTCTCACATTCACACACCAGTGGGACAGGACTGCCATGCAAGTCGCTCGTCGACCACTGGGAGCAACTTAGGGTTCAGTGTCTTGCCCAAGGACACTTCGACACATAGTCAGGTACTGGGATCGAACCCCCAACCTCTCGATCAGAAGACGACCCACTACCACCTGAGCCACGGTCGCCCGTACCAGGTGTTCGTGAAAAACGGATGAGTAACATTGGTCGCAGCTAAAGTGTCGTGCAGGAAGATGTCGTTTATCCAACGTTTATTTCTGCTAGCATTAGTATCCCTGTAAAAGGAAACATTCACATCAGGAACAACACTTGCATTCATTGGTTCAAGCCCAGTGTCCTCGATTGCCTCCTTGGAGGCCAGGAGCCAGAGGAGTACTGGAATTGCTGACAGGACTATCGCGTCAATCGATGACCAGCTTCAATCACAGCGAGAAAGGCTTGTGACCTCTTTTCTCCCACGATGTCCTCAAGGTTGGATTTCAAAGGCTTCAACAGACCGTATGCCCCGTAAAAAAGCCTCAAGATCAGGGTCGGCTTGTGTTGGCAACCTCCTGCAGTGTGATGCGTGAATCCACGTGGCTCGCCCTGCGACCTTAACAGCTGTGTGTGTCGTCAGTTGAACCTGAAAAGGGCCGATTCACCTTCGGTCGGTCCACCCTTTTCGTCTCGGGTTGTAGATGATCACGAAGTCATTAGGCCGAATATCGTGTAGGTGATCAGTTGTTGTCAGAGGAGGGGGGGGGGGGGGGGAAAAAAACAAAACAAAACACAATACAATACAATACAATACAATAAAATTTAAAGAGTAGGGGTGTTAGGATTAGTTAACTAACTAAATGAATAGTTAGTATGGCTCTGGTGCTCAGTTATAGCTTCCGGGAAGGCAGAGACAGGTCAGAGGTCAGGATCTGAGAGCTTTTCAGATCCTAAAAGGTGCTGCTGCACAATCACACAATGGTTAGGAGTGGGTTAGTGAGCTTTTAGCCATGCTAGCTCAATGTTATCTGTAGCCCATTCACACGTGAGTGGGAAAATATGAGGCTGAAAGAAAGGCAGGAAGTATTAATTCGATTCTCCTTTCATAGCCTAATTATTTCATAGAGCTGAATTTGTCAGTTCATTTATTTCATTATTTCCCCTCATGATTATTATTTGAGATGTAATTTACTTAATTCTGAAGGTAAATTGGTGGCAAAAGTTTCTCCTATTCTGTGTCTGAACCAGAGTTAAGCAAGATTATTGGCCCTTTAATGTTAGACAGAATTAAAGTTAAGTTGAGTCGAACAATCATATTGTCTTTTGCTCTCTGTGTTTATCCCATTCGTAGGAGTGACGAGCCCTAGCACGGTTTGGAGAGCTTCCTTAAATGCTTGGAAGTTACTTAACTTTAAACTATCTCTTATATCAATCAATTATCAAGAATTTCAGGAGGACCCTTTTTAAATCTCAGGCGACCCATATTGGGCCACCAACCCAATGTTGAGGCATGACGGCTGTAGGAGGCAGGATCGGAGTCGAAAAGGCGGTGGCATTTTCTGTTTGGAAACACTCAGAAACAGAAAGAGAGGAAAACATTAAGACTTAAATGAATAATTTAAAATATCTCTTTTCTTTAGTTGGATTTGATTCGTCTCCTTTGAGTAAAAAACAACACAATAACAACAACTAAGACGAAGACATAGACAAGTGTACACAACAACGAGTATACACATACAACAACAAAAACATGGACACTGAACATGAACAGTAAGGTCAGTCAAGGTCAAAACCAGTCATTCCACTGAAAGTGGTATTATATATTAAAAATGTCATTTGGTGTTATTTTAAACACCCAGAAAAATAACCTTTAAAACCTGGTAGACTTTTTAGAAGGCCCAAGGCCTAAAACCATAATTCTATTAACAAGCAGCAGTGAGATCTGAACACCCCACTACATAATTGGCAAAAACAGGGAGAAGATCTAGTGCATCAAAACCCAGGAGGAAAGGAAGGTGAAACAGAGGAACATGTGTAGTCAAACAGCCATTCATCGGTCAATCACTCGATGACACGTCCACTGCACATTCGCACTCACAACGCGGTTCTCTCAGGTATACGTAACGTGTCATCATTCAGTCATTCATGCACCGCACACGTTCGTGCCTCAATTTTCACATCCATGCATTCACAAGGTTTCGCTGCATAGTGTCTAAGTAGAATATAGGCCTTATCTAAACCACCAGCGGCGATAGCGAGTCCACCTCCTCTCTCGGGGTCAATGAGCTCTTATTGTCCCCCATGCTTGGCAACCTTTTAGCATTCATTAATTGCTTTTAACTGGTATCATCTGATTAATAAGAGGTACGCTCCTTTTTACTTCCGCCTTTGCGGAGTCCACACTTAGAGTATCGCCCTTAGTACTGACAGTCTACTAACTGCTGATCAGGCAGAAATCGCACGCGTGCAACCCCGGTACCCAACCGGGGGAAAACAACCTCGGTACCAAACCGGAGGAAAACTTAGTCACTCAACCTCGGTATCAAACCGGAGGGAAACAACCTCGGTACCAAACCGGAGGAAAACAACCTCGGTACCAAACCGGAGGAAAACTTAGTCACTCAACCTCGGTACCAAACCGGAGGGAAACAACCTCGGTACCAAACCGGAGGAAAACAACCTCGGTACCAAACCGGAGGAAAACAACCTCGGTACCAAACCGGAGGAAAACAACCTCGGTACCAAACCGGAGGAAAACTCAACTGTCAGGACTTTCTGGGCACCTCTAATTTCATTCAACATTGAACGAAGCACGCAACCTCTAATAACCCTCACTCTGAGGGAACGTAGAAATTTGTTCAGAACGGTATTTGGTTACCAAGCATGTATCAAATCAGGTGGACCACTATCCCCCAAAGAGCACTTCCCTAGCAAGGTTTATCCTTTTTCTGCACATTAAACCAGGACTTCTTGTTTGAAGAGTAATTGTCTATGTACTCATAGCAACTAATGGGACAGTTTTCTCAGGAAAAATTTGGTACCCCCCCTGCTGTTGAGTGGCTTTGGGCCTGCAAGACAGTCCGACGCGGTAAGGAGGAGGCGCGCAAAATGAAAACGATGAATGTTGAACTAGGCTGTCTGTCGCAAGCAGCTTCAAAAGGGTAAGGTACAGATTGTTTACGAGGGTATCGGTCAAAAAATGTCAAAATGTAAAGTTGGTTGAGGCTGCAGTCCTCAATCTCCTTCTCAATTTTCCTGAAATTGAGTAAAAAACCAAAAGAGTAAAAGAAGAATCGTTCAGAAATAACAAAGAAGAAAAAACTTGTGAGCTCAAAAAAAAAATTCATGGCCAATAAAAGAATGAAAAATAAAAACTTCAGCTCCAAAAGCTAAGGCAACAGAAGGCTCTTTCTTCAACGGATGTAACCATATCTTGCATTGTGGGGGGGGGGGGGCTCCCCTCAACAAGAAAATAAAAGGAAAGAAAAGCAAACAAAAACAAACCCATCAGTGACACCCTTTTGTTTGTTTTTCTCTCATAACGGCAAAAGCAGTGTAAATAAATGAGCAACATAATGAATAAAAGCAAAGATAAATGATGAACACACATGGTCTCATGTGGCAAACAGAAGGGTTCTGTGTGCAGTTATGGTGGTCCTGTGTTTCAGCTCATAGTTATGAATGTGAGTGTGTGTGTTTGTGTGGTCTGTCTTAGAGCACACCTTCTCAAAGTGTGTGAGAATAAACGAAAACAAAATAATCTAGTGCACAGTCAGAAAATAGAGGGGTTAGTATTGTCCTATCGAAGGAGAAGCTTGTTGGCTATTTGCTGGTCGTCCTCCCCCTATGCCAAAGTTCAAGGCAAAAGTGATATAGCACTACCACCAAAGGCTGTGGTGGACTTCTTCTGGCTTGATATCCTCGTGGCTTTTGAAACAGTGTCTTTTTGGTGAAGATGTTCCAGCAGACTTGCGACCAGTCTGCAGTTTCTGCCCATCATTCAGGCAGTATCGTGGCTTTTAGCTCGCAACTCATTGGTGGGGGGGGAGTGTCCCAACTCCGATGCCCACAGGTTCTCAGTCTTTGATGGTGGGGCAGGATTTGTTAATCCCAGCATGCTGCCCATTCTTAGACGATGAGTTGACTTGGGACTGAGTGAGTTATTTCGTTGCAGCTGAATGTGAGAGTTGAGTCCTTTGATAGTCGATTTCCTTCTGAAGCTTGATCCTTTGAATGATGTTGACATTTCATTTGCATAGGAGTTGAAGGTGATTTCTTTCATTGAAGATGTCGTTTCAGAGGGACAACCGCAAAGCCAACAGAAACTAACAATAGAATAATAAAAAAAAAAATGATAATGATAACAGTAATATTAAAATAAAATAAAATGAAATACTGTATTCATCTGTGTGTGTGTTTGAGTGTGTGTTGCTCATATTGGACCCCAGATATCTCTCAGATATCTCAAGCATGAAATCAAATGAAAAAATAAATAAATAAATAAATAAATAAATAAAAATAAAAACAGTGTCATATTGTCATGGCACTATTCTGTAGGCAGGGGGAAATGTGAGAAATCACTCTCTCCTTTGAGTGTGTGTGTGTGGGGGTGTGTCTACCTCTCTCTCTGCGTGCGTGTGCATGTATGGGTGTGCTCTTTGCGTGCGCGTGTGTGTGCCCTCTCTCTCTCTCCTTTGAGTGTGTGTGTCGATCTCTCGTGTGCCTACAGCTGAGAAAGAAAAACAAAACGCACCGAACGCACAGAAAGCAGCCGACTCAACCAAAGTGTGAAATCTGATTCCATTCACACGTTAAAAAAAATAAAAACAAAGATAAGAAAAAAGTAAAACTCACTGAAAGCTTGCCGGTTTCATGATCTGAGTTCACAT
This sequence comes from Gouania willdenowi, assembly GCF_900634775.1. NCBI lineage: Eukaryota > Metazoa > Chordata > Actinopteri > Blenniiformes > Gobiesocidae > Gouania > Gouania willdenowi. The sequence goes on along the minus strand of NC_041055.1, from coordinate 5,521,132 downwards.
CATACCAGGATTGTATATGCGGATGCATATATTATTTGTTTATTTGATTCTGTTCGATTCCATTATTAGTGTTTTACTTCCCTGTAGTCTTTACTACAGTTTAGGTTAGGTTTGGGGTTTTAAAGGGGACAGATGTGAACTCGTTACATGACTGCGGGGTGTTTTGGAAACTTTGGCTGCCTGTTTATCTTGTGGTCAGGACCTCACGGGCTGTCCGTAGGTGCCTGAACAAAACCAAAGTAAATAATAACCAGCCGTACTCTAGATGCCTGAACAAAAATATCCGAGCCCGGAGAAAAAATAGAGGGAACTTATAGTATTAAAAAAAAAACAAAGAACTTCAACCATTTGAGCCTTTCTCATATCAGTGCTTTAACTGCATCAAAGCACAGAACAGCTAAAGGAGGAGAGAACCTCCAGTATGATGAAAATCAATACAGTGCTGACTGGTTGCCTGTCTTATCAATACAGAGCGAATATATATATATATATATATATATATATATATATATATATATATGCAAATTAAAATTTACATATATATATATATATATATATATACATACATATAAAAAGGTGTCTTTACCTTAATAGTCGAATTGGTATTTGAGGGTCAACCGATGGTTCGTATTGTCCAGTCTCTGTCCGGGGGGCGGTCCACCGTGGGGCAGCTTTGGGGTTTTAAATGCGTCCACTCTTCGGTGCTGGTTCACGGCAGGAGCCCCCCCCAGAGCAGAAGATGGATCCTGTTCTGTGACGCCAATTTGTCACGGCAAATTTACGGTTGACCTCCTTAGGAGACATAATTTATTGCTCTGTTGAAGAATGGAGTCCAATCCGAGCATTGATGATTTTATAAAAAAATATTTTATTCTAGACTAAGTAAAAAGGAGAGTACAAAATTATGTCCGCCCGGCCGGAGGTTCGATGACAGAGTGGGGCAGACAAAACTGACACATCACGTATTTCCTCAGTTCCCCCACACAAAAAAAACAAACATCTATCATCTAGGGTTGTCACGATACTAGAATTTCAAACTCGATATAATTTTTTTTTTTAGAAATATTGTTATTTAAAAAAATAAATAAAAATGTTACAAAATAAATACTAATAAATGAAATAATTAAAAAATTAAACAGAAATGTATGTCAAAAATGAAGTAAGATACAATTAAAAGGCAGATTTAAATTTTAATGACATTGATTATTCTGACTGCTCCTTTTTAATTATTGATGTCATATAAAAATGTATGAGAACAGCATTAATGTCACATTCATCCAATTTCCCCTCAGGGATCAATGGTTTACTGAATCTGAGCAGGTTTATTGTTTAGGTTTATTTAAATTAAGTTTATCAAAACTTCATTTAAATGATCCTGATGATATCATCCCAGACCATAATGATTACACAAAAATAAATGGACCCAAGGATGCATCAGTTATTTCACCACCAGAGGCCAGAATATTTTATAGTATCAGAAGTTTTTATTATTTGTAAACTACCAATTACAATTCAATTATCTGAACTCAATTACAATTCAATTACAATTACATCAGCAACAGATGTTTTTCAATTACAATTATAATTGCCACAATTTAATATTATATTTGAATTAGCACTGCTATCTCCATTTATACAGTATGTGTGTGTGTATAATAACCTATATACTGTATATATTAAAACAGTTTAAAATCCTATCATTCAAGGTGTAAAAGGACAATAACAACAACAAGTGACTTCATTCACTTTATTGGTTACAATTGATTTTATTCTCAGGGGAAACGACAAAAAAAAAAAAAGGAACCAACTATTTTTTACATGTGAAACCTAAAAACCATATTTTATGACAAATACATTTACAGAATAAAAGCAGAAACCACTAAAAAAACATATTCCCTTTAAGTGTGTGTGTGTGTGTGTGTGTGTGTGTTAAAGTTTACAGAGTTCAGCAGTATCACCATCACACCAAACACTGAGTCCGAGGTGGAGCGGCTCAGTGAAGGTGGTGTTCACTCTGTGGAGGAGAGTCATTGTGTCACAGACGCTGTAGAAGCTCAGAATACCTGCTGTGTGATCCACGTACACTCCTATCCTGGAGGAATGAGGACCTGGGACTGTAGTGATGAGGCTGTTGTGATTAAATGTGTAATTGTTTGTAGTACACTTTAAAGACCATGATTTGTTATTAAGACCAAATCCACATCCAATTCCAAACCCTGCTCTGCTGATACTCTTGTATGAAACAGCTACATAAACTCCTCCCCCTCTCCCTCTCCACTCCACCTCCCAGTAACAACGTCCAGTCACACTCTCTCGGCTCAGGACCTGATAATAATTAGTGAATCTGTCTGGATGAGGAGGATGATCCTGATTTCTTTTCATTAATGTTACTTTTCTGTTTCCTTCTGATAAACTGAGCTTAATGAAAGCTGTGTTTGGATCCAGAGTGATTTCCTGTGAATACTTTAAGAATCCAGCTCTGCTCGTCAGCTCTGGATGTAAAACATCCACTCTCTCCACAGTGTGACAGACTTTGGTCCAGTCCTCCATCAGGACTTTGTGGAGATGTTCTCTGAGCTCTGACACAGCTGCTGTCACCTCCTCAAAGCAGTTCTCAGGACCTGTGATGATGGAGGAGTGTGTGGACACACTGAGCGCTGACAGGGAGCTGTAGCTGAGGACAAACTGGATGTGATCCTCAGTGTGGGAGAGCTGCTGCAGCTCAGCGTCTCTCTTCTTCAGCTCACTGATCTCCTGCTCCAGCTTCTCCTGAATTGCTCGGACTGCACTCACTTCAGTCTGCTGCTTGGATCGGACCTCCTTCTTCAGCTCAGACCTTCTGTCCTGGAGGAGACGGATCAGCTCAGTGAACATCTGCTCGTTGTGCTCCACTGTCTGTTCAGCAGAGACGTTGATGGTCTTCACCTGCTGTTTCAGCAGCTCCACATCTTTCTCTCTGTCCTGGATGTTCTTCTGGATGTCAGCTCGACTCTCCTGCAGCTCTCTCTGCTTCTCAGTGCTTTCTGCTGCAGCTGAAACCGTGTCGTGGCCTTTATGTTCGTCCATGGAGCAGAGAAAACAGATACACTGCTGATCAGTGCGGCAGAAGATCTTCATCACCTCATCATGACGAGAGCAGATCTTCTCCTGCAGCTTCTCAGATGGATCCACCAGCTTGTGTCTCTTGAATGCAGCAGAATCATGATGAGGCTGAAGATGTTTCTTACAAAAAGAGGCCAGACACACCAAACAGGACTTGTAGGCCTTCAGTTTCCTTCCAGTGCAGAAATCACAGGCCACGTCTTCAGCTGTAGCGTAGCTTTCAACAGCAGGAGCATCGTGACGTCTGCTCTTATTTATGTTCTCCACTACTTCTGCCATCATGGTGTTTTTCACCAGGACAGGCCTCGGTGTAAACGCCTCTCTGCACTGAGGGCAACTGTAGCTGTTCTTCACAGCCTCTCCATCCCAGAAGCTGCTGATACACGTCCTGCAGTAGCTGTGTCCACAGGGAACGGTCACCGGCTCCTTCAGGAGGTTCAGACAGATGGAACAGGAGAAGGTCTCTCCGTACAGATCAGCTCCTTCCTGCGCCATTTCACAAGTCCCAGTGTAACTGCCTCTCCCTGAAAACCAGTGCAAAGCCACTTTATAGCATGAGTCATCACTTCTTGGTTACACCCACAGACAAAGTGCAGATCTGAGGGGGTGGAGCCAAGAGCTGAGAGAGAATGTTGTTGTTTAATCCAGGAAATGAATTGGTTTCACTGATACTCAGTTTAAAGACACATCCAGCCTGGCTGGTTTTGCAGGTCCAGGGCCGCACCTATGTTCACAATAGTGTCTTTTCTTATTATAAAAAAATAACTAGGGTGTTTAAAGCCATGTTTACTTCAAAAAGCAAACAATAAACATTGGATTTTAAGGTGTTTGAACCCATCTTTGTTACCAGACTGATGTTATAAATCAGATTTCAGGAATTTAAACCAATGTGTACTATAAAAGTGAATCTATGTTTACATCAATCAGTTTTGTAGCCCTTTTTTACATTAAAATGATGATCAAAATCAGATTTTAGGGTATTAAATCCATGTTTATTTAAAACACAAAAATTATCAGAAACATCTGATTCAATGGGTTTAAACTTATGTTTATGAAAAAAATGGTGATAAACTTTTAATTTGATGGTTCTGAACCTATGTTTACTGCAAAAGAGAATTTAATAATATGATTTAAAAGGTTTAAGTCCAGTTTTGCTACAAAATTGATTGAAAACGGATTTGAGGGATTTGAAGAAGTACATAAAAAAAAATCAATTATGCACAATAGAGCTAATTCCATATAAAATATTTACTAGGTAACTTCTTTGCTCCAGTTCTCTTTTGTAGCTGAAATTCCTCCCCTGGCGCTCGTTGAGTATCATGTGACCAAAGCCTTCAAGGAATTCTGGGAAATTTTTGATTATTTTTCCAATTTAGATTTGATTAATATTACGGTTATGATTTATTCTGATTCTACAATGATTGAAATTTGCCAGTAATGATTATTGCCATTTTAATTTCCCTATTTTTGCTCTTCATGTAGTGTTAACCTATGACCACATATTCACCTTTACCAGCTACAACTGCATCTCTTTCACACACTACACCCAACCTGGCAATGCAGCATCAGCAGTTTTGCACCAAGATGTATTTCATAATCTACAGGTTAATCATTGATCTATCAGTCATATTTATTACTGTTCAATATTAACAGTATTAGTAGCACAGCTGTTTTCTACCTCCATGATGGGGTCATAGTTGTTTTAAGTTCTGGGTGACCGTCATCCACCTGCACTTTGTGTCAAGCTCCTGACTTGAACTGAGACAGTTAACCTGATTCAACGGTGAGTGTATCGGTCTGTTGGGTTTTTAATAATATCCGGAAGGGTCCGGGTCTCACCCTCTCCCCTGATTTGGGCTGGAGGAGGGTCTTCTTCTACTTATTATTAGAGGTTGTAAATGAACAGATTGGTGCACTAGCGCCCCCTCAAACTGGGGTCAAAAGCTGGTTTGTTAGGTTTCATTTCTGATAAATGTGACTGTGCCGTTCTCCTTCATTTATGATGTCTTGCAGCCCACGTGCGCGATCGACACAAAATGTCTCCGCGATCGACCGATAGATTGCGATCGACTTAAAGTGCACCTCTGCTTTACAGTGAGTCCACGACCCGGTTCTTTATCCAGATAATTTGAGTCCTGACTCTTTAATGTTAGTCCACAATCTGGGTCCTTAGTCCAGATTATTTGGATTCTTACTCTCTACGGTGAGTCCATGACCCGGGTCCTTAACTCAGATAATTTGAGTTCTTACTTTTTATGGTAAATCTACAACTCAGATCCTTAATCCAGATTGTTTGAGTCTTGACTCTTTATGGTGAGTCCATGACCCGGTCCTTAACCCATATCGTTAGTTTTCCGACTCTTTATGGTGAGTCCACGACTCAGATCCTTAATCCAGATTGTTTCAGTAATGAATGTTTCCAAGGAGTCTACGACCCAGGTCATTAACCTTGATCATTTGAGTCCTAACTTTTTCCTGGAAGTCTGGAAGTCTTTAATCCAGATCGTTTGAGTCCTGACCCTTCACAGTGAGTCCAGGACCCAGGTCCTTAAAGTCTGTGTAAAGTAGAGATAAATTTGTGTTACGAGTTCTTCACACGAGCGGCTCCAGCGTCGATAGTGCTTCCAGAAGTGCTCAGATCAGGCCAAACAAGCGGAAAGGTCTGCTCCGCCCAAGTCCGAATATGTGCACCCCTCCCACTAGAAGTGATAAACTAAATTGCGGTGTAAAAAAAATCCTAATTTCATGGAAATTGTGGCACCAGCGGACGCATTTTATTCCCCTGAGTCCGAATATGTGGTTTGTTTTTGGCTAGGGGCCGGTTTGCACCCGCTGGAGAACGCGGAAGTTTGGTGTGCTGCAGCAGCAGGATCGGGTTTATGCAAATGATGACTCGGTTACGTAACGTGGCTACGATTTCTGACCCGCCATTAAATTTGAAACATAGTTTATGAAGCCTCGCTCCACAGTTACATTCTAAATGGTTGAATGGCTTTTTACATGTTTTAAAGGGGACATATCATGCTAAATCCACTTTTTTAGCCCTTAAATGCATTTTGTTGTATATTTAGAGTGCTTAGAAGTACAGAAAAAAATCAAATTAGTCTCTCCAGGTGCTCCGTAGATATCTTTATATTCTGTTTTGGTCATATTTTTCAATCTGTTTCGATTTTTCTATTCTCTATTACGTTTTTTTAACTATTACATCACAGTATTTGCAGCGGAACTGCCAAATTAGTACATCAACTCCAGGCCCAACACTTCGAGCAATCCGCCATTTTTATTTCTCGCTGCGATTTTGTAGTCCAAGCTCAAGGATGCTGAAGTTACGAGAGGAGAAATCAAAATGTTCGGTTGTTGGATGTAGTAACCCACACGCTTCATTACACTGTCTCCCAGCATCAGAACCTTTTCAAAGTGCCTGGTTGAGTTTTATTTTTCACAGAAATGTACCCACATCTGTGGGTAAGGTCATTTTTGTGTGTGCGAAGCACTTCAAGGATGACTGCTTCAGCAACCTCCACCAGTATAAAGAAGGATTTGCCGAAAGACTTTGTCTGATTGAGGGTTCAATTCCTTCTATCTTTGGAGACGATGAACAGAGCACTTCGGTAAGCTGTAAATAACGCGAAAAAGTGTGATGATAAGACGTTCCTGTCATTGTTTTGTTAGCATTAGCAGTTGCACCGTCTTCATATGTTAGCGCTGTGTGCTCGTTTTAGATCCTTGATGATGTGGCCTACGTGATTTAATTTAAGTCTAAAGTTTTTATTAGTAATTTCATTTTGCCGTTTTTGTCTTTGAAAAGACTGTATTAAAATGCATTTCGTGACGTTAGCTTGGCGCTAGCGTTAGCTCGGTGCTTGTGTTAGCTCACTTGTTAGGGTTCTGCAGGTTCATCATCTTCATTTTCATCTCGCTCCGCCGGGTCCGACTCTGGCTCAAACATGTAAGGCTGGGTGGACAAGTATTCTGTTGTTGACATTTTGTAAATAACCTGTGAATAAAAAGTTTATGCGCCGCTACATAGCCGTATCTCTTCTATCAAACTACAAAAATGGCTGAGCAGGGTGGAGTTGAACCGAGTGTCACCTGAAGAGGGGGCGGGGTATGGAGTGTCTTATTTGCATTTAAAGAGACCGCATCAAAACGAGTTGCTCTCGGAAGCACATCAGAAGAGGGGTAGAAAAGGGGTGGAGCTATAATAATGAGGAATTCAGACCCAAGCATTGCAGTTCTGCTTTATATAGACCACAACTGTATGATTTATATCTAAAAAGAAATGATTTAAAACCATGATATGTCCCCTTTAAGGAATACATTTATGACCTTTTTAATGTGTTTAGAAGAAAATGGCTGAATTTGCTTTACACGGACTTTAACCCAGATTGTTTGAGTCCTAACTCTTTATTGTGAGTCCACGACCCAGGTCCTTAATCCAGATCATTTGAGTCCTGACTCTTTAAGGGGAGTCTACAACCCAGGTCCTTAAAGCAGATTGCTTGAGTCACGACTCTTCATGGTGAGTCCACGACCTTGGTCCTTAACCCGGATTGTTTGATAGTACTGACTTTTTACAGCAGGGGTCACCAATCTTTCTGAAACTATGAGCTACTTCATAGTTACTGTATAGTATGAAGGGCTTCCAGCTTGAAAATCACTTTTTACAAAATACTAAATGTTCACGATTTCACTTTAATTCCAGGGTAATATAATGAGGAAGGCTAGCAGTAGGCTAACTTAAAAACATAGGAAATGTTTAGGATTCAACATGCAACATTTCTAATTTATGCAGTTCCATTATCATTGCATTTCATAGAAAATGATCATCTTCCTATTTTACTAGCTTCTAACAAAAAACTTTTAACTAATCGTGCAATGTAACAATTATGCCATATTTTGCGTAAATCCACCTTGTACTTTTAAAATATATCTTATTATATTATAGCCTACTGTATATAACATACCACAGTCCATACACCATACAGTATCTGCAACACTTGAAACATTTCTTGTAATGTTTCAGTGAAAATAAACATTTAAAGATGGTAATTTAATGCTAAAACTTTATCATGTGCAGCAGTGTTTATCTGTCATATGTATTTATATTTGAGTTTGAATCCTAGAAAGTAAATCAGGTTTTAGATGGAGCTCATAGGTGACTAGAGCTCCTGAGGGCCCCTCACATGGTCCACATGTGTGTTTCTCTCATTTTGTGTTTGTTTGTTGTCTTGTGTGTTTTTAATGTCATTTTCTATATTCTTTCATTTCATGTGTTTTTGTTGTTGTCGTGTGTGTTTTTAGCATACCTGTCAAGTTTTGAATTTGAAAATAAGGGAAATGTTCTGGCGCCCACTACGAACCGTCCCACCCGCCCAGCCAAGCTCCAGTATCCCTTATATTTTAAGATAAGTGTACAATAAATCTAAAATAGCCACTTGTCAACCACTTACTAAATACAATGATGTGATTAGAATCTGGTAGGTCGTCCTTGATTAACATTGAAATGCTGTGAACATTCCTACTAGAGCTGGTGATATGAACCAAAACTCATATCTCAATGTTTTTTCTCAAAATGGTGATATACGATATAAATCTAGATAATTTTATCAAATAAAGTCTGACCAGAAAGACAATTCTGGGTTAAATTTGCTGATGCAAAATGCTACACAGGGACATTTAATAACAAACAGCTGATCAATATGTGCAGTCATTAATCATCTAACTGAGCTTTATATGTTGTTCTGAGAAGTAAAAGCAGCGACTCCTAAAACTAGTATTTTGATACATAATTAGCTAATATATCTATATTTGATATATGAAATATTATAGTTTTCTATTATGCCAAAATAGAAAACTCAGTACATCTTGAATCTCGATATATCACCCAGCTCTAATTCCTAAATAATAAAACAGCCTAAATAAAAATATAAATGTGTATATGAAGCACATGTGTTTATTTAATATACTTACAGTTTATATACAAGTCAACACAATGAATAATTACTGTTAATTTCACATTGTTTGTCTTTAAGTTAGACATGAACATTTTATTTTCATTACATATTTTTTTCTTTTAATTTCTCATGTGGTTCTCTGGTTTTCACTAATGACTTATTTACACACATTTGTTGCAGACTTTACAACATTGAACACTTTTTAAAGCAGTGTATATTTGTGGCGCTTGTGATTGGCTGATTTTTCACGCTCACTTACGTCTTTTCTTTCCCCCGTGGTAGACGCTGAAATCTCAGTTATTAATCTTACAGAACGTGTAACTGTGTCCCATGCTGCTGTTCTTTAGGAAGATAAACTCTGTGTCTCATTTTACAACGTATTTACACCAGTTCTTAGTTTTTTTTGCCGGAACGTCTTCATTCATCATCTCTGTTGCAGTTGTTTACGGGTTTTTTGCCGCTGTCAGCACAAATCTCGCGAGAACTGCCACCAAGCAGGGCCGTTTCAGGCGGCAGTTCTCGCGAGGCTTGTGACGCCGTTCAGTTTAGTAAGGCATCTTTTATTTATTATTACATTAAAATACGGGATATTTACGGGAAAATAATAATAAGGGAAGATGGCGGGAAATAGGGGTAAAATACGAGTTTCCCGGCCAAAACGGGATTCTTGACAGGTATGGTTTTGAGCAGGGTTGGGGTCAAATGCATTCTTTTCAATTACAATTACGTCTTCAATTATCCATGTTTAATTACAATTAATGAGCCTTTCATAAATAACCCTGTAAAACTTAACCTTCTTCTTGTGTTTTTCTCTCTGTTTGCATCTCTTATGATAACGGGTCAGTTTTGATCCATGTCTGAAATCAGTTTTAAAATACACACACACAAAAAACAAACATCTATCATCTAGGGTTGTCACGATACTAGAATTTCAAACTCGATATCAATTCTCAGGAAAAAAAAACACCTCTATACTCGATACCATTTTTGATACCACGGGGCAAAAAAAAGTCAAAAATGTAGAAGCATAATTTCCTTTAATAAAGATGAGAATACAAACTATGAACAGTTTACAAAGTATTTTTAAATTAAGTGTAATGTAGTGCAACATTTAACAACACTTGTAAACAACAAAAACTATTACACTTTTTTGAGAAAGTATAACAACATTTATCAAGTTGTCCCTTCTCATGTTTGACTAAAACTGGTTGTGTATACGCCTCCCAGCAGCAGCACTAGCTGACTCAGTGTTATGATGAGGGCCCTAAAAAAATCAGTTTCATTTTTTTCCAAATTCCATATTTTTCACTTAATTTTTTTTAAATTTCTTTTTTTTAAACATTTTTTTCAAAAAAAAAACAAAAAACAAAATAAATACTGATAAGTAAAAAAAAATAACAAAATTAAACAAATGTATGTCAAAAATAAAGTAAGATACAATTAAAAGGTAGATTTAAGTTGTAATGACATTGATTATTCTGACTGCTCCTCTTTAATTATTTATGTCATATAAAAATGTATCAGAACAGCATTAATGTCACATTCATCCAATTTCCCCTCAGGGATCAATGGTTTACTGAATCTGAGCAGGTTTATTGTTGAGGTTAATTTAAATTAAAATGATCAAAACTTCATTTAAATGATCCTGATGACATCATCCCAGACCAGGGGTCTGCAACCTGCGGCTCTGGAGCCTCATGTGGCTCTTTGACTCTTTTGCAATGGCTCCCTGTAGCTTTAAAAAAAAAAACTATTGAAATAAAGAGTTGTTATTTTCCTACAGAAGCTATTATTGATTAATGACAAATAAAATCAAGATATAACAATTTGTTAACCTAAAAATAAATCACATTGTGCAGTGACTCAGCACATTCCTACTTCACCTCCTGCAAAATCTACAGACCATCAACTTTCCTGTGACTAACCTTAAGTTTTAAATCTCTGGTAAAATAACTAAACCAACAAAAACACTATTCTGGAAGAAAATAGAGATTTTAATTGTGTGGGGACAGATTCATTTAACCACCAATGTACAGGTTAAATATGCATGTTTTATGTGTAGCAAGAAATGAGAAATTAGCATGTGTTGATCACATGATCATGTGTTATCAAACTTCAAGTTACTTTTTGTAGCCCTTTAAATACATTAACTAAAAAATATCTTCTTTATATAACATTGTGTTCATGTAAACTGAGATGTGTAAGAATTTGAAGATGCAAGATACGGTTTAGTTGTTATTTCTTGATGTTAATTTATTTCATTTTATTTTAATCTGTTTTTAAGTTGCCATTTACATGATCAATATAAATCAAATCATGAAATCAAACATTATTCTATGTCATTTTAACTGTATAGAATTTCATTCACTGTATTGTCTTCATTGAGAAGGTTTTTTTTCCGGCTCCAGGACGACTTTAATCCAGGTGAGATGAGGCAAAATGGCTCCTTTGAGAGTAAAGGTTGTAGATCCCTGTCCCAGACCATAATGATTACACAACAATAAATGGACCCAAGGAGGCATCAGTTATTTCACCACCAGAGGCCAGAATATTTTATAGTATCAGAAGTTATTATTTGTAAATTACCAATTACATTTAAATTTGCTGAACTCAATTACAGTTCAGTTACAATTACAACAGCAACAGATGTTTTTCAATTACAATTATAAGTGTCATAATTTAATATTATATTTGAATTAGCACTGCTCCATTTATACAGTATGTGTGTGTATAATAACCTATATACTGTATATAATAAAACAGTTTAAAATCCTATCATTCAAGGTGTAAAAGGACAATAACAACAAGTGACTTCATTAACTTTATTGGTTACAGTTGATTTTATTCTCAGGGGGAGCGACAAAAAAAAAAAAAAAAAAAGAACCAACTATTTTTTACATGTGAAACCTAAAAACCATATTTTATGACAAATACATTTACAGAATAAAAGCAGAAACCACTAAAAAAAAAAACGCATTCCCTTTAAGTGCGTGCGTGCGTGCGCGTGTGTGTGTGTGTGTGTTTTAAAGTTTACAGAGTTCAGCAGTATCTCCAACATCCCAAACCCAGAGTCCGAGGTGTAGCGGCTCAGTGAAGGTGGTGTTCACTCTGTGGAGGAGAGTCATTGTGTCACAGACGCTGTAGAAGCTCAGAATACCTGCTGTGTGATCCACGTACACTCCTATCCTGGAGGAATGAGGACCTGGGACTGTAGTGATGATGTTGTTGTGATAAAATGTGTATTTGTTTGTAGTACACATTAAAGACCATGATTTGTTATTAAGACCAAGTCCACATTCATACCCTCTCCCTGCTCTGCTGATACTCTTGTATGAAACAGCTACATAAACTTCTCCCCCTCTCCACTCCACCTCCCAGTAACAACGTCCAGTCACACTCTCTCTGCTCAGGACCTGACAATGATAAGTGAATCTGTCTGGATGAGGAGGATGACCCTGATTTCCTCTCATTAATGTTACTTTTCTGTTTCCTTCTGATAAACTGAGCTTAATGAAAGCTGTGTTTGGATCCAGAGTGATTTCCTGTGAATACTTTAAGAATCCAGCTCTGCTCGTCAGCTCTGGTTGTAAAACATCCACTCTCTCCACAGTGTGACAGACTTTGGTCCAGTCCTCCATCAGGACTTTGTGGAGATGTTCTCTGAGCTCTGACACAGCTGCTGTCACCTCCTCAAAGCAGTTCTCAGGACCTGTGATGATGGAGGAGTGTGTGGACACACTGAGCGCTGACAGGGAGCTGTAGCTGAGGACAAACTGGATGTGATCCTCAGTGTGGGAGAGCTGCTGCAGCTCAGCGTCTCTCTTCTTCAGCTCACTGATCTCCTGCTCCAGCTTCTCCTGAAGAGCTCGGACTGCACTCACTTCAGTCTGCTGCTTGGATCGGACCTCCTTCTTCAGCTCAGACCTTCTGTCCTGGAGGAGACGGATCAGCTCAGTGAACATCTGCTCGTTGTGCTCCACTGTCTGATCAGCAGAGACGTTGATGGTCTTCACCTGCTGTTTCAGCAGCTCCACATCTTCCTCTCTGTCCTGGATGTTCTTCTGGATGTCAGCTCGACTCTCCTGCAGCTCTCTCTGCTTCTCAGTTCTTTCTGCTGCAGCTGAAACCGTGTCGTGGCCTTTATGTTCATCCATGGAGCAGAGAAAACAGATACACTGCTGATCAGTGCGGCAGAAGATCTTCATCACCTCATCATGACGAGAGCAGATCTTCTCCTGCAGCTTCTCAGATGGATCCACCAGCTTGTGTCTCTTGAATGCAGCAAATTCATGATGAGGCTGAAGATGTTTCTTACAATAAGAGGCCAGACACACCAAACAGGACTTGTAGGCCTTCAGTTTCCTTCCAGTGCAGAAATCACAGGCCACGTCTTCAGCTGTAGCGTAGCTTTCAACAACAGGAGCATCGTGACATCTGCTCTTATTTATCTTCTCCACTACTTCTGCCATCATGGTGTTTTTCCCCAGCACAGGCCTCGGTGTAAACGCCTCTCTGCACTGAGGGCAACTGTAGCTGTTCTTCACAGCCTCTCCATCCCAGAAGCTGCTGATACACGTCCTGCAGTAGCTGTGTCCACAGGGAACGGTCACCGGCTCCTTCAGGAGGTTCAGACAGATGGAACAGGAGAAGGTCTCTCCGTACAGATCAGCTCCTTCCTGCGCCATTTCACAAGTCCCAGTGTAACTGCCTCTCCCTGAAAACCAGTCTGAGCGTCTGAGTGCAAAGCTACTTTACAGCATGAGTCAGCACTTCCTGGTTACACTCACAGACAAAGTGCAGATCTGAGGGGGTGGAGCCAAGAGCTGAGAGAGAATGTTGTTGTTTAATCCAGGAAATGAAGGTGTTTCACTGATTCTCAGTTTAAAGACACATCCAGCCTGGCTGGTTTTGCAGGTCCAGGGCTGAACCTATGTTCACAATAGTGTCTCTACTTATTATAAAAAAAAAAACGAGGGTGTTTGAAGCCATGTTTACTGTAATAAGTGAACAATAAAATTAGAATCAAGGCATTCAAATTCATCTTTACAAAAAAGTGATCATAAACATTGGATTTTATAGTGTTTGAATCCATCTTTACTCCAAAAGTGATGTTATAAATTAGTTTTGATGGATTTAAACCAATGTGTACTATAAAAGTGAACCTATGTTTACATCAATCAGTTTTGTACCCATTTTTAAAACATCTGATTCAATGGATTTGAACTTACTTTTACAACAAAAGTTCTCTTTTGTAGCTGAAATCCCTCCCCTGTTTCTCGTTGAGTATCATGTGACCAAAGCCTTCAAGGAATTCTGGGAAATCTTTTGATTTGTTTTCCAATTTAGATTTGATTTATATCACGGTTATGATTTATTCTGATCCTACAATGATTGAAATTTGCCAGTAAAGATTATTGCGATTTTAATTTCCCTATTTTTGCTCTTCATGTAGTGTCAACCTATGACCACATATATCTACCTTTACCAGCAACAACTGCATCTCTTTCACACACTACACCCAACCTGGCAATGCAGCATCAGCAGTTTTGCACCAAGATGTATTTCATAATTTAGAGGTTAATCATTGATCTATCAGTCATATTTATTACTGTTCAATATTAACAGTATTAGTAGCACAGCTGTTTTCCACCTCCAAGATGGGGTCATAGTTGTTTTAAGTTCTGGGTGTTTGTAGCGGAGGTGCTAAGCGCCATTTTGAAAATCCGGTGAGCCCATACACCAGAGTTGTACACGAGGAGAAGTCCAGCTGTGAACACACAACGCTGGTTACTCGGCGGTCCCCCCTCCTCACCGAGGGGACTCAGGGCTGACCTGCTTCGTCCGGTAGGGTCCGTATCTCACCCTCTCCCTGGATTTGGGCTGGAGGAGGGTCTTCTTCTACTTATTATTAGAGGTTGTAAATGAACAGATCGGTGCACTAGCGCCCCCTCAAACTGGGGTGAAAAGCTGGATTGTTGGGTTTAATGTCTGATAAACGTGACTGTGCCGTTCTCCTTCATTTATGATGTATTACAGTCCACGTGCGCGATCGACACAAAATGCTTCTGCGATCAACCGTTAGATTGCGATTGACGTATTGTGCACCCTTGCTTTACAGTGAGTCCACGACCCGGTTCTTAATCCAGATAATTTGAGTCCTGACTCTTTAACGTGAGTCTACAACTCAGATCCTTAATCCAGATTGCTTGAGTCTTGACTCTTTATGTTGAATCCTTACTCTCTACGGTGAGTCCATGACCCGGGTCCTTAACTCAGATAATTTGAGTTCTGACTTTTTATGGTGAGTCTACAACTCAGATCCTTAATCCAGATTGTTTGAGTCTTGACTCTTCATGTTGAGTCCATAACCTGGGTTTTTAAGCCAGATTGTTTGAGTCCTGACTCTTTATGGTGAGTCCATGACCCGGACCATAACCCATATCGTTAGTTTTCCGACTCTTTATGGTGAGTCCACGACTCAGATCCTTAATCCAGATTGTTTCAGTAATGAATGTTTCCAAGGAGTCTACGACCCAGGTCATCAACCTTGATCATTTGAGTCCTAACTTTTTCCTGGAAGTCTGGAAGTCTTTATTCCAGATCGTTTGAGTCCTGACCCTTCACAGTGAGTCAAGGACCCAGGTTTTTAAAGTCTGTGTAAAGTAAAGATAAATTTGTGTTATGAGTTCTTCACACCACAGAAACGAGTTATTAACCACTGAGCCAAAATTGAAAGATGAAAAAAATCACTCGGTATATAAAATTAGGTGTCAAAATCATAGAAAAACTGGGGGCGTGTCAGTTAAAGGCTGCTGGAAACAGGGTGCCGCCTCCATGTACTGGGTCTATGGGAGAGAGCAGTGTGAAAGCGGCTCCAGCATCGATAATGCTTCCAGAAGTGCTCAGATCAGGCCAAACAAGCGGAAAGGTCTGCTCCTCCCAATTCCGAATATGTGCATCCCTCCCACTAGAAGTGATAAACTAAATTGCGGTGTAAAAAAAATCCTTATTTCATAGAAATTGTGGCACCAGCGGACGCATTTTATTCCCCTGAGTCCGAATATGTGGTTTGTTTTTGGCTAGGGGCCGGTTTGTACCCGCTGGAGAATGCGGAAGTTTGGTGTGCTGCAGCAGCAGGATTGGGTTTATGCAAATGATGACTCGGTTACGTAACATGGCTACGATTTCTGACCCGCCATTAAATTTGAAACATAGTTTGTGAAGCCTCGCTCCACAGTTACATTCTAAATGGTTGAATGGCTTTTTACATGTTTTAAAGGGGACATATCATGCTAAATCCACTTTTTTAGCCCTTAAATGCATTTTGTTGTATATTTAGAGTGCTTAGAAGTACAGAAAAAATCAAATTAGTCTCTTCAGGTGCTCCGTAGATATCTTTATATTCTGTTTTGGTCATATTTTTCAATCTGTTTCGATTTTTTTATTCTCTATTATGTTTTTTGAACTATTACATCACAGTATTTGCAGCAGAACTGCCAAATTAGTACATCAACTCCAGGTCCAACACTTCGAGCAATCCGCCATTTTTATTTCTCGCTGCGATTTTGTAGTCCAAGCTCAAGGATGCTGAAGTTACGAGAGGAGAAATCAAAATGTTCGGTTGTTGGATGTAGTAACCCACACGCTTCATTACACAGTCTCCCAGCATCAGAACCTTTTCGAAGTGCCTGGTTGAGTTTTATTTTTTATGGAAATGTACCCACATCTGTGGGTAAGGTCATTTTTGTGTGCGTGAAGCACTTCAAGGATGACTGCTTCAGCAACCTCCACCAGTATAAAGAAGGATGTGTGGAAAGACTTTGTCTGATTGAGGGTTCAATTCCTTCTATCTTTGGAGACGATGAACAGAGCACTTTGGTAAGCTGTAAATAACGCTAAAAAGTGTGATGATGAAACGTCCCTGTCATTGTTTTGTTAGCATTAGCAGTTGCACCGTCTTCATATGTTAGCGCTGTGTGCTCATTTTAGATCCTTGATGATATGGCCTACGTGATTTAATCAAGTCTAAAGTTTTCATTAGTCATTTCATTTTGCCATTTTTGTCTTTGAAAAGACTGTATTAAAATGCATTTTGTGACATTAGCTTGGCGCTAGTGTTAGCTCGGTGCTTGTGTTAGCTCACTTGTTAGGGTTCTGCAGGTTCATCATCTTCATTTTCATCTCGCTCCGCTGGGTCAGATTCTGGCTCAAACATGTAAGGCTGGATGGACAAGTCTTCTGTTGTTGACATTTTGTAAATAACCTCTGAATAAAAAGTTTATGCGCCGCTACATAGCCGTATCTCTTCTATCAAACTACAAAAATGGCCGAGCAGGGTGGATTTGAACCAAGTGTTACCTGAAGAGGGGGCGGGGTATGGAGTGTCTCATTTGCATTTAAAGAGACCGCATCAAAACGAGTTGCTCTCAGATGCACATCAGAAATGGGTAGAAAAGGGGTGGAGCTATAATAATTAGGAATTCAGACCCAAGCATTGCAGTTCTGCTTTATGTAGACCACAACTGTATGATTTATATCTAAAAAGAAATGATTTAAAACCATGATATGTCCCCTTTAAGGAATACATTTATGACCTTTTTAATGTGTTTAGAAGAAAATGGCTGAATTTGCTTTGCACGGACTTTAACCCAGATTGTTTGAGTCCTAACTCTTTATTGTGAGTCCACGACCCAGGTCCTTAATCCAGATCATTTGAGTCCTGACTCTTTAAGGGGAGTCTACAACCCAGGTCCTTAAAGCAGATTGCTTGAGTCACGACTCTTCATGGTGAGTCCACGACCTTGGTCCTTAACCCGGTTTGTTTGATAGTACTGACTTTTTACAGCAGGGGTCACCAATCTTTCTGAAACTATGAGCTACTTCATAGTTACTGTATAGTATGAAGGGCTGCCAGCTTGAAAATCACTTTTTAAAAAAATACTAAATGTTCACGGTTTCACTTTAATTCCAGGGTAATATAATGAGGAAGGCTAGCAGTAGGCTAACTTAAAAACATAGGAAATGTTTAGGATTCAACATGCAACATTTATAAATTATGCAGTTCCATTATCATTGCATTTCATAGAAAATAATCATCTTCCTATTTTACTAGCTTCTAACAAACAAATTTTAACTAATCGTGCAATGTAACAATTATGCCATATTTTGCGTGAATCCACGTTGTACTTTTAAAATATATCTTATTATATTATAGCCTACTGTATATAACATACCACAGTCCATACACCATACAGTATCTGCAACACTTGAAACATTTCTTATAATGCTTCAGTGAAAATAAACATATAAAGATGGTATTTTAATGCTAAAACTTTAGCATGTACAGCAGTGTTTATCTGTCATATGTATTTATATTTGTGAGTTTGAATCCTAGAAAATAAATCAGGTTTTAGATGGAGCTCATAGGTGACTAGAGCTCCTGAGGGCCCCTCACATGGTCCACATGTGTGTTTTAATATTTTGTGTTTATTGTGGTTTTGTGTGTTTTTAATGTCATTTTCTATATTCTTTCATTTCATGTGTTTTTGTTGTTGTCTTGTGTGTTTTGAGCAGGGTTGGGGTCAAATGCATTCTTTTCATTTACAATTACGTCTTCAATTATCCATGTTTAATTACAATTAATGAGCCTTTTGTAAATAACCCCATAAAACCTAACCTTCCTCTTGTGTTTCTCTCTCTGTTAGCATCTCTTATGATAACGGGTCAGTTTTGATCCATGTCTGAAATCAGTTGTAAAACACACACAAAAAAAAAACAAACATCTATCATCTAGGGATGTCACGATACTAGAATTTCAAACTCGATATCAATTTTTTTTTTTAGAAATATTAATATTTAAAAAAATAAATAAATAAATAATACACAATAAATACTAATAAATGAAATAATTAAAAAATTAAACAGAAATGTATGTCAAAAATGAAGTAAGATACAATTAAAAGGTAGATTTAAATTTTAATGACATTGATTATTCTGACTGCTACTTTTTAATTATTTACGTCATATAAAAATGTATCAGAACAGCATTAATGTCACATTCATCCAATTTCCCCTCAGGGATCAATGGTTTACTGAATCTGAGCAGGTTTATTGTTTAGGTTAATTTAAATTAAGTTTATCAAAACTTAATTTAAATGATCCTGATGACATCATCCCAGACCATAATGATTACATAAAAATAAATGGACCCAAGGATGCATCAGTTATTTCACCACCAGAGGCCAGAATATTCTATAGGATCAGAAGTTATTATTATTTGTAAACTACCAATTACAAATCAAATATCTGAACTCAATTACAATTCATTTACAATTACCTCAGCAACAGATGTTTTTCAATTACAATTATAATTGTCATAATTCAATATTATATTTGAATTAGCACTGCTATCTCCATTTATACAGTATGTGTGTGTGTATAATAACCTATATACTGTATATAATAAAACAGTTTAAAATCCTATCGTTTAAGGTGTAAAAGGACAATAACAACAACAAGTGACTTTATTCACTTTATTGGTTACAATTGATTTTATTCTCAGGGGGAGCGACAAAAAAAAAAAAGGAGCCAACTATTTTTTACATGTGAAACCTAAAAACCATATTTTATGACAAATACATTTACAGAATAAAAGCAGAAACCATACACAAATATATTGTGTGTGTGTGTGTGTGTGTGTGTGCGTGCGTGCGTGCGTGCGTGCGTGCGTGTGTGCGTGTGTGTGTGTTAAAGTTTACAGAGTTCAGCAGTATCTCCATAATTACAAAACCAGAGTCCGAGGTGGAGCGGCTCAGTGAAGGTGGTGTTCACTCTGTGGAGGAGAGTCATTGTGTCACAGACGCTGTAGAAGCTCAGAATACCTGCTGTGTGATCCACGTACACTCCTATCCTGGAGGAATGAGGACCTGGGACTGTAGTGATGGTGATGTTGTGATACAATGTGTATTTGTTTGTAGTACAGTTTAAAGACCATGATTTGTTATTAAAACCAAGTCTACTTTCAAACACTGCTCTGCTGATACTCTTGTATGAAACAGCTACATCAACTCCTCCCCCTCTCCACTCCACCTCCCAGTAACAACGTCCAGTCACACTCTCTCTGCTCAGAACCTGATAATATTTAGTGAATCTGTCTGGATGAGGAGGATGATCCTGATTTTCTCTCATTACTGTTACTTTTCTGTTTCCTTCTGATAAACTGAGCTTAATGAAAGCTGTGTTTGGATCCAGAGTGATTTCCTGTGAATACTTTAAGAATCCAGCTCTGCTCGTCGGCTCTGGTTGTAAAACATCCACTCTCTCCACAGTGTGACAGACTTTGGTCCAGTCCTCCATCAGGACTTTGTGGAGATGTTCTCTGAGCTCTGACACAGCTGCTGTCACCTCCTCAAAGCAGTTCTCAGGACCTGTGATGATGGAGGAGTGTGTGGACACACTGAGCGCTGACAGGGAGCTGTAGCTGAGGACAAACTGGATGTGATCCTCAGTGTGGGAGAGCTGCTGCAGCTCAGCGTCTCTCTTCTTCAGCTCACTGATCTCCTGCTCCAGCTTCTCCTGAAGAGCTCGGACTGCACTCACTTCAGTCTGCTGCTTGGATCGGACCTCCTTCTTCAGCTCAGACCTTTTGTCCTGGAGGAGACGGATCAGCTCAGTGAACATCTGCTCGTTGTGCTCCACTGTCTGATCAGCAGAGACGTTGATGGTCTTCACCTGCTGTTTCAGCAGCTCCACATCTTCCTCTCTGTCCTGGATGTTCTTCTGGATGTCAGCTCGACTCTCCTGCAGCTCTCTCTGCTTCTCAGTTCTTTCTGCTGCAGCTGAAACCGTGTCGTGGCCTTTATGTTCATCCATGGAGCAGAGAAAACAGATAAACTGCTGATCAGTGCGGCAGATGATCTTCATCACCTCATCATGACGAGAGCAGATCTTCTCCTGCAGCTTCTCAGATGGATCCACCAGCTTGTGTCTCTTGAATGCAGCAGATTCATGATGAGGCTGAAGATGTTTCTTACAAAAAGAGGCCAGACACACCAAACAGGACTTGTAGGCCTTCAGTTTCCTTCCAGTGCAGGAATCACAGGCCACGTCTTCAGCTGTAGCGTAGCTTTCAACAGCAGGAGCATCGTGACGTCTGCTCTTATTTATCTTCTCCACTACTTCTGCCAACACGGTGCTTTTCCCCAGGACAGGCCTCGGTGTAAACGCCTCTCTGCACTGAGGGCAACTGTAGCTGTTCTTCACAGCCTCTCCATCCCAGAAGCTGCTGATACACATCCTGCAGTAGCTGTGTCCACAGGGAACGGTCACCGGCTCCTTCAGGAGGTTCAGACAGATGGAACAGGAGAAGGTCTCTCCGTACAGATCAGCTCCTTCCTGCTCCATTTCACAAGTCCCAGTGTAACTGCCTCTCCCTGAAAACCAGTCTGAGTGTCTGAGTGCAAAGCTACTTTACAGCATGAGTCATCACTTCCTGGTTACAACCACAGACAAATTGCAGATCTGAGGGGGTGGAGCCAAGAGCTGAGAGAGAATGTTGTTGTTTAATCCAGGAAATGAAGGTGTTTCACTGATTCTCAGTTTAAAGACACATCCAGCCTGGCTGGTTTTGCAGGTCCGGGGCTGAACCTATGTTCACAATAGTGTCTCTACTTATTATAAAAAAAATAACGAGGGTGTTTGAAGCTATGTTTACTGTAATAAGTGAACAAAAAATTAGAATCAAGGCATTCAAATTCATCTTTACAAAAAAGTGATCATAAACATTGGATTTTATCGTGTTTGAATCCATCTTTACTACAAAA
The DNA here is from genome assembly GCF_900634775.1 of Gouania willdenowi. Taxonomy (NCBI): domain Eukaryota; kingdom Metazoa; phylum Chordata; class Actinopteri; order Blenniiformes; family Gobiesocidae; genus Gouania; species Gouania willdenowi. Next base: position 5,499,252 of record NC_041055.1, on the reverse strand, counting down.
GTGATGTTATAAATTAGATTTGATGGATTTAAACCAATGTGTACTATAAAAGTGAGCCTATGTTTACATCTATCAGTTTTGTACCCATTTTTAAAACCTCTGATTCAATGGATTTGATCTTACTTTTACAACAAAAGTTCTCTTTTGTAGCTGAAATCCCTCCCCTGTTTCTCGTTGAGTATCATGTGACCAAAGCCTTCAAGGAATTCTGGGAAATCTTTTGATTATTTTTCCAATTTAGATTTAATTTATATTACGGTTATGATTTATTCTGATCCTACAATGATTGAAATTTGCCAGTAAAGATTATTGCGATTTTAATTTCCCTATTTTTGCTCGTCATGTAGTGTCAACCTATGACCACATATATCTACCTTTACCAGCAACAACTGCATCTCTTTCACACACTACACCTAACCTGGCAATGCAGCATCAGCAGTTTTGCACCAAGATGTATTTCATAATATAGAGGTTAATCATTGATCTATCAGTCATATTTATTACTGTTCAATATTAACAGTATTAGTAGCACAGCTGTTTTCCACCTCCAAGATTGGGTCATAGTTTGTTTTAAGTTCTGGGTGACCGTCATCCACCTGCACTTTGTGTCAAGCTCCTGACTTGAACTGGGTCTGTTGGGTTTTTATTAATATCATCTTCAATGAAAGATATCTTTACTTTTCCCATTTGTTTGTAGCGGAGGCGCTAAGCGCCATTTTGGAAATCCAGCAAGCCCATACATCAGAGTTGTACACGAGGAGAAGTACAGCTGTGAACACACAACGCTCGTTACTCGGCGGTCCCCCCTCCTCACCGAGGGGACTCAGGGCTGACCTGCTTCGTCCGGAAGGGTCCGTATCTCACCCTCTCCCTGGATTTGGGCTGGAGGAGGGTCTTCTTCTACTTATTATTAGAGGTTGTAAATGAACAGATTGGTGCACTAGCGCCCCCTCAAACTGGGGTAAAAAGGTGGATTGTTGGGTTTCATTTCTGGTAAACGTGACTGTGCCGTTCTCCTTCATTTATGATGTATTGCAGCCCACGTGCGCGATTGACACAAAATGCTTCTGCGATCAACCGTTAGATTGCGATTGACGTATTGTGCACCCTTGCTTTACAGTGAGTCCACGACCCGGTTCTTAATCCAGATAATTTGAGTCCTGACTTTTTAACGTGAGTCAACAACCTGGGTCCTTAGTCCAGATTATTTGCGTTCTGACTTTTTACCGTGTTGAATCCTTACTCTCTACGGTGAGTCCATGACCCGGGTCCTTAACTCAGATAATTTGAGTTCTGACTTTTTATGGTGAGTCTACAACTCAGATCCTTAATCCAGATTGTTTGAGTCTTGACTCTTCATGTTGAGTCCATAACCTGGGTTTTTAAGCCAGATTGTTTGAGTCCTGACTCTTTATGGTGAGTCCATGACCCGGTCCTTAACCCATATCGTTAGTTTTCCGACTCTTTATGGTGAGTCCACGACTCAGATCCTTAATCCAGATTGTTTCAGTAATGAATGTTTCCAAGGAGTCTACGACCCAGGTCATCAACCTTGATCATTTGAGTCCTAACTTTTTCCTGGAAGTCTGGAAGTCTTTAATCCAGATCGTTTGAGTCCTGACCCTTCACAGTGAGTCCAGGACCCAGGTCCTTAAAGTTTGTGTAAAGTAAAGATAAATCTGTGTTATGAGTTCTTCACACCACAGAAACGAGTTATGAACCACTGAGCCAAAATTGAATGATGAAAAAAATCACTCGGTATATAAAATTAGGTGTCAAAATCATAGAAAAACTGGGGGCGTGTCAGTTAAAGGCTGCTGGAAACACGCCCACGCATGGGAGGGTGCCGCCTTTATGTACTGTGTCTATGGGAGAGAGCAGTGTGAAAGCTGCTCCAGCGTCGATAATGCTTCCAGAAGTGCTCAGATCAGGCCAAACAAGCGGAAAGGTCTGCTCCGCCCAAGTCCGAATATGTGTATCCCTCCCACTAGATGTGATAAACTAAATTGCGGTGTAAAAAAAATCCTAATTTCATGGAAATTGTGGCACCAGCGGACGCATTTTATTCCCCTGAGTCCGAATATGTGGTTTGTTTTTGGCTAGGGGCCGGTTTGTACCCGCTGGAGAACATGGAAGTTTGGTGTGCTGCAGCAGCAGGATTGGGTTTATGCAAATGATGACTCGGTTACGTAACGTGGCTACGATTTCTGACCCGTCATTAAATTTGAAACATAGTTTGTGAAGGCTCGCTCCACAGTTACATTCTAAATGGTTGAATGGCTTTTTACATGTTTTAAAGGGGACATATCATGCTAAATCCACTTTTTTAACCCTTAACACTAGAAGTCCCAGGGATTTCTATATCCCCCCAGAAGTCCCAGAGCAGGGTCAAATGAACTCTAGGACCAAACTGACGACTCTGATGGCTACAATTTGCATCTATTCATTTGTAAATGCTCTTTTTGGCCTGGGGGGCCTGGGGTGCCTGGTCCCTGGGGGTGAACCTTAACACCAAGCCTAGCTCAGCCCAGTGGCCTCGTCCCATCCAGGGCGCCAGGGGTGCTCTTTTCGGCCTGGGGGGCCTGGGGTGCCTGGTCCCTGGGGGTGAACCTTAACCCCAAGCCTAGCTCAGCCCGGCGGCCTAGTCCCATCCAGGGCGCCAGGGGTGCTCTTTGCTACCACTGAGACCAGCCTGGGGGGCCTGGTCCCTGGGGGTGAACCTTAACACCAAGCCTAGCTCAGCCCGGTGGCCTCGTCCCATCCAGGGCGCCAGGGGTGCTCTTTTCGGCCTGGGGGGCCTGGGGGTGAACCTTAACACTAGAAGTCCCAGGGATTTCTATATCCCCCCAGAAGTCCCAGAGCAGGGTCAAATGAACTCTAGGACCAAACTGACGACTCTGATGGCTACAATTTGCATCTATTCATTTGTAAATGAATCACCTGAGAAATCAGCAGGGGGGAGAGCCTGACTCTAACAATGGAAGTCTGGAATGTTAGGGGGAAGTGCCCTGGAAGCTAAAGTCACAATGCCCCGTTTATTAACTCGTTCTGCTTGATGCTGGGGGAGAACAAACACAGACTACAAACATTGAAAGAAACAGAGTCACCTCTTCCAACACACCTGATTCAAATGATTATCAGGCTTCTGCAGAGCTGGATGATCATTTGAATAAGGTGTGCTGATTAGTGGCCCTCGAGGACCGGAATTGGACACCCCTGGAATACCCTGTTGTCATGCAGCCTTTTGTGCTGTGGGGAATAAATAGCTGGCTGCTTCCACCTGCTGACACTCCACACTTATTCTACTCAAAATGCAGAGAAGATTTACCACTCAAGAAGCGTTGGAATTGATCCTGAACAATGCAAACCCTTGTGACTCAGATGGGGAGGACATAAACCTTCAGCCAAATTCGGATTCGGACTCTGAGCTGTCTTCAGGTTAGATTTCCCAAACATCCTATTTTCATTTCCTGACTTTATTTTTATTTAAAAACGAAGAAAAGAATAATTTGAATTTGTTCACATTGCAGATGACGAGACTGCTCCTCATCTGGAAAAGAGAGCTCGGTTGGAGAGTGAGCCCACAGAGACGGCGAAAGAGGGCACAGTGTGGCATGAAGAACATGTGGGTAAAATTCTCCGTTTCACTCCAATGGAACCGTACGCTGCAGATGGAGAGCCAACAGCAAAGGCCAGAAGAAGAATCAGGAGTCGCCTTCAGAGCTTCCTCTGTTTCATTACTGTTGGCATGCTCCGTCCCATTCAAGAATGGACTATTCGGCATGCACGGCAAACGGAGCAGACGGACTGGTTCATGATCCTCCATGAACTAATGGCATTTATTTCTGTTATTATTTTGAGGGGGGTGACCAAGGTTCCATCTCTGCGTGACAGCTGGTCAGCATGCCTGGGAAACCCACTTATCACTGGAATTATGTCACGAAACCGTTTCCAAGACATCATGCGTCACCTACGATTTGATGACATGTTTACGCGCAGTGAGCGAGTGCAGACAGATAAGTTTGCTGCAATTTCGGATGTGTGGGGATCGTTTGTTACCAACTGCATCACATGCTACAACCCTGGTCGACACATCACAATTGATGAACAGCTTTTCCCATCGAAGACTCGCTGCTGTTTCCTGCAGTACATTGCAAACAAAACCCGACAAATTTGGCATAAAGTTTTGGGTGGCTTGTGATTTGAAAACAAAGTACATCTGCAATGTCCTCCCATATCTTGGAAAGGACCCCAGTCGTCCCAGTGAGGAGAGACTTTCTGAGAGTGTGGTGATGAAGCTGATGGAACCATTTATGGACAAAGGCAGGACGGTCACCACGGACAATTTCTTTACATCACTGACACTTGCACGACGACTGCTCAGCCGGAAAACCACCATCCTCGGGACAGTCAACAAGATTCGCCGGGAAATTCCTCAGTCAACTAGAAGATGGACCGCAAGGAATTCACCACTCAGGTATGTTGTTGGTCTTTTTTATTCCATCAACACCTCTGAGTGTGTCATTGTGTTTAAAACCGCTATAATAACAACAATTTCTTCTTTTTTAGGTGTTTTCCACCACTGGTGCCACGCTGACGGTGTATGCGCCCAAACGAAAAAAGACCGTCTACATTCTCAGCAGCATGCACAGCGTGGTTGAGACTGAGGAAACCATCAAAAGGAAGCCAAACACCATCACCCAATACAACACCACAAAGTGCGGAGTGGATGTGATGGACCAGATGGTGCGGGAGTACAGTGTGCGCACAGGAACACGGCGATGGCCAGTCGCCGTGTTCTACAACATGATCGACATGGCGGCACTCAATGCACATCTGCTTTATCAAGCATGCACCGGGGTGCAGGAGAGACGGGTGGACTTCCTGGTTCAGCTAGCAAGAGAGTTGGCTAACTCTCATGTGAGTGAAAAGAAGGCACTCAAAGAGCAACTGCGCCAACAACAACCGCCTACACCTGGCCCTGGGAAAAGGGCTAAGTGTCAGATCAACCATTGCTGCAAGAGCAATCGCGCAACTGTGCGATGTGTTCATTGCCACAAATACACATGTGGCAAATGTAGGAGAGAGATACCGTGGCAGTGCCAAGTATGTCACGAGTCTCAATAAGAGGATGAAGGAGATTCTTCTAAATATGTGCACAGTTGCTTTGTTATTATCATTAATTTTATTTATTTTGTTTTTTTGTTTTGTTTTTTTTACACAAATAAAAACCATTGAAAACAAATCACAGTTGTTCTTTTGCACATTTCTCACACCACACTGTCATTAAAAATAAATAATTTTTGTGTTCTCTTTGGGTCAAATGACACCTCTCTGGGTTTTATAGGTAAAAAGTTCATTTGACACCTCTGTGGGACTTCTAGTGTTAAATGCATTTTGTTGTATATTTAGAGTGCTTAGAAGTACAGAAAAAAATCAAATTAGTCTCTTCAGGTGCTCCGTAGATATCTTTATATTCTGTTTTGCTCATATTTTTCAATCTGTTTCGATTTTTCTATTCTCTATTACGTTTTTTGAACTATTACATCACAGTATTTGCAGCGGAACTGCCAAATTAGTACATCAACTCCAGACCCAACACTTCAAGCAATCCGCCATTTTTATTTCTCGCTGCGATTTTGTAGTCCAAGCTCAAGGATGCTGAAGTTACGAGAGGAGAAATCAAAATGTTTGGTTGTTGGATGTAGTAACCCACACGCTTCATTACACCGTCTCCCAGCATCAGAACCTTTTCAAAGTGCCTGGTTGAGTTTTATTTTTTATGGAAATGTACCCACATCTGTGGGTAAGATCATTTTTGTGTGCGTGAAGCACTTCAAGGATGACTGCTTCAGCAACCTCCGCCAGTATAAAGAAGGATTTGCCGAAAGACTTTGTCTGATTGAGGGTTCAATTCCTTCTATCTTTGGAGACGACGAACAGAACACTTCGGTAAGCTGTAAATAACGCTAAAAAGTGTGATGATGAAACGTCCCTGTCATTGTTTTGTTAGCATTAGCAGTTGCACCGTCTTCATATGTTAGCGCTGTGTGCTCGTTTTAGATCCTTGATGATATGGCCTACGTGATTTAATTAAGTCTAAAGTTTTCATTAGTCACTTCATTTTGCCGTTTTTGTCTTTGAAAAGACTGTATTAAAATGCATTTTGTGACGTTAGCTTGGCGCTAGCGTTAGCTCGGTGCTTGTGTTAGCTCACTTGTTAGGGTTCTGCAGGTTCATCATCTTCATTTTCATCTCGCTCCGCTGGGTCAGATTCTGGCTCAAACATGTAAGGCTGGATGGACAAGTCTTCTGTTGTTGACATTTTGTAAATAACCTGTGAATAAAAAGTTTATGTGCCGCTACATAGCCGTATCTCTTCTATCAAACTACAAAAATGGCCGAGCAGGGTGGAGTTGAACCGAGTGTCACCTGAAGAGGGGGCGGGATATGGAGTGTCTCATTTGCATTTAAAGAGACCGCACCAAAACGAGTTGCTCTCAGAAGCACATCAGAAAAGGGGTAGAAAAGGGGTGGAGCTATAATAATGAGGAATTCAGACCCAAGCATTGCAGTTCTGCTTTATATAGACCACAACTGTATGATTTATATCTAAAAAGAAATGATTTAAAACCATGATATGTCCCCTTTAAGGAATACATTTATGACCTTTTTAATGTGTTTAGAAGAAAATGGCTGAATTTGCTTTACACAGACTTTAACCCAGATTGTTTGAGTCCTAACTCTTTCTTGTGAGTCCACGACCCAGGTCCTTAATCCAGATCATTTGAGTCCTGACTCTTTAAGGGGAGTCTACAACCCAGGTCCTTAAAGCAGATTGCTTGAGTCACGACTCTTCATGGTGAGTCCACAACCTTGGTCCTTAACCCGGATTGTTTGATAGTACTGACTTTTTACAGCAGGGGTCACCAATCTTTCTGAAACTATGAGCTACTTCATAGTTACTGTATAGTATGAAGGGCTGCCAGCTTGAAAAATCACTTTTAAAAAATACTAAATGTTCACGGTTTCACTGTAATTCCAGGGTAATATGAGGAAGGCTAGCAGTAGGCTAACTTAAAAACATAGGAAATGTTTAGGATTCAACATGCAACATTTATAATTTATGCAGTTTCATTATCATTGCATTTCATAGAAAATAATCATCTTCCTATTTTACTAGCTTCTAACAAACAACTTTTAACTAATCGTGCAATGTAACAATTATGCCATATTTTGCGTGAATCCACGTTGTACTTTTAAAATATATCTTATTATATTATAGCCTACTGTATATAACATACCACAGTCCATACACCATACAGTATCTGCAACACTTGAAACATTTCTTATAATGTTTAAGTGAAAATAATCATTTAAAGATGGTAATTTAATGCTAAAACTTTATCATGTACAGCAGTGTTTATCTGTCATATATATTTATATTTGTGAGTTTGAATCCTAGAAAATAAATCAGGTTTTAGATGGAGCTCATAGGTGACTAGAGCTCCTGAGGGCCCCTCACATGGTCCACATGTGTGTTTTTCTCATTTTGTGTTTATTTGTTGTCTTGTGTGTTTTGAGCAGGGTTGGAGTCAATTGCATTTTTTTTCAATTACAATTACGTCTTCAATTATCCATGTTTAATTACAATTAATGAGCCTTTTGTAAATAACCCCATAAAACCTAACCTTCCTCTTGTGTTTCTCTCTCTGTTAGCATCTCTTATGATAACGGGTCAGTTTTGATCCATGTCTGAAATCAGTTGTAAAACACACAAAAAACCAAACATCTATCATCTAGGGTTGTCATGATACTAGAATTTCAAACTCGATATCAATGCTCAGGACAAAAAAAAAAATAAACTTCTATACTCGATACCATTTTTGATACCACGGGGCAAAAAAAAGTCAAAAATGAAGAAGCATAATTTCCTTTAATAAAGATGAGAATACAAACTATGAACAGAAAACAAAGTATTTTTAAATTAAGTGTAATGTAGTGCAACATTTAACAACACTTGTAAACAACAAAAACAATTACACTTATTTGAGAAAGTATAACAAAATTTATCAAGTTGTTCCTTCTCATTTCTGACTAAATTTGGTTGCGTACACGCCCCCCAGCAGCAGCACTAACCATGCTGCAGCCATGCCGACATCAGCTAACTCAGTGTTATGATGAGGGCCCTAAAAAAAATCAATAATTCCAAATTCCATATTTTCCACTTAATTTTTTTTAAATTCTATTTTTTTTTTAGAAATATTAATATTTTTTTCAAAAAAAAAATAAATAATACAAAATAAATACTAATAAAAAAAAAATAACTTAAACAGAAATGTATGTCAAAAATAAAGTAAGATACAATTAAAAGGTAGATTTAAGTTGTAATGACATTGATTATTCTGACTGCTCCTTTTAATTTATTAAAGTTGATAGTCTTCACCTGCTGTTTCAGCAGCTCCACATCTTCCTCTCTGTCCTGGATGTTCTTCTGGATGTCAGCTCGACTCTCCTGCAGCTCTCTCTGCTTCTCAGTTCTTTCTGCTGCAGCTGAAACCGTGTCGTGGCCTTTATGTTCATCCATGGAGCAGAGAAAACAGATACACTGCTGATCAGTGCGGCAGAAGATCTTCATCACCTCATCAATGACGAGAGCAGATCTTCTCCTGCAGCTTCCTCAGATGGATCCACCAGCTTGTGTCTCTTGAATGCAAGCAGATTCATGATGAGGCTGAAGATGTTTCTTACAAAAAAGAGGCCAGACACACCAAACAGGACTTGTAGTGTTACGGCTGGTGCCCTCCTGGCCTCTCAGCCTGCCCTTCCTCTCCTCTCCTAACACACCTGCTCACATCAGTAATCAGGTAGGAGAGGGAGGAGGAGCTGTATAAAGGGCTGAGAGGACCAGAAGGTGGGAGGCACAACAACTGACCAGTAGCAGACATGTGGGGAGAGTTCTTCAGCTCCCCACTGGACATCTTCGTAAGTTTGTTATTTTAGTTTGGACTGGAGATTTCTGGTAGTCCTGTTTTCGTGCTCCGGTAGTTTTAGTCTTTCGTATGTTTTTTGTAGTTTAGAGGGTGGATGCTGGGACGACGGCCCTGTATAGGGTTGGCCCAGTGTCCTCCCTACTTTTGTTCAGTTTGGCCAGGATCTCCAGTCCCTTTTAATTTGTTCTGTTGGTACTTTTATAATTTTGTTAATAAATACTTTTGATAAACGTTGAGGTTCTGTGTGGCGTCTTGTTTATGTTGCGGCCCCTCAAGCCTTGACATGACATCCTAGAGGGGGTCGTAACAGTAGGCCTTCAGTTTCCTTCCAGTGCAGAAATCACAGGCCACGTCTTCAGCTGTAGCGTAGCTTTTCAACAGCAGGAGCATCGTGACGTCTGCTCTTATTTATCTTCTCCACTACTTCTGCCATCATGGTGTTTTTCATCAGGACAGGCCTCGGTGTTACCGTCTCTCTGCACTGAGGGCAACTGTAGCTGTTCTTCACAGCCTCTCCATCCCAGAAGCTGCTGATACACGTCCTGCAGTAGCTGTGTCCACAGGGAACGGTCACCGGCTCCTTCAGGAGGTTCAGACAGATGGAACAGGAGAAGATGTTTCCTTCTCCTGTTCTCCTTTTCAGCTCCTTCCTGCTCCATTTCACAAGTCCCAGTGTAACTGCCTCTCCCTGAAAACCAGTCCGAGCGTCTGAGTGCAAAGCTACTTTACAGCATGAGTGAGCACTTCCTGGTTACACCCACAGACCAAACATGTCAAGTATCCCGTTTTTGCCAGGAAACTCCCGTTTTTTACCCCTCTTTCCCGCCATTTTCCCGTATTAGTATTTTCCTGTACATATCCCGTATTTTAATGTAATTAAATATAAAAGATGCCTCAATAAACTGAACGCTGTCACTAGCCTCGCGAGAACTGTCACTCTGTTGATAGACTGACGACCAAAGGTGCCGCTGTCAGCAGCTTTAGTGCTGACAGCGGCAACAAACCCGGAAACAACTCAGAACAGAGACGATGAATAAAAACGTTCTGGTGAAAAAAACAAAGAACTAGGGTGAATACGTTGTAAAATGTAACAGAGAGTTTATCTTCCTAAGGAGCAGCAGGATTGGACACAGTTACACATTCTGTTAGATTAATAACTGAGATTTTAACGTCTCCCACAGTGGAAAGAACAACGCCACAAATATATACACTCCTTTCAAAAAGGTTTAAAAGATGTAAAGTCCTCAACAAATGTGTTTAATAAGACATTAGTGAATACCAGAGAACCACATGAGTGAGCATGAAAAATTACAAGAAAATATATAATGAAAATAAAATGTTAATGTCTAACTTAAAGACAAACAATGTGAAATTAACAGTAAATATTTAATGTGTTGACTTGTATATAAACTGTAAGTATATTAAATAAACACATGTGCTTCATATACACATTTATATTTTTATAATATATGTTTTATATTTTAGGAATTAGGGCTGGGCGATATATCGAGATTCAAGATGTATTGAGTTTTCTATTTTGGCGATAAAGAAAACTACAATATTTCATATATCAAAATATATATATGTAAGCTATTATATATATATATTACATTATGTATCAAAATACTAGTTTTAACAGTTTTACTTCTCAGAACAACATGTAAAGCTCAGTTAGATGATTAATGAGTGTCACATATTGATCAGCTGTTTGTTATTAAATGTCCCTGTGTAGCATTTTGCATCAGCAAATTTAACCCAGAATTGTCTTTCTGGTCAGACTTTATTTGATAAAATTATCAAGATTTATATCATATTTCACCATTTTGAGAAAATATATTAAGATATGAGTTTTGGTTCATATCACCAGCCCTAGTAGGAATGTTCACAGCATTTCAATGTTAATAAAGGTCGACCTACCAGATTCTAATCACATAATTGTATTTAGTAAGTGGTTGACAAGTGGGTATTTTAGATTTATTGTACACTTATCTGAAAATATAAGGGATACTGGAGCTTGGTTGGGCACGTGGGACGGTTCGTAGTGGGCGCCAGAACATTTCCCTTATTTTCAAATTCAAAACTTGACAGGTATGCCACAGACAAAGTGCAGATCTGAGGGGGTGGAGCCAAGAGCTGAGAGAGAATGTTGTTGTGTTAATCCAGGAAATGAAGTGGTTTCACTGATACTCATTTTAAAGAAACATCCAGCCTGGCTGGTTTTGTGCGTCCGGGGCCGCACCTATGTTCTTCTTATTATAAAAAAATAACTAGGGTGTTTGAAGCCATGTTTATTATAATCAGTGAACAATAAAATTAGAATCAAAGTATTCAAATTCATCTTTACTAAAAACAAAAGTGATCATTAACATTGGATTTTATGGTGTTTGAATCCATCTTTACTACAAAAGTGATGTTATAAATCAGATTTGCACCCATTTTTAAAACATCTAATTCAATGGGTTTGAACTTACTTTTACAAAGAAAGTGGTGATAAATATTTAATTTGATGGTTCTGAACTTATGTTTACTGAAAAAGTGAATTTAATATAATGATTTAAAAGGTTGAAGCCCAGTTTTGCTATAAAATTCATTAAAAACGGATTTTAAGGGATTTGAACCCATTTTCAGTCCAAAATGATGATTAAAAAAACCTACATATACTAAAAGTACATTATAAAAAAATCAATTATGCACAATAGAGCTAATACCATAGAAAATATTTATGAGGTAATTTCTTTGCTCCAGTTCTCTTTGCTCGTTGAGTATCATGTGACCAAAACCTTCAAGGAATTCTGGGAAATCTTTCATTATTTTTCCAATTTAGATTTGATTTATATTACGGTTATGATTTATTCTGATTCTACAATGATTGAAATTTGCCAGTAATAATTATTGCCATTTTAATTTCCCTATTTTTGCTCTTCATGTAGTGTCAACCTATGACCACATATATCTACCTTTACCAGCAACAACTGCATCTCTTTCACACACTACACCCAACCTGGCAATGCAGCATCAGCAGTTTTGCACCAAGATGTATTTCATAATCTACAGGTTAATCATTGATCTATCAGTCATATTTCTTACTGTTCAATATTAACAGTATTAGTAGCACAGCTGTTTTCCACCTCCAAGATGGGGTCATAGTTGTTTTAAGTTCTGGTTGACCGTCATCCACCTGCACTTTGTGTCAAGCTCCTGACTTGAACTGAGACAGTTCACCTGATTCAACGGTGAGTGTATCGGTCTGTTCGGTTTTTTATAATATCTTTAAAGAAAGATATCTTTACTTTTCCCATTTGTTTGTAGCGGAGGTGCTAAGCGCCATTTTGTAAATCCAGCGAGCCCATACACCAGAGTTGTACACGAGGAGAAGTACCGCTGTGAACACACAACGCTGGTGACTCGGCGGTCCCCCCTTTTTACCGAGGGGACTCGGGGCCAACCTGCTTCCTCCGGAAGGGTCCGTATCTCTCCCTCTCCCTTCTCCCTTCTTCTACTTATTATTAGAGGTTGGAAATAAACATATTGGTGCACTAGCCAATAGTAAGACCCAGGGTCTTAATCCAGATCGCTTGAGTCCTGACTCTTCACAGTGAGTCACAGAAATGAGTTCTTGACCACTGAGCCAAAATTGAAAGATGAAAAAAAGCACTAAGTATATAAAATTAAGTCTCAAAATCATAGAAAAACAAGAACCGTCTGCTCTGAGACCTTGGGGGCGTGTCAGTTAAAGGCGCTAAAACCACGCCCACGCGCAGGAGGGTGCCGCCTCCATGTACTGTGTCTATGGGAGAGAGCAGTGTGAAAGCGGCTCCAGCGTCGATAGTGCTTCCATAAGTGCTCAGATCAGGCCAAACAAGCGGAAAGGTCTGCTCCGCCCAGTCCGACTATGTGCATCCCTCCCACTAGAGGTGACAAACTAAATTGCGGTGTAAAAAAAGTCCTAATTTCATGGAAATTGTGGCACCAGTGGACACATTTTGTTCCCCTGAGTCCAAATATGTGGTTTGGTTTTGGCTAGGGGCCGGTTTGCACCCGCTGGAGAACGCGGAAGTTTGGTGTGCTGCAGCAGCAGGATCGGGTTTATGCTAATGATGACTCCGTTACGTAACGTGGCTACGATTTCTGACCCGCCATTAAATTTGAAACATAAATTGTGAAGCCTCGCTCCACAATTACATTCTAAATGGTTGAATGGCTTTTTACATGTTTTAAGGAATACATTAAATATGACTTATTTAATGTGTTTAGAAGAAAATGGCTGAATTTGCTTTACACAGACTTTAACCCAGATTGTTTGAGTCTTAACTCTTTATTGTGAGTCCACGACCCAGGTCCTTAATCCAGATCATTTGAGTCCTGACTCTTTATTGTGAGTCTACAACCCAGGTCCTTAAAGCAGATTGCTTGAGTCACGACTCTTCATGGTGAGTCCACGACCTTGGTCCTTAACCCGGTTTGTTTGATAGTACTGACTTTTTACAGCAGGGGTCACCAATCTTTCTGAAACTATGATTATAATATTATAGCCTACTGTATGTAACATACCACAGTCCATACACCATACAGTATCTGCAACACTTGAAACATTTCATGTAACGTTTCAGTGAAAATAAACATATAAAGATGGTATTTTAATGCTAAAACTTTATCATGTGCAGCAGTGTTTATCTGTCATATGTATTTATATTTGTGAGTTTGAATCCTAGAAAGTAAATCAGGTTTTAGATGGAGCTCATAGGTGACTAGAGCTCCTGAGGGCCCCTCACATGGTCCACATGTGTGTTTTTCTCATTTTGTGTTTATTTGTGGTTTTGTGTGTTTTTAATGTCATTTTCTATATTCTTTCATTTCATGTGTTTTTGTTGTTGTCTTGTGTGTTTTGAGCAGGGTTGGGGTCAAATGCATTCTTTTCAATTACAATTACGTCTTCAATTATCCATGTTTAATTACAATTAATGACCCTTTTATAAATAACCCCATAAAACCTAACCTTCCTCTTGTGTTTCTCTCTCTGTTAGCATCTCTTATGATAACGGGTCAGTTTTGATCCATGTCTGAAATCAGTTGTAAAACACACACACAAAAAAACAAACATCTATCATCTAGGGTTGTTACGATACTAGAATTTCAAACTCGATATCAATATTTTTTTTTAGAAATATCAATATTTAAAAAAAAAAATAAATAAATAATACAAAATAAATACTAATAAATGAAATAATTAAAAAATTAAACAGAAATGTATGTCAAAAATGAAGTAAGATACAATTAAAAGGTAGATTTAAATTTTAATGACATTGATTGTTCTGACTGCTCCTTTTTAATTATTTATGTCATATAAAAATGTATGAGAACAGCATTAATGTCACATTCATCCAATTTCCCCTCAGGGATCAATGGTTTACTGAATCTGAGCAGGTTTATTGTTTAGGTTAATTTAAATTAAGTTTATCAAAACTTCATTTAAATGATACAGATGACATCATCCCAGACCATAATGATTACACAAAAATAAATGGACCCAAGGATGCATCAGTTATTTCACCACCAGAGGCCAGAATATTTTATAGGATCAGAAGTTATTATTATTGGTAAACTACCAATTACAAATCAAATATCTGAACTCAATTACAATTCAATTACAATTACATCAGCAACAGATGTTTTTCAATTACAATTATAATTGTCATAATTCAATATTATATTTGAATTAGCACTGCTATCTCCATTTATACAGTATGTGTGTGTGTATAACAACCTATATACTGTATATAATAAAACAGTTTAAAATCCTATCGTTTAAGGTGTAAAAGGACAATAACAACAACAAGTGACTTTATTCACTTTATTGGTTACAATTGATTTTATTCTCAGGGGGAGCGACAAAAAAAAAAAAAAGGAACCAACTATTTTTTACATGTGAAACCTAAAAACCATATTTTATGACAAATGCATTTACAGAATAAAAGCAGAAACCATACACAAATATATTGTGTGTGTGTGCGTGTGTGCGTGTGTGTGTGTGTGTGTTAAAGTTTACAGAGTTCAGCAGTAGTTCCAACATTGTAGTAAACACAGAGTCCGAGGTGGAGCGGCTCAGTGAAGGTGGTGCTCACTCTGTGGAGGAGAGTCATTGTGTCACAGACGCTGTAGAAGCTCAGAATACCTGCTGTGTGATCCACGTACACTCCTATCCTGGAGGAATGAGGACCTGGGACTGTAGTGATGATGTTGTTGTGATAAAATGTGTAATTGTTTGTAGAACAGATTAAAGACCATGATTTGTTATTTAAACCAATTCCAGATTCATTCCCTGCTCTGCTGATACTCTTGTATGAAACAGCTACACAAACTCCTGTCCCTCTCCACTCCACCTCCCAGTAACAACGTCCAGTCACACTCTCTCTGCTCAGGACCTGACAATGATCAGTGAATCTCTCTGGATGAGGAGGATGACGCTGATTTCTTTTTATGAATGTTACTTTTCTGTTTCCTTCTGATAAACTGAGCTGAATGAAAGCTGTGTTTGGATCCAGAGTGATTTCCTGTGAATACTTTAAGAATCCAGCTCTGCTCGTCGGCTCTGGTTGTAAAACATCCACTCTCTCCACAGTGTGACAGACTTTGGTCCAGTCCTCCATCAGGACTTTGTGGAGATGTTCTCTGAGCTCTGACACAGCTGCTGTCACCTCCTCAAAGCAGTTCTCAGGACCTGTGATGATGGAGGAGTGTGTGGACACACTGAGCGCTGACAGGGAGCTGTAGCTGAGGACAAACTGGATGTGATCCTCAGTGTGGGAGAGCTGCTGCAGCTCAGCGTCTCTCTTCTTCAGCTCACTGATCTCCTGCTCCAGCTTCTCCTGAAGAGCTCGGACTGCACTCACTTCAGTCTGCTGCTTGGATCGGACCTCCTTCTTCAGCTCAGACCTTCTGTCCTGGAGGAGACGGATCAGCTCACTGAACATCTGCTCGTTGTGCTCCACTGTCTGATCAGCAGAGACGTTGATGGTCTTCACCTGCTGTTTCAGCAGCTCCACATCTTCCTCTCTGTCCTGGATGTTCTTCTGGATGTCAGCTCGACTCTCCTGCAGCTCTCTCTGCTTCTCAGTTCTTTCTGCTGCAGCTGAAACCGTGTCGTGGCCTTTATGTTCATCCATGGAGCAGAGAAAACAGATACACTGCTGATCAGTGCGGCAGAAGATCTTCATCACCTCATCATGACGAGAGCAGATCTTCTCCTGCAGCTTCTCAGATGGATCCACCAGCTTGTGTCTCTTGAATGCAGCAGATTCATGATGAGGCTGAAGATGTTTCTTACAATAAGAGGCCAGACACACCAAACAGGACTTGTAGGCCTTCCGTTTCCTTCCAGTGCAGGAATCACAGGCCACGTCTTCAGCTGTAGCGTATCTTTCAACAGCAGGAGCATCGTGACGTCTGCTCTTATTTATCTTCTCCACTACTTCTGCCAACATGGTGCTTTTCCCCAGGACAGGCCTCGGTGTAAACGCCTCTCTGCACTGAGGGCAACTGTAGCTGTTCTTCACAGCCTCTCCATCCCAGAAGCTGCTGATACACGTCCTGCAGTAGCTGTGTCCACAGGGAACGGTCACCGGCTCCTTCAGGAGGTTCAGACAGATGGAACAGGAGAAGGTCTCTCCGTACAGATCAGCTCCTTCCTGCGCCATTTCACAAGTCCCAGTGTAACTGCCTCTCCCTGAAAACCAGTCTGAGTGTCTGAGTGCAAAGCTACTTTACAGCATGAGTCAGCACTTCCTGGTTACACCCACAGACAAAGTGAAGATCTGAGGGGGTGGAGCCAAGAGCTGAGAGAGAATGTTGTTAATCCAGGAAATGAAGGTGTTTCACTGATTCTCAGTTTAAAGACACATCCAGCCTGGCTGGTTTTGCAGGTCCAGGGCTGAACCTATGTTCACAATAGTGTCTCTTCTTATTATAAAAAAAATAACGAGGGTGTTTGAAGCCATGTTTACTGTAATAAGTGAACAATAAAATTAGAATCAAGGCATTCAAATTCATCTTTACAAAAAAAGTGATAATAAACATTGGATTTTATGGTATTTTAATCCATCTTTACTCCAAAAGTGATGTTATAAATTAGATTTGATGGATTTAAACCAATGTGTACTATAAAAGTGAACCTATGTTTACATCTATCAGTTTTGTACCCATTTTTAAAACATCTGATTCAATGGATTTGAACTTACTTTTACGACAAAAGTGGTGATAAACATTTAATTGGATGGTTCTGAACCTATGTTTACTGCAAAAGTGAATTTAACAATATGATTTAAAAGGTTGAAGCCCAGTTTTGCTACAAAATTGATTAAAAACGGATTTTAAGGGATTTGAACCCATTTTCAGTCCAAAAGTGATGATTAAAAAACACATACTAAAAGTACATAATAAAAAAAAATCACTTATGCACAATAGAGCTAATACCATAGAAAATATTCATGAGGTAACTCCTTTGCTCCAGTTTTCTTTTTGTGACCAAAGCCTTCAAGGAATTCTGGGAAATCTTTGATTATTTTTCCAATTTAGATTTGATTTATATTACGGTTATGATTTATTCTGATTCTACAACGATTGAAATTTGCCAGTAATGATTATTGCCATTATAATTTCCCTATTTTTTCTCTTCATGTAGTGTTAACCTATGACCACATATATGTACCTTTACCAGCAACAACTGCATCTCTTTCACACACTACACCCAACCTGGCAATGCAGCATCAGCAGTTTTGCACCAAGATGTATTTCATAATCTACAGGTTAATCATTGATCTATCAGTCATATTTATTACTGTTCAATATTAACAGTATTAGTAGCACAGCTGTTTTCCACCTCCAAGATGGGGTCATAGTTGTTTTAAGTTCTGGGTGACCATCATCCACCTGCACTTTGTGTCAAGCTCCTGACTTGAACTGAGACAGTTCACCTGATTCAACAGTGAGTGTATCGGTCTGTTCGGTTTTTAATAATATCATCTTTAAAGAAAGATATCTTTACTTTTCCCATTTGTTTGTATGGGAGGTGCTAAGCGCCATTTTGGAAATCCGGTGAGCTCATACATCAGAGTTGTACACGATGAGAAGTACCGCTGTGAACACACAACGCTCGTTACTCGGCGGTCCCCCCTCCTCACCGAGGGGACTCAGGGCCGACCTGCTTCGTCCGGAGGGGTCCGGGTCTCACCCTCTCCCTGGATTTGGGCTGGAGGAGGGTCTTCTTCTACTTATTATTAGAGGTTGTAAATGAACAGATTGGTGCACTAGCGCCCCCTCAAACTGGGGTCAAAAGCTGGATTGTTAGGTTTCATTTCTGATAAACGTGACTGTGCCGTTCTCCTTCATTGATGATGTATTGCAGCCCACGTGCGCGATCAACACAAAATGCCTTCGCGATCGACCGATACATTGCGATCGACATATAGTGCACCCCAGCTTTACGGTGAGTCCACGACCCGGTTCCTAATCTAGATAATTTGAGTCCTGACTTTTTACTGTTGTTTGCTTTCTGACTTTTTACGGTGAGTCCAAGACCAGGATTGTTTGAATCCTTACTTTCTACGGTGAGTCCATGACCCGGGTGTTTAACTCAGATAATTTGAGTCTTGACTCTTTATGTTGAGTTCATAAGCCTGGTCCTTTAATCCAGATAGTTTGAGGCCCTACTCTTAATGGTGGGTCCACGACTTGAGTCCTGACTCTTTACGGTGAGTCAGAGATCGATAGTTTTCTGACTCTTTATGGTGAATCCACGACTCAGATCCTTAATCCAGATTGTTTCAGTACCGAATGTCTATGACCCAGGTCATTAACCTTGATCATTTGAGTCCTAACTGTTTCCTGGAAATCCTTAATCCAGATTGTTTGAATCCTAACTCTTAACAGTGAGTCCACAATCCTGGTCCTTAACCCAGATTGTTTGAACTCTGACAGTTTATGAAGAGTCTATGACCCATGATCTGATTGTTTCAGTACTGAAGGATTCCATGACCTGGGTCATTACCCTGGATCATTTCAGCATGAACTCTTTTCTGGAAGTCTGAGACCCGAAATCCTTAATCCCGATATCTTTTCTGACTCTATACGGGGAGTCCACTAGCCGAGTTCTTAACCCATATGGTTGAGTCCTGAGGTGTTCTTGTGGGTCAATTCTGCATCTGTTGAGTCCATGACCTGGGTACCTCACCCAGATTATTTTAGTCCTTATTGTAAGGGTCAATGTTTCTGGTTCTGGTTCTGGTACATGGTGAGTTTGCTGACTTTCAACCCTTTCTAACTGGCCTCTTGCTCACTGATTGGTCATTTCTCCATCTGTACTGAATGAGTTCATGTTAATAATTCAGTTCTGGACTTTCCTGGTGTGAAGGTGGAAGCACAGATGTGTGTTTTTGGCTCTGGTGAGAGTGAGAAATCTGTTTCTCTCAACAAAGCTGATCCCATTATTCTGTAGCAATACTTAAATCTACATAAAACTTAATGGCACAGCTTTATTCTTTGTTCAGAGAAAAGAAACAGGACGGGTCGATTAACTTGTGGCATTTTTATCCAAGCTACGCTAAAGAAAAAGGAGGAATAAAGTCTGTGGAAGGTGAAGAGGCTCAAAGCCTTTAAAATTGGTTTCTATAGACATTTATATTTAAAGTGTTGATGCTTGTATCCATTTGTTTCCACGTTTTAAAAACGCATCAACAAGTTCCTTAACGGATGAAGTCACACCGTAAAGCTTTGGACTGGATGCTCACATTTTTATTACTTGCTGTTAAAAAATAAAAAAAACACATCTGGCTTTTATGTGCAAACAAGTACATGAGTGAAGTGTGGCGCCTTTTTTCACATCGACAGAAATACACAAAGTGGGAAAATAAATATATTAGGGGACAGGATGGGGTGCGGCTGTGTTGGTCAGACAGGGGGAGGGGCCACATCCTCACTTACCAAACCTTAAAGGGCAGACGTGTAGTTTTCAATCTAGCTGGTTGGTTAATGAACTACTGTATCTGGGTTAAGGAGTCAAATGTTTGAACTGAATCAGGACTCTTGAATCCAGTGTCAGCGTTAACTAAGAGCTGCTAAGTACACAGACCACGTAAAGTCAGCGAAATCACTATAAACACAGCAAATTTAAAGAAGTCAGTTTGAATTATTTCACTGAAAGAATAAACAAATAACTAAAAAATAATACTTAGAGTAGTAATAGACGACGAGAATAAAATATTGAAATATCAATTTTTACAGTATTATAGGGCAGACATGGACAACTGGTGAACCAGGGGCCACATTGCTCTAATTTTGAGCAGTCTCTGAAGTTAATGTACAAAATGAGTTAAAAACGCATACAAAATTACAGAAATATACACTAGTTAACATCAAGAGTCCAAAAATACAAAACGACCTAATGAGAGAAAAATGATAGAATTACAAACCGACAACAAAAACACACAAATGGGCTCATAACACACAAAACAACAAAAATGTGAATGCAATAAGAAGAAAAAAACAAGACAATAGAAAGCGGAAAATG